>NW_006399813.1:8427991-8466512 GCF_000299155.1 Elephantulus edwardii
CTTCGTACCACTGGGCCACCAGAGTTCCCTAGGGTGACATGAAGTCAGCATCAATTCAACGACCCTTGCTTTATTTGGTTGCTATCTCTGGCCGGGCTCTGCAATGACTGGTGTCCTCTAAAAATATGTGTCATAAACCTTAACCTCTATGATTGGGGGACCCTGGTGGCCCCATGGCAAGATGCTGTGCTGCAATTCCAAAGGCTCAGGGTTTGAATTCCATCAGCTGCTCCTTGGGAGAAGGATGGAGTCTCCTCTGGAGTGATTAATGGCCTCTGACAACCTGCCAGGGGGTCAGTTAACAAATCTTAACCTCTATGCCTGTGGTTATAACATTATTTGAAAAAGAACTGTATTTATTATGCTAATGTGGGAGGACCAGTGTAGGGTGTGTCTGGAGTCAATCTCTTCAGAGATATTAAAACGCACTTAACAAGGAAGTAAACAGAGTAAAGATGGGGTAAAAGAGATGCCAAGTTACGTGGAGATTTTCAAGGATCCAGGAAGCCGAAGCTGAAGGACTTTCCTCCAAAGCCAACTGAGAGAAAACACTCTACAGAGCCAATGGTCTGAATTCAGATTTTTAGCCTCCTAATCTGTGAGAAAATAAAACTTTGTTTGTTAAAGCCAGTCCCATGTGGTATTTCTGTTACAGCAGCATTAGGAAACAAAGATCAGTTCCTTTCATGTTGTGCTCATGAAGAGACCGGTCGTGGAGAAATATTTCTAAAAACCAACACTGACCACAGATCTCTTTTTAGGCAATCTTCCCACAGACCCCATGGCATTAAATCATAAGACGCTGACCTTTTCTTATCTGAGCTTTTGGATCCCTGGCTCCATCGGGGAGTAACAGTAGCCTACTACCAGCCAGTGAGAGCTTGTCAGATTCTATGAGACAATCGATAAAATCAATTCCTTTCCATTCTTGATGGTGGAAGGAACAGCCTTTACTCCAGAGCATGATGGTACAGCTTAAAATCAAATTAAAGTCTGTGTTCTGAGGTTTACTTATCATTCCGGCCCTTTAAACAGTATCCCCTAGGTACCTTATTTAATTGCAACACACCTGTCCAGAGCTTAGAGGCTAATAAGAGGGAGCAAAGTAACAGAAAGTTAGCAGAATGAGGATTCAAACAAAAAGTAAGGTCACAAAATTCATGCAGTAAAAACCATATATTCCATTTTTAAACTAGTTGACAGAGTCAACCCAGCCCCTGGTGGCCCTGTGTGTTTGCCAGAGCAGGACAGAACTCCAGAGGGTTTTCAATGGCTGATTTCAGAAGGAGATCAGCTGACTTTTCTTCTGAGACAACTCTGGGTGGACTCGACCCTCCAGCCTTTCAGTTGCACCACCCAGGGACTCCTCACTAAGCTCCGAGCTTGTGAGGCAGTTACTGCTGTATTGCATAAAACTCTAAACAAACTTGGTTATGTGACATTTTAGCGAAAGCTGCTAAAATTAGGAAGAGGAGAGGACTATTCGAAGTAAACAATAAGAGGAACAATAGCTGAAAAGTATCAAAACCCACACGAGTCTGGAATCATTTATGGTAGGAGTAAATGGGCACACGCACCTTACATGTTAAGGATGTCACTGAATGGTATCATCACCAAATTATTTTCATGACACATCTGAGTCATGAAAGTTAGTCTTCTTTAAAAAAAATTGTTAAAGAGGCAGAGAACTAGATTAAAGAAAAATAAATTTCTCTCTGTACTTAATAGACCAAAGGTGGTTTTGTTTGTTGGTCTTTAAGGAGAGTTATAAATCCTCAGGAATCCTGAATGCCCTACTATCTGAGTAACTAAGCTCCCATATTTCAAGAGACTGATTTTTCTATACTTGGTCTTATTTCTCCCTTATTTTTAGTTTTACCTGGTGCTGTTGTGTTCCCTGAGCCTAGCCCCTCTGTGTTCTTAGATGTTATGTCCCATTGAGTTGGATCCAACCCCTAGCTGACCCTCCATGGGGTTTTCAGAGGCAGTAAATAGCCAGTGCCATTCTGCTAACCCAACTCTAGAACTTAGCTCCAGAGGAGTTCTTAGAGCGAATCCTGGGCATCTTGGGCCGTGATCGCCACACTGGGAAGCACAGCTCTGCCTCTTGTGTTGCAGGGGACATCACATGTAATAAAGCAAACGGCCAACGAAAATGAGGAAAACCCTCAATGAGACAGACTGACACCACAACAAAGAGAAAGTACAGGACCAGGTAAAATTTTGTTCTGTTATTCATCACTGTGAGCTGGAAACAAATCCACGGCCACTAACAGTGCAGCCTAGAAGGGAAGATTCAACCTTCGCACATGCGCACAGTGGATCCCAGCACTTCTCTACCACACTCTCGCCAGCAGCCTTGGGAAGTTACTGAAACCTTCTAAAACTTCACCTGCAAAATGAGGAGAGTCCCTTCCTCCTAGTTGTTCTGAGAAAGGGGATGTAAAACAGTTAGCCTATCTGGTAAATGCTCAAGAAATAGAGATTATCTGTATCATATGCCCCTTTCCTTCTGCTTCTGGGAGTGTTTAAGACACTTATCTCCACCACTCAATGGGCAACAAATCATACATGCTGTTTCCTGAGTACTGGCCTTGTCACCTCATTCAGATTATAAATTTCTTGAGTGCCGGAACCATCTCTTACACTCCTTTGTTTTAGTCTTGGCGCATGGCACAGAGTTCAGAATAAGCTCTTGGACCAAAAGGCAAATGCACTCACTGGGTGTGTTCCCACTGGCCACCTTCAGACACTGAAGTCTCCTTCTAATTCTATATCTGGGGCAGAGATTTATCAAATTAGGGAGTGCCCATGGAAAGATTACCAGAATTAAGTACATTCTAGAAGTCAAATCATGTCCTAGGGTCAAGAGGCATTTCATCTAGGTCAGATTTGTCAAATGACAACTGGGTTTTGACATATCTTGGGGATTTTTTTTTGTAAGTTGGGGAAGCCCTGTTGACACAGGGACACAGAGGTTAAAAGTACTCGGCTGCAAACAGAAAGATCAGTGGCTTTAACTCATCAGCTAATTCATGGCAGGAAGATGCGGCTGGCTGCTTCTATAAAGATCTGCAGCCTTGGAAACTCTAGGAAGTAGTTCTACTTTTTTGTTCTTTATATAGGCTTGCTGGAAGTTAGAACTGATTCAACGACAGTGGGTTAGTGAACTACGCAGCACGTAGATGGAACAAAGGCGTTAAGCACTTGAGTTATTAATTGAAAGACTGGTGAACCCACCCAGAGGCACCTTGGAAGAAGTGTGTTAATCTACTTGCAAACGATTGTTGTTGTGCTCTTGATAGGAGCTGTGGAGTTGACTACAACTCAAAGGGACCCTATGAACAAAAGATCTGAACCCTGCCCTATCCAGTGCCATCGTCATCATCTCTGATATACTCGGACTCACTGTCAGAGTTGCTGGGTCGGTCCATCTCGTGGAGGGTCTTCCTCTAATCTGATTACAGCCACTGAATCCCCTACAACACACAGCTCTGCTCTGCATACAGAGCTGGCATGAGTCAGAACTGACTCAACTGCAGCTGGTTTGGAAAGTGAGTTAAGGACCATGTTTACATTTTTTAAAGTGTTGTAAAAGAAAACAAAGTAAAGCATGCATCAGAGACCACAGAAAACTCCCAAAGACTCAAATATTTACTATCTGGCCCTTTTCAGAGGAAAGTTTGTCAATTCCTGAATTGAAAAGATGAAATGGGGGTGGGGGGGATTAAACAACTTCCTGCAAAATTCATGTCACATATTGTTAATTTTCCGAAGTCCCTGCTTCAGAGGACTGAAGAGCAATGATGTCAGCCTGGAGACTAAGATGTGCCTGATGCAGGCCATTGTCTTCGCAATTACTTGCTATGCCTCTGAAAGCTGGATGACAGAAGGAGAATTGATGCCTTTGAGCTGTGGTGCTGGAGAAGACTATTAAATATACCATAGACTGCTAGAAAAACAAACAGGTTCTACCTAGAGAGGATGAAACCAGGCTGCTCCTTGGAGGCAAGGATTCTGAAGCTTCCTCTGACATACTTTGGACATGTTGCAAGGAAGGACCAGTCCTTGGGGAGGGACATTATGCTTGGGAGGGTGGAGAGACAGAGAGAGAGAGGAAGACTCTCTATGAGGTGGATTGATTCAGTGACTGGGGTAATGGGAGTAGGTGTGTTGGAGACAGTGAGATTGGCACAGGATAGAGCAGGGTTTAGGGCTGTTGTACTTAGGGTCGCTATGAGTCATAGCCAACTCAATGGCACATAACAGCAACAACAACAACAATGATGTCAAGTACTAAGTACTAATAATGGACAACATGCTTGGAGAGGTGGAGCGCTGGCAAAACAGACAAAGGCCTTTAACCAGATGGAAGGACACAGACTGCATGTCAGAGCTTGTAAGGATGGTACAGGATAGGACAGAGTTCAGATCTGTCTCTTAGAGGGTCACTCTGGGTTGTACTTGATTCAGTGGCACCTAAACAACAACAATTATGTCAAAGGATTGTGCTCAATGGGTCAAAGGATTGTACTGTGGAGAGCAAAATAAGAGATGATTCCTTCCCTGTGGTAGGTGCCAGTGTCATTATGATAGAAATAAATCCTGGCCCTCAAAATGCTTATAATTTAGTAGGGAAAATTAGGATGGTCTTTAAAGAATGCTTTGAAGAAGCAGCAGATTAATCATAGGATAATACAAAGAACAGAATTAGACCCAATGATTAGTAGTTACAAACCAAAATCACACTCACTATTATCCATTCTAACTGTCAGTGTCCAGTGTAGAAAACAACCCTCATTAAGTTTCCAATGCTGTACTCTTTACAGGAGCGGGCTGTCTTACCTTTCTCCTGTGTGGTGGCAAGTGGATTTGAACCATGCACCTTTCAATTAGCAGCCTCACGCTTAACCCTGTAATGGAGGCAGTAGTGATTCCATGGTGATTCTTCCCTTTCATGGAAATGACCCAGGTTGAGTTCCAAGCCCAACGTATCTCATGCATAGCAACCACCTATCTTTGAGCAGCAGCTGCATATTGCAATGATGTTGAACAAATTTCAGCCGAGCTTCCAGAATGACAGACTAGGACGAAATCCTGGCTATCTGCTTCTGGAAAAACCAGTCAATGGAAACCCTGTGGATTACAATAGCTCAGCAGGCGACCAATAGGATGGTATAGGGCTAGACAGTGCTGATGCTGTTGTAATACAAAGAGAAAGAAGTCCAAAATGAAGAAGGGTTATTTTTGCAAACTGGAGTAAGCTACTTCAGTAGGTGTTCAGGAAGCCTCACCCTTCAGGGTCCCTTCTATCCTCTTCTATCTTTCGGACCTACCATGAATTTCATGTTATCATGGATGATAATAACAAAGAAAAAGGCGTTGATGCTTTCCTAAGCATCAGGCCTCTCTGCTTTCCTAAGAGGCTGCACTGAGGTGTGAGTATAAGGAAATGGAATGCGCTCAGATGACTGGCATTTGTACTGAGCCGTCTCGCAAATACTCAAAAATTGCTGTCTTGGACCCCACCTCACTTAGAGTAGAAACCCACAGTAAGTGATCCTAGGGATCCTGGGAGGCTCTGCTTTCTTCCAGTCTCATCATCTTCCAGACTACATGTCTCCCTGCTCCTTCAGCTGCACCAATTCCTATTCCTTTTTGTGCACTGATTCACCATAGGCAGCTAAACACCTTTGCTTTTATACCATCAGAGCACAAATATAGAAGTGTGTGTATGGCTGATTTTCAAGAAAAGTTTAACATGATGATAAGAGACATACTTATCAAGAGGCACTTCTGCACTGCGAAGAAGAAATCATGGCATTACCTTGAAACAGGAGATATTTCAGAACACCTAAATTCATGGTCATCAAGTCAATTACTACTCACAGGGACCACACAGGGCAGGGTGGCCAACTATGCCCTACAGGGTTTTCAAGGTTGTAATAATTAAGCAAACAGAAAGCCATATCTTTCTGCAGCAGAGAGGCTGGTGAGTTCAAACCACTGACCTTTTGGTTAGCAGCCAAGTGCTAACCATTGTGCTATAGGGGTAAGAATTCCATGTCCTCTTTGGTGCTCTAAAGAAGATAGATAGAAAATCTTTTCTCATGCAATTTGGTCTCAAAAACCCACTAGAGGGTCAGCTATGAATTGTTTCCAACTTAATGGCAGTATATTTTTTGAGACAAGAGGAAATTTCTTCTTAAATGGATTCCCCACCTCTCCACCCCCGCCCTGAATCCACTTTTGCTCCTTTCTTGCTCTGGGAACCTCTGTTTCCTTCTCTGTTCTCTTCCTGGACTCTGGATTCCAACAGTCTTCCTCGTCCCATCCAGACAAAAACTTCCACTTTGTTTTCTCATGTTCAGCAGTTCAGCCCTTGCACATCCTGAGTTTGCCCACCTAGGTTGTGGGAGCTGATGAGACCCTAAAGCATTTTCTTAGACAATAGCATCATCCCCTGGAAATGCCACTGCCTTAGAAGTTACCCTGTGTGTAGGTTTGGGTGTGGGTGTGTGCAGGCACACAGCAGGAAAGGACAGACTTCCCAGTTAAGTCAAAATCCTTTTTCCTTGGCAAAAGAAGGGAAGTGATTCATGCCCTGGTGGGCTCCAGCCTGTGGGTACTATAGTAGGCACACATTTCTATGCATCCCTAATTGACCACCTTTCCATCCTCCCAAGATGCATGCTTCCTTCTCTTGAGCATAAAGTTGGGGGCCCTGGGGAGTAAAAAGGATAGATTCTGTGTGTTTATTTCTCAGCTTAGGATGGAAGAGAATGTTCTCATTAAAAAAGTCAAAGCTAAGAAAAATGTAAAAATTCTGCCCTGGCAACTTTGAGGATTTTCTCTTCCTATTGTTAGGTGTTGCCAAGTCAGTCCAACACATCGCGGCCTCAAGAGAACAAGACACTGCCTGGCCCTGGACGATCCTCACTTCTGTTGCTATGTTTCTGACCATGGATGCAGTCTGTCTTTCAATCCATCTCACTGAGAGTCTTCGTCGTTCTTGGTTACACTCCACTTTACAAAGCATAGTATCCTTCTCCCTCCTCATAAGATAACCAAGGTACACGAGATAAACTCTCATCCTCTCTTCTAAAGAGCAGTCTGGCTGCAAATCTTCCAGCACAGATTGTTGTTGTTGTTATGTGCCGTCGAGTTGCCTGTGACTCACTCATATGTACAACAGCCCTAAACCCTGCTCTGTCCTGTGCCAATCTCACTGTCTCTGACACACTCACCATTATCCCAGTCACTGAATCAATCCACCTCATCGAGGGTCTTCCTCTCCTGTGCTGTCCCTCCACCCTCCCAAGCATGACGTCTTTCTCCAAGGACTAGTCTCTCCTTGCAACAAGTCTAAAGTATGTCAGATGAAACTGCAGAATCCTTGTCTCCAAGGAGCAGCCTGGGTTAAGCCTCTCCAGGATGAACCTGTTCGTTTTCTTTGCAGTTCATGGTACCCTTAATACTCTTCTCCAGCACCACAGCTCAAAGGCATCAATTCTCCTTCTATCCTCCCTAGTCATTGTCCAACTCTCTGATGCATAACAAGTGATTGCAAAGACCATGGCCTGTATAAGACGCACCTTAGTCTCCAGAGAGACACCACTGCTCTTCAGCACTTTGGAGAGGTCCCTAACAGCAGACTTTCCCATGGCAATGCGCCTTTTAATTTCCTGGCTGCTGGTGCCAAGACTGTTGACTATGGAGCCAAGCAAACTGAAGCTGTGAACAATCTCAATCTCTTCACCATCCATCCTGAAGCTGCTAATTGATCCAGTGGTGAGAATCTTTGTCTTCTTGACATTGAGCCTCAATCCATATTGGAGGCATCAGGTCCTTCTCAGTTTCAGCAAGCAGGGTTGTGTCATCTGCATAACGCAGATTGTTGATGATTCTTCCTCCAATCCTCACACCACACTTACCCTCATAGAGCCCAGCCTCCCAGATAATCTGTTCTGCCTAAAGATTGAAAAGGTATGGAGATAGGACACCTCCCCGGCATACACCCTTCCCAATTTTGAACCATGCAGTGTTTCCTTGCTCTGTTAAGATGACTGCCTCCTAGTCCAAGTATAGGTTACATTGTTAATATTTGTTTTGGCAGTGTCCGCAGCACATTTAATGTTCTTCACCAATACCACCATAATTAAAATGCATCAATTCTTTCTCAGTCTACGTCATTCGACTGTCCAGCTTTTACATGTACAGGAGGCAATATAAAATACCATGGCTTCAGTCAGGCCTCTTAGTTCTCGAAGAGACAACTTGAAGGGAAAAAAACAAAAGGAAAGTAACAACTTTACTTTTTTAATATTTTATAAAAGACTTTAGCAACCAATTTGCCCAATTTAATACACGGTCTGATTTCCTGACTATTGCTTCCACAGACATTGATCGTGGATACAAGAAAAATTAATTCCTAGACAAATTCAATCCTTTCTCCATTTATCATGATGCTGTTTATCGATCCAGTTGTGAGGATTTGTGTTTGTGTTAGGTGTAATCCATATACTGAAGGCTGTAGTCTCTGATCTTTATCAAGAAATCATTAATGAGTCTTCTTCCAATCCTGATGTTGCATTCTTCATATCTCATAGATTCCAGGATTATTTACTCAGGGTAAGTACGGTGAAAAGATACAATCCTGATACACACTTTTTCGAAATTTAAACCACATGGTTCCCCAAGTTCTATTCTTTGTTAATGTGCTGGTTTTCACATGAGTACAGGTAAGTGTTCTGAGATTCTCATTCTTTGCAACGTTATTAAGAATTTGTTATGATTACATTGTTAAATGTCTTTGCGTAGTCCATAAAACACAGGCAAACATTGTTCCGGTATTCTGTATTTTTAACCAATATCCATTTGACATCAACAATGATTTTCCTCGTTCAAAGTCCTTCTCTGAATCGGATTTTCATTTCTCCCAGTTCCCTGTCAGTGTATTTTCATTATCTTCAGCAAGATTTTATTTGTGTGTGATGTTAATGTTATTTTCATCATTTTTTACATTCCAGTGGATCGTCTTTCTCTGTGATGGGCAGTGGATCTCTTGCAGTCAATCAACCAGATAGTTGTCTTCCAAATTTCTGGTTATAGATGAGTGAGTACTTTCAGCATTGCATCTGTTTGTGGAAACATTTCAACTGGTATTCGGTCAATTCCTGGAGCTTTTCGTCCATCAATGTCTTCTGTACCACTTGGATTTCTTCCTTCAATACCACTGGTTCTTGATCATATGCTACCTACTGATGCAGCTGAATAACTACTATTTTTTAATTTTGTTTAGTGATTCTATTTATTCTTTCTATCTTCTTATTCATGCTTCCTGCTTTGTTCAGCCAGTGAATTTGTCACTATTACTGATGGAGGTTTGATTTTTCTCTTGGAAGGCGGTTAGCTGGCTGGCTTGTTTTTTTCTCATACCACCACATTTTTAGCTCTGAATCTCCAGACTCTAATTAAACCAACCCAAGTCAATAAGAGAGAGGCAGAGGCCAAGTATCTTGAGGGGAGATCTGGCTAACAATCTAACCTTGCAAGGCAGCACAGGTCCTCCAGCCCAGGATATAAAGGAAGTCTGGCAATGGTAAGAAGTGGAATCTGTTCTTTTAATTTGTTTTTGTGGGACTCAGTGTCTGGGTTTATCTGCTGTACTTTGGAACTTCTTGCTCTGAGTTTTTGGAGATAGACTTGGAGAAGGAAGGAGAGGTGGACAAGTGATTTAGGGGCCCAGGAGGTGGGGCCAGAGGGATAAGCAGCAGAGGTCTTGGACCCCTGTGTGTTTATTAGTCAAACAGGAATGCTGCTGAGGAAATGCATTTTCAACAGGCTGTGCCAGCTGGGTTGGCCCTACAAGGGGGGAAGCACTGGGGACCACTGAATTAGTCAGCAGTCCCACAGGCTGCTGCTTCTCAGTCTCCATGTGGCTGTGATTCAAGGGTGGAGTCCTCTCCCCTCTGGAAAAGAGCTGATAAAATTCTTTTCCCTTTTCTTTCTCCCCACTTACATGTAGCCCCAGACAGGATATGGGTGTGGGGTCAACAGGCACGAAGGACCCAAAGGAAGAAGAGGAATGTGAAGGGGTGTGGCCAGAGGAGGGGAGGTTGTTGTGAGGGGGCGAGGAAAAGCCAGGCCGCCCAGGACTTGGAGGAAGGAGGTATCATGAGCCTGGCAAACCAGGCCTCCTAATTACCTGAAAGCTTTCCATGAGGCAAGCAGTATAGGGGTGCAGCCTGGTGGCAGTCCCCACTTCAAGCCTGACTCTGGTCTGGAATCCAACCACCCCCCACAAAGAAACCCCACTCTTGGTTGACTGATATGTTCATGCCTGTTCCACCTTTTCATAGGAATAGAGAAAAAAAAGACCTCGCCAAAATAATGTGCTTTGTGAACCAAAGTGATGATGGGAGAAACAGAACGCTTCTGCCCTAAATTTCACAACAATGATAGCACAAATTTTCTGAAAAGTTTCCTTTATTGGTATCTCAAAGTCCAGTCACTCATGTATTTTGCCCACAATGTGTTCCAGGGCACAAAACAACTCCCAATACTCAACAAAAAGTCCTAGAACTTCTTGGGGCATAAAGTTATGAAGTGGTCCAAGCCGCTGGGCTGGGTCGGGAATGGAGCCAATGTTCCACTTTTCACCGCTTAACCTGAGACACTGAAATTCTCGGACTCTCCACCCAAAATCTTATGGAGATGGAGTTGCTGCTAACAACCCCTCCATCACATCTCTGCAGACCAAAGCGAGAGGGACACTACAGTTGAGGGAGTAAGAAAAAGGTGGGCCTCCCTTTGACTAGGACCAGATTATCACAAACTGTGTAGCTAAAGCAGAAGGGAGCATCCAATCAGAATCAGAGCCTCCAGCCAACTCACTCCTGATATCAGAGTCCAGGAAAGACCCCATTCCAGGGCTTCAACACCTCAGCGGCAGCTGTCCTTTTGCCTCAAGGCCCCAGGGCTGCCAAACAGGTCCACCCGGAGACTCTTTCTGAGCTGCCTCCTGCCCAGGGCTAGCTTTGTCCAAAAAGGGTGGTTCCAAAGGCGGGGCAGCAGCTCAGGCTCGAGCAGAGGCCTCCTCGGTTGGGCCTGGGGCCACTCTCTTGGGGCCATGGTGGGTGATCATTAAGGTACAGTGAGGTAGGGCACTGAGAAGACCAGAAGTGGAAGCAAAATCTTCAGCAAAAGTGATGCTTTACAATGTTTAAATCCACCTAAGTGCAGGTGATCAACGCCCTGGCGACACAGTGGCTGCGCTCTTGGCTGTTAGTTAACCTAAAGAAATATGGCTAGAACCTCCCACCCACTCTATAAGAGAAAAGGTCTGCTTTCCTAAACAAAATTCTGTTTGGGAAACCCAAAATTCAGTCTGGGTAAGTTCTACTGTGTCCTGTGGGGTCAATGAGCCCACTCCACCACACCTAACAAGATCAGATAATTTGAAACAGAAAACGCTATTCTCACATACAAAGCCACTAAAAAAACTAACCGAGTATCTTTTTTTTTTATCAAGAGCAGAGTGGAGGTGCTGTTCTGACCAGTCCATGTGCTTTAGATGTCGGGGCGGGGGCGCGGGGGGGGGGGGGAAGAAAACCCCAAAGTGTAACAAGTTGGAGTTCAGGGGAGGGGCTGGATGTGAGTCGGGTGCGAGATGGAGACTTGGCCCAGAACTCCATTACCTTCGCGCCTGTAGGTGTGGGCGTCCAAAGGAGGAGTTGTACTTACACAGCTTTCCGACAGTAAATGCAGGGATTTTTCTTGTACTGCCCTTTCATAACCTAGATCAGTCATGCCTTTGCTCCAGGTTCAGCCTCCCCTGTTCTGGGGGCCATCCGCACCTGGGCTCCTTCCCCACCACCCTCCAGGCGCCGCTCTGTGATCCCTCACCAGCAGGAAAACTTTCCTATTCCCCCTCTCCAGCTCTGTGCTCCGCACCTTTGGCAACTCAATGAGACACTGGCATCTCCAAACCGCTTGTTTTGGACACAGTTCAAAATAAGTCTATTGTCCGTCCCTAGGAAGTCTAAGGCGCGCAGGCCGGTTTGTACCACCGTGCTTGATTCACACCCACCCGCGTGGTGGGCTCCCTTCCCTTCGCACTCCCACCAACTCCCAGGTGAGATGCTGGCCGGCTGGGCTGGAATTAAGCAACCTGGAGCAGCCGTGCGCGACTGTGGGCATGCTGGGGTCCCTGTCCCTCATCTCTGGGCACTCGACCTCCCACGGATGCCTCGACCTTCCTGGACGCCCCGCCGCACCGCGCACGCGGTCTATACTCACATAGCAAACTCAGCAGGCAGAGCGCGGTCCAGCCCCGCGGCAGCCCGGGCCCCGCGCGCGCGCCCTTGCGGACCAGCATCCTTCCCGCGCCGCTCCCCAAGCAGATGCCCCGAGCCGAAGACACTGCTCGGCCAGGCCGGGACGCGCTCCTCCCGCCCCCTCCGGCGGGGGTGTAAGATTCTTGCTTTTTCCCCTCCCCTCCCTCCTCAGTCTTGGCAGGGCCGGCCCCCTCCTTGGCTGCCACTAACGTGAGCTTAGTCTCAAAGGCGGAGGACTTTTCGGAGGGAGCCTGGGATTGTGGAGGCCAAAAAAGGTGGGGGTTTGCGCGGCCCCAAGACGCCTGCTCTGCTTTTATAGAGGGCCTGATCTTACTCCTTCAAGCTGCTCAGGCCTAACTTCCACTTAACTTTTAACCCCTTTGTGTCAGATTTTGTAAGAAGCCAAGGCAGGGAGGGGCACATTTCCTCTGATTTTTTTTTTCTCCTCTCCTTTCCTTTTTACCCCCTTCCACTTTTAAAAAACTTAAACCATGGGCAATTTTGCAGAAGGAATTTATACCATGAGGGCCCGAGTTTACAAGCTGAGCATTTTGCTAATCAGGTAAAAACCACTTGTCCAATCTGACACATTTAATGATAGTCGTAGCAGATATTGCGCTGCATGTTAACGAAGCATAAAGAGTGAATACGACACATAAATGACTGTAATTACTCATTTTAGCCGTCCAAGCCATCATTCCAGACTCTTCCCTTCTTTACCCCTTGCAAGATTTCTCTGTAATATGCTAGTTTGAGGGGGTTTTCCTTTGATGGTCCCTATCTTTTCTCATAATTTAATGTTAACTGTCACCATCATCATTAAATACATAAAGACAAAGGACTCTGCTGGCACCTGAGGTGCCTTCTTTCCAATCACTCCCCTTTTCTCTGTTCCTGTCTTGGGCGCATGTGGAGGCTTCACCTTGTTCTCTCACAAGAAAAAGGCTTTGTTTGACAAGTGGTGATGCATGTGTATCAGAGTGAAGTTGCACATCATGGGGTGTTCATGGCTGAGTTTTTGGATATAGGTTGGCTAATCTTTCCTCTAGGTGAACTCAGACCTCTAGTCTTAGGAGTTTACCATCTCCACCACCCAGGCACTCTTCTTTGGTGTCACCCTACACTAAATGATAAGCACTTAAGCTCCAATTTCTCACCAGTTTTTCTGAATCCTAAGGAGGAGCCACAGAGGCATGCGTGTAAGGAGTTGGGCTGCTGACTATAAGGTTAGGAGTTTGAATGCACTGTGTCAAATGTGATAATGGTCACCCATGGTGGACAATGTTTGGTGGAGCTCCCCAATTAAAACAAGCTTGGAAGCAGGAGTGGCATCCACTTCCGTAAATAGCTTGCCTCCGGAAACCCTATGGACCTGGAGAAAGGACGAAAGTTATACAAGCGCTCAGGTCTTTCATTCACAGGGTCCCTATGAGTTGCCTACGACTTAACGGCACTTAACAACAACAGCATATGCTTCTCAGGAGAAAGATGGACAGCCTTCTCCAATAAAGATGGAAAACTGGCGGGAGTCACTCTGAGGAGGTCGTGAGGGCAATGGGTTGGTATTTGTCTCCTTTGTTTGTTTGTTTTTGCTCTGAATACAGATGAACTAGAACTGCAGAAACTCTAAGTCAGCCCAAGCACACACTGGGGACATAAGGGCCAAAGAAGGGAAGATCAAAGCTGGATCGAAATGGCACCAGGGAGGGGATAAAATAAGGCACAGCCTGGGTTCTGTTGTAAGAATCTGAGTAGAAGCAGAGATTAGAAGGCATTCAGTCCAATCTCTTCTGTGTTATCTGTGCCCCTAGCCAGTAAGGGCAGAAAGGACAGTAAGACTAGCACCTCCCTCTTTCTGATTTATTTCTCTGCAGATGCCCTAATATTAGGAAAGTGGTTAATATGCATGTGCTCATCTCACACCAACTAGAAATTTGGAAAGCTCAGGAGAAGGGCGTTCAGATCTCAAAAACAACAACAAAACTCCCTATTGCCTAACTTTCCTTTAAATAAGGATCAAAACTTCATCACATCATAAAACCAAAGGCTCACAGTGCAAATCTGATTAAGCACAATGGTGTGGTACGAATCTGTCTCAAAGTAAATGATTTTTTTACTTTTTAAAAAAAATTTACATCTATAAATGATGATTCAAATCTGAATACATAGTGAGCTGGTGACAGAAAATGGGCTGCAAAACACACTCTGTAATCCCCAGGACACAACTAACAGGCAAAGAGTCCTCTGACCCCCATCTCCATTTTCCCCAACTCCCTTATATTTGACTGTTGGATCTACTTCAGGTGTTCAAGGCTAAGTCAGAAGCACCACATAGGTTTCCAGACCCTGCTAGATAGGACATAAAAACCAATTTTGCCCACTTGGGTCTTCTTTCAGTACCAGAAGTGTCTTTGAATTATTTAAAATGCAGCTGATAGCTTCTGGCTGAACCCTAGGAATGAATGTTTCTCTAAAATCTGATTTTCTTAACTACCTTTGGACACAAAAGAAAAAGAGTCATTTTGTGTGGATGAATTTTGTGTAGTGTGGTCTACACAGAGTCAGGATCGATGGGGAGGTCCAGGAATCTGCATGTTTTAATTAATACTTCCCACAGTTTTTATGTGCACTCAAATTTAAGAAGCCCTCTATGGACAGATGATATACGAGGTGTTGTGTATTAAAATGTGTTCTCAAAATATGTATTGGTGCCCTGGCCTTTGTACCGATGAATGTGATCCTATTTGGAAATGATCTTGTGTTGTATTAATGAGGTCATAATGGCCTGGGATAGGTCCTAAACCTTGTCACTTTTGAGTTTTAAAAAGAGGAAAGACACATATAAGGGAAGATGCGGCAGGTGATGATCCATTTGCAGGCAAAGAAACATCTGAGAGATAACTGTTGTACACTCACATGATGGAAGAATACGCAACACTCAGGAACAACAATTTCGAAAATCACTGTATAACTTGAGAGAGACTGGAGGGCATTATGCTGAGTGAACAAACTCTGTTTTATAAGGACAAATACTGCATACGAACATTATTGTAAAAATAAAAAGATAACTAGTATAATGTCTATGGGGGCCCACGGGGAAGGCATGGGAGTAGGTGATGGTGGGCAGGGGGGGAAATCATGGAGTCATACAATTTGATGGGTGGAGGGAGGGTTAAAAGAAATGGGAAAGATCCGGTGGGGATCTGAAAAGACAGGGTAATGACTGGCATCGTTCAATGGTGATTAATTTTATGAAACACAATGCATAGGAATGATTATAAAGAAACAATGTGAATGAAGCATAGTGTGAAACACAATATATATGTATATTGTATACAAACCAATAGAAAATAAGATTTTTGTAAATTTTCTAGCAGACATCAGAAACAAAGTGATAGACTCACAGAAAGACTCAACATAGTTTGGACCCTGATTTACACTCTCAGCTTCTAGAATTGTAGGCAGAATGGGGTTTAATTCTTTAAAGCCACGTATTTGTGGTATTTCTGTGGAAGCAGCACCAGGGAACTAAAATACTAGGTATGTGCTACGTAGTGTCTTTGAGTGGCCCAGACAAACAGTATACATGCCTACAACCCAAAAGGTGTTGTTAGTTCAACTCTGACCCAATGGAGTGTGGAAGAAAGAAAGTCCTGGTGACCTAGTTCTGAAACATCAACCACTGAAAACGCTGTGGTAGCTTTCATATTGCTGTAAGGCTAGAACTATTTCATCATTCTTTCAAATCTCAGCAAAGTCACGAATGATGGGCAGGATATGGCAGAACTTCCAAAGTAAGATAAGCTAAGAGGAAAGTTTTGATAACCTCATTCCAAAAATTTTAAAAACCCTCAAACATATTGCCATTGAGTTGGAACCAATTCTTTGCTGGCCCTTCAGTGGCATTCCCAGATGGTAAATTCCTTGGAAGGTACACTGTCCATCTTTCTTCTGCAGAGCCACTGGTGGATCCAAATCACCGGAAAGCTGTGCTCTTTGGGTCAGAATCACAATTCCCAAAGAATGAAAACACCAGAACTCCTTGCTCCCGGCATAGTGGGTAGAAGCCATGTTTCTCTGGAAGTCTGAATCCAACAGTGGCTTCTCTGGAACTAAAAACGGACACTCTCCTCCTGTAAGATTTACAGCCTCAGAAACCGTTGGAACCGTGTAAGTCACAGTAGAGAATTACAGGGAAATCCTTGAAGATGAGGCTCCTGGGTTGGACGACACTGAAAATACATAGTGGCCAAAGCCCATTGTGAAGATAACATAAGGCCAAGCAACATTTCATCCTATTGAACACGGGCTTGTCCTAAGTCAGGGTAGGCTTGACAGCAGCTAAAACAAACCATGTCATGCTCATACTTACCATACAAGTCCCCCACCCAACACCATCACCCCCAAATGCAAATAAAAATGGAGACTCATCCTCTGTGGAATATGACTTTGTTGCAACCCATTTTTTACTTTGAAAACATATTAGTAATTTGTTTTTATAATCCAGATGTTTTTGCATCTGAGAGTCGAGTTACACAGTTTACCAATTGACATAGTGAACTCTTGGAAGGCCTTCAACAAGGCTTTTGTTAATTTTTTGCTTGTCTAGCTTTTGTACTTTGGAACCAACACGATTTTCCTACTCGTTGCTGTGGGTGTTTGAAGCTCTTGGGCAGGGCCTTTGCTCTGGCAGAGAAATTTCTAGAGGTAGTGGTGTTCAGATTCTGGAGGAGGGAATTGAGAACCTGAGGTCAAGTTGTTCTCCCCTTTCAATTTCCCTCCAGTACTTCCTCGTGGCAAACTTAACCAGAACTCCACTGACATGCAAGATGGAGAAATATGCCGTGCAGACTCCGACCACCAGGGTTGTGTGGAAAGCTACCCTGACTGCAGTGGTAGCCTGTCAGTGCACTTAACCAGGGAGCACCAGGAAGTCCCACATGTACCAGAATAGACCTGTGCTCCGTACAGGTTTTCAGCAATTGACTTTTCAGAAGGAGATGCCAGGTCATTTTTTCTGCTCCACATCTCAGTGGACTCAAACCTCTAACCTTCTGATGAGCAACCCAGTGTGTTAATTGTTTGCATCTACAGCAGGCTGTTCTTGGGGTCAGAGAACAGAAAGGCTTACAGAGAAAACAATATTGATGCAAAGACATGAGTTACTGAATCCATTAAAAATGTTGTCAGAGGCGATCCATCACACAGGAGAAGATTGCTCATCTTTCTCCCACAGAGCAGCTGGTAGATTTGAACTGCCTATTTTTAGATTAGGAGCAAAATTCCCTATCCCCTAGCCCACCAGAATGCCCTATAATGAGAAGGAAGAGGGAAAGATGAGAAGGCTAGAACACGTTGAACAATGTGCAAATGGGCAGAATCTTGTCCTATTAGAATTTTGTTTTATTCAGTGTTAATAGATTCCTTCCTTTTGTGTGTGTTTTTCCCCTCTCCCTCTTCTTCCCTTCCTTGACCTTCTCTTTCCCACCTCAACTCTCTAGGCTGATAGTGTATTTATGAAGACCAGAACTAGGGCTGAATGAAGAGATGAATAGGGGCTCTGGTGCAGTAGTTTATAGGGAGTTGCTTGAGAACCCAAAAGCTGTGCCTCTCTAGAGGTTCAAATCTCTCAGTGGCTCCAAAGGAAAGGGATGAGCAATCTCCTCTTGTTCGATTTATAACCTTGGACACCCAATGGAAGATCACTATGGGTTCAGTTCCAACCTGAAGGCAGTGACAATTTTGTTTATCTGTAACGTGTTTACTGCCATTTGTACCACCAGGGACTCCTACACACAAATTATGTTGTCAGCTACTGCACAGTCAGCCCCATCTCACGGGACTCCATGGTCAGTGGGCTCATACTTCTGTGTTTCATTGTCACTTTTCACAGGCTGACTTTATGCGGCCGACTGCCAGGCCTTTCTTCTAGTCCATCTTAGTCTGGAAACTCTGCTGAAACTTGCTGAGCATCGTAGCAACATGAAGTTCTCTGCGGACAGGTAGGTGGTGGCTGAGTTTGAGGTTTTTTTACCAAGAGCTAAACCTCAATCTCCTGCATCCCAGGAAGTCCCAGTGCTGTCAACTCTATTTCAACTCCTAGCAACCCTCCAGAGGGTTTCCCAGGTTGTAAATTGTATCAGGAGGAGACTGCTCATCTTTCTCCCTTGGGGCAGCTGGTGGATTCAAACCGTCCACCTTGTAGTAAGCAGTGCAACAAGATAAACACTATGCCTCTGTCTCCTGCCTGGAAGGTGAAAATTCTGAGTCACTTTTCCCCTTAAACATATCATTTACAGGGAAAAAGAAGACAGGAGGTGGGATGTGGGCTGAGACACATAGGCGTAGTTTATTCTGTATCCCAGCACCTTTACTATCTACTCTAACTGCAAATATATCTTTGTATCTGAAGAGCAAGTCTTCACTCCTTTATTTATTTTCTTCAGAAGTGCTTTCTTGGCTTTTTACTCTCCTATGTGTATCATAATCTGCTTATCAGTTTCTTCCCCAAAATAGCTTTTGATTGAAATTGTGTTGTAGATTAATTTGGGGAGCATTGAATCATTGATTCAACGAACTTGGTCTATCTCTTCATTATTTGGATCCTCTGTAAAGTTTGTAATTTCCCCTTAATGGTTTAAATTCATCTTTTGTTAGATTTATTCCCCAGTGAATTATGGTGCTGCAGCCCACTCTTAATCCTCTTACAACTGATTAGCTTATCAGATCACGGGAGATTTTATATAACTGCCACATTACATCATTGCTAATTTTCTTGGATATTGCTGAGAACCTGCCTATAAAAATCACTTGGGTCTGGTCTTTAGTGTGAGAATATTTGAAAGTACTACTTTCCTTCTGTAATCATGGTAATATTCTTTGTATTTTAAAAGATTTCTTCTCAAGTAAACTTTAAGCCGTTTTCCTAGGGAGCTGTTTAATTCATTAAAGTTTTCAAATCGTTCTTGATAAAATTGTTATTATCTTGTTAATCTTAACCTTATCTAGAATATGCCTCCTTTTTTATCCATGTTATTTATTTGTAGGTAATTAATGTCTTAAATTCTACAAGTACTAGTGAAATTTCTAAAGTTTTAAAATTATTTACATACATTGGAACTCTGTTAGCCACGTGGTAAGGAGTTATGCTGGCAACCCAAAAGTACATGGTTCAAATCTACCAGCTGCTCCAAGGGAGAGAGATAGGCAGTCTCCTATCTTTCTCTGTGATTAACTGCCTCTGAAAACCTGGTGGAGCATCAGCTGAGGATTGATCCTGACTGTGATATATACCAACAGCACATCTGTATACAGGATCTTTGTTTGGTGGAAACAATCACACAATCACAGAGCAACTTTAAAGATTACGGTTATTGTTGTGTACTGTTGAGTTGGAACTGAGCCATAGCTGATCCTCCAGCAGGTTTTCAGAGGCAGTAAATCACACAGCGTTTTCCCATCCTTCTCCCATGGAGCAGCTGGTGGATTAGAATTGCATGCCTTTGGGACTGCAGCACAGCTTTTTAACACTAGGCTACCAGGGCTCTTTTGTTTAAAGATTAGTGACTTGAATCCACCCAGAGCTGCCTCAGAAAAATTCCTGGTAATCTATTTCACAAAGGTCACAGCCACTAAAAACCACACGGAGTGCCATTCTGTTCTAGAACACAGGGGGGTTGCTATAAGTTAAAACTGACAGAGTTGGTTTCCTCTAAATATGTAAATATGTATTAGATTGTTGTACAACCAATTACTACTTATAGTGACTCTATAGGACAGAGTACAACTGCTCCCTGAGGGTTTTTAAGGCTGAAATCTGTGGCAGACTGCCACATGGTTCTCACATGTCAGCTCTGGTGGGTTCAAACTGCTGGCTTGTCAGTTAACAGCCAAGTATACTCAGTGCTCCACCAAAGCTCCTTTTAACAGACAGGCACACACATAGACGTACAAATACAAGTGGACTGGAGATTATTCTTAAATTGTGGTAACATCTCACTTATGCCCTTGAGGGAGTGAGGGTCCTCCTTAGAAGAGAGTGCGTGTGGGCATGTCAACCAGGACAGGGGTCCCCCAAATATTCTGTTGACCTCTTTCCTATGTCCCTTTGGTTATCATTAAAGGCAAACATAGAATAATGTTTAGAAAGGAAGTATACAGTGCATTGCTTTGTGCCTCCTCTTCAAGCACAGACTCAGGGCTGTCCCATCTGCCTCTGTGCAGGGAGACGTTAGTGAGTGGGTGAGAGAGGGAGAGATGTGGTGTTTCTTGTGTGTAACCCACAGTTTATCTCTGTTGTGTGTGGCTTCAGGTATTATGAGTAGATGGTACGTGAGTGGGAAATAAAGCTCGACACAGCGTGATGATGTTTTACCGCGGGAAGAGGACAGAGCCCTCTGATGAGTGATGCATCCCACACAGATTCAATGAATCCCTCTGGGGAGTGGAGTCATGGGTGACTTTCATTCTCTTCTTTACTCCCACAGGTAGCATATAAATTTGCTTTTGACAATTTAAGAGAAATAAATAAAGCTAATTTCATTTTGAAAAGGAAAAAGATGGAGTGGCATTCTAGTTACATGATTAATGATGATATTCCACAGTTATTAATTAGTATCGTTCTTATCTTGGATTTCTCACAACCAGCATTGTCTGTAGGAGCTGCTGCCAACAATAGTTTGACTAATGGGTCAGCGGTGAGGGTTTCTTGGGTCAGGAGTCCTGAAGTCCTGGGAAGCAGCTTCCTGAGAGAGAGTCAGAGATCCATTGTTTGCAAATGTGAGTGTGTCTGTCTTTCTGCTGTTGTCTCTGCTCCTTTCCACTGTGTCTCTTCTAGGCTTTCAGCCAATCTTCCGAGCTGTACAGACCCAGCCCGGCCCCACCCAGCACAGCTCAGGAGGGTTACCAGATAGCATCTGGGTTCTCCTGAAGCCAGAGTATCATCAAGGTAGAGGGAGTAGGCTGTCATTGGTTCAGAAAAACTCCAAGATGAAGCCTTTATTCTGGGAAAGAAGTGGTGTTAGTTGGTAAACTATTCTTTCTCATGAGGGAATTATCTTTCTTGGGTAAGAGTAAAGAAACGACCTCTCTTACTCAAGGTCCAGGAATCCACCACAAGGGGTTATTACATCTTCTTGCACTTAATACTGTATCTAGTTCATAGCTAAGAGTAGAATCCAAGGATGGATGAGTCTTTGCTTCTGTAAATCCAAATGTAGGGCTTTAATGACATATATTTTGTGGAGGCCAAGCAAAGAAGGAGCTATTTTTAACTTGAGGCAGGAAAGTGTGGCTGGAGAGGAAACATCTGGAGCAAACTATTGACTCCTGAGCTTTATAAAGAGGCCTCTTCTATAGGGAAACCATCTCAGATAAAACAAGGTGGTTAGTTTAGCCTGCCTTGTGCAGTAAAGAACAACTTTTCTCATTTCTCTTTCTCTGAGTTGGACTGATTACCTGAAAGAGATCATAAGAACAACAAGGGACACCTGGGGATGGCCACACCTGACCTTTATCAACTTCACCAAGGGGAACTGTTCCCTTTAATAGCATCAGCAACACAAACCCATTTCCTGTGAGGTCAGGCACATCCCCCATGCTCCTATACCTTGCTATGAGTCTCAACACCAACCTTATTGCTTTACTTGGTCAAAAATTCAATGTGTTAGCTCACAGACCACACAAAACCATATTGGGGAAGTCAAAAGGTTATAATTTAGGTAAGTAGCAGAATACAGTCAGGACAGCTTCTAGAATGTGCCTGCAGGCACCTCAGCCTTGAGCCTTGTAGTGTAAGACCAGTGTGACAAAGTCCTCAGTCCTGTGACTTATACTCCACCCAGTCCAACAAACTTGGGCGAAGACTTTTATCTCCAGTTCCAATGGTGTAGCAGTCCCAAGGTCCCACCTCACATCAGTCTCTGGTTCGGCTGTGGTTCATGCTGCTGTAACCTGGGACAAGAATGTATCTGGGACTATGGTGTACCTGAGACAAGAATGTCGAGCCCCGAAGGGCATCCTACATTACTTCTTCTCCTTTGCTAGTAAGAAAGGTCTAATTCTCCCACTCCTGGACTGCTACGTTTATTGGCCTGACAAGCCAATCCCCTTGTGCTTTGGTGAAACTAGCCAGTCTTCTTTTAGATAGGCTAACACACCCCACTGGCATATTCTCACCATTTACACAGCAAAGTCCAACGATGGCTAGAACATCATATTGAAAGATAAACTCCACAAAGACACAAAGGTTGGAGGAATGATTCAAGACTAGATCAATTTCTATAAAGCTGTTGGGACCTCCCTACATTAGCCTCGTCATCCAACATGGCCCTGCCTGTCATAGTTCAAACATCATGGAGTCCTGATTGGAGTCACCGGAGGTTTGATGCTGTAGAACAAAACCTTTTAGAGTCTGGTGATTGATTCCCCAAGGACTCTTTCTTCGAGGAGTATCAGTAAAGCTCCTTTAACTCCACACCACAGCAGGCTTCTGTGTGTTTGGAGGGAGAAGAGAAGAGACAAAACCACAATGGAACCTACAATGTTTCCATGACAGTGACATCTTTTTCTTCAACAGAAACATTAGCCATCATTTCTCAGCATGGTTGAATCACCACATAAATACACAAAATTGGTTGATGGATGGGGAGGCAGGATGCAGCATAAAGCATGCAGACTGTGCAATGCATATATCTGAAAGCACCACTCATACAGAGTTTGAAGGAGATAAGAAACGACTCTACGGCACATAACAACAACAAAAACAAGATTTACCTTAGTGACTCAGTGATAGAATTATATTACCTTATAAGCAGGAGACTTGAGTTCAGATCATGCTTCTAAAAAGAATGAGGCAAGTGCAGGGGTGGCTGAGTCTGACCTCCACTGAGTCTGCTAGGGCAAAGAGTCCTCATCAACAACATTTACAGTACAAAACTAATTCCAAAGCTTGCCCCTGTATCTACTTCTACCAATTCTAACTCCACTAGTCTCTCCCAGGCTCTAATAATAGGTCGGCAATCCATTGCAATGGCCACACAGAACTCACAGAAGCACTCTCACAGTTATGATGTTTATTAGGGAAGTTATCAGGGTACAATTCAGTTTGGCAAGAGGATACAATTTTTCAGACAGGACAGTTTCTCAAGTGTGCTCGCAGGTCCTGTGACCTTCCACCTCTTCCTTTACGTCAGTGTTACAAAGGTCTCTTGATCCTGACAGTTATGGCACGGCCCCGCCCCCAGTCCTCCAGGAATCTTAGGCACAGGCTCTGGCTCCATGGAGCAGCCTCAGATAAGCCCTGCCTCACCTTGCTCTCTGGTTCTCCACCACTCCTGCTGCTGATCTCAGCTACATCCCGGTGTGACTGGCACAAGAATCTCTGGCCCCAAAGAATGAAAGTGCTGCATAAGTCATATGTTCACCTTGTTTGCATATTCCTATCCAGCCACATGGCTGAATATTCCCAACCAGCTCCAAAGCGGGCTCTGGTAACCTAGTGCTAAGAAGTTATGCTGCAATCCTAAAGGCACACAGTCCAAATACGCCAGCTGCTCCACAGAGGATGAGCAATCTCTTCCCATCTGATTTACTGCCTCTGAAAACCCACCAGAGGATCAGGAATGAGTCAGTTATGACTCAAGGGCACACAACAACAAACGCAGCCAAGTGGTAGAAATCAAAGCTTATGAGCTAGGCCAGACATTCTGACAATCAACCTATTGTATGACGCTGATCAACACACTCCATGCACAGCCACGTCAGTAATGGTTGTTAAGATGCTGTTCAGGTTCCAGCGGAGCTTCCAGACTGAGATGGACTAGGAAGAAAGTCCTAGAAATCTATTTCCTAAAAATGGTCAGTGAAAACCTAGAACACCACATCACAAACCTGGAGCACCACATCACAAACCCTGAACACCACAGCGCAAGCTCTGTGTATCATGGTAGCTCAATCCACAGTAGACTATGGGGGCGGCTGAGCATGGGTTCTCTTTCTTCCCATGGTGCACAGGGGCAGACTCCATAGCAGGGAGGTGGAGGTGGGGAAGAGGAGGAAGAGCTGAAATGAAACAGAGTGTGATGTTTTGGAAAACTGACCAAAATGTTGACAATGTAGTTCTGTGCTCTTTATTTCCATTAAAGAAGAAAAAGAAAAAAAGCAAAACCAAAAAACTCTTTCCTGTTTTCAGTCAAAGATGGGCTGGGAAAGTAACATTTTTTGTTTTCCAAATGAAGTTTGCCAGGAGAAAGACAAGGGAAAGCACAAGAATAAAGAGACCGAGTGGAGACGTCCATGTCTGCCCAGTTAGTTGCACTCCTAGCAGAGCAGCTTCAGAGCAGCAGTTTGGAGGGTGTGAAACAAGGTTGCCAAATTGCATAAGACTCTAAAAAGATCCATATGTCTGGGCTGCACCAAGCCTCTGGCTCTGGAAGGGGGTTGATAACATCATCTGTTGGATGGGACTACAGTTCTCTTCCTTTGGGAAGGATTAGATGTCAGCTTGTGGAGATGCTGTTAGACACACGATGATCCAGACTAGAAACTCAGGGTGCAAACAACTGGAGTGGGAAGGAGGAGAGACACAGGGAGCAGAAGCAGGAATGATCAAGTTCGGGAGTTAGTGCCTGTGAGACGTTTAGTGGAGAAGGAATTTGGGAACTTCAGGATAATGAGCTTTGATTCCCACCCTCCTCTTTACCCCATGCCAAGACAGATTTGGGGGCCACTGTGCAAATGACTACCAGGCCATTCTCCTCCATCGTGGGAAGTCCAAACGTCTTCTTCTCAGCATTAGCCTTCCAGAACCAAGCTCTCTTTCTCCCCTTCTCCAACCTCCAAGCTGCTTTCTCTAGGGTGACTGGTGCAGCTGGTATACAGCTGTGGGGCACATCTGGTCTGGCAGGGATCAGAGAAGATGCAGCGACCAGTTGAAACCCCAATGGCTACACTGGAAGCTTGTTTCTGAAGATCTGGGGTGGTGCCCCCAAACTCTACCCGGATCTCATCTTGAGCAGGCTTTGTGTTTTTCCTCAGAGTTCCACGACTCCGCTCTTTTGGGCTCCGAGCAGATGAGATGGGGACGGCTTTGCGAAAGTAGCCAGGCAGCTGCAGCCCACATGTGTGCTTCCTCCAGAAATGGCCACATCCCAAATGAGGAACTTTGGGAGAGTTGTCTGGAGACAGGAGGGATAGGACCTGGGAGGTTCCTTTGAGGGTGGATATATAGACCTAGGAGAACAATTGGAGTTGCCTGATGGACTCCATGCATGGCAAAGCCAGAGGATTAGAACCAGAGAGGCAGTGGGAAGGTCCGTCTTGGAGTGTTCCCAGTGCTCCTGTCCAAAAATCTGTGTCCAAGCATGACTTTATTATATTTGGCAGATGAGTTACACATTGTATGTATGTGTGAGAGAGAAAGTGAGAGAGAGATACAAAAACAAGTTTGACATAATCTAGCCTCACTCAACCCAATCCGTAGATTTGGAACCAATTCATAGCTGACCCTCCAACTGGTTTTCAGAAGACTGTAAATCACACCAGAGGTAAGATTGCCCAATTTCCCCCTCAGAACCACTGATGATTCAAACTTGAGTTAGCAGGGAAACTCAATGCTATGGACTCAGCGCTATGGATTACTCCACCAGAGCTCCCCAGTCTAACCTGTGGGAGAGATCTTAAACCGGCCACTTCTCTGCTTCTCCATAGCAACTACTTCTTTTCTCTCCTGGGGTATCAGTGGTCTCTAATCTGGCCCCTGTAACCTGACCTGAGTGCCCCCTGCTCATTTTTCACACAGCAGGTAGAGAAGCATGTTTCAGGTAAAACAGAGTCATTTCATTGCCTGGTTAAAAGCTTTCAATGACTTCCAGTTGCTCTCACACAAAATCCAAGCTCCTGGTTCTGAGCCATCTCTGCAACCTCTTCTCTTACAATCTGCCCCTTGCCCAGTCTCTTCAGCTATACTGACTGCTTCCAGTCCCACCCCACATGCCAAGCTCTTCTCCTGCCCTGAGTCTTCTTCCAAGTCCTTCTTTGGCCTAAGCTATTCTGCTTCGTTGCCAATTTGTTATAAACAAACTTTTCTCTTCTTTCCTGTTCCCAGACCACCTAGGTAAAACGTGAGTCCCCTCACTGGTCCCTTCCATTCTATTTCACAGTGCTGTCCCTCTTTGCTTCTCACTTATATCTTTACTGGGTTTTTGTGTGTGTGTCTTTTTCATTTGACTGGGAACCCCTCAGGGTGGAAACCATGTGTAGTCTGTGTCCCTGAGAACTCAGGGATATTGTTAATATTTATTGAATAAGTGAATCACCTGTGTCTGGGGCATAGTGGGTAGATTGTTGTGCTACTAACCCAAAGGTAACACTCTCTCTAGGAGTTCAAATCCACCAATGATTCTGAGGGAGAAAAAAAAAAGACAAGTCTTCTCCTATGCCATTTACAGTCTTCAAAAACTTTCTTGAGGGTCAGCTATAAGTCTCTTCTGACTTAATGGTAATGACTAGGTCTATTTCTTTAATGATTTTAAAAAAATCTTAATGAACAATTGGCAAGCTCTGGTGCCCTAGTGACAAGAAGCTGCACTGCAATCCCAGAGGTGTGCAGTTTGAATCCACCAGATGCTCTGCTGGAGAAGGAGGAACAATCTCCTCCTGTACCAGTCCAATCTGATTTGATAGTACACACACAAAATAGTAAAATAAAATAAAAATTCTTATAAAACAAAAAACCCCTTAATGCATTACTAAAAAAATATCTTTTTAATGTTAGTGACTTACACAGGATTAATCAAATTTAAAAAGGGAATACATTGTTCTAATTGGTAAAACACTTGTCTGTCAGTTTTGCTGTACTGAGGTAACTTGTGGGTTGCTGTCATGCTGAAAGTTGTGCTACCAGTGTGTCAAGTGCTACGAGGGTCACCCAGGGCGGACAGGTTTTAGTAGAACTCCCGGGAAACAGGGCTGGGTATCCACTCCTTAAATAGCAGGTCTCTGAAAACCTATGACTACTAGAAATAGTCAGGGATATATGGTATTAAATATACTATTATAGGCATTTCACAAAAGCAAGATGGTTTTTATAACATCAAAGTAAGAAGACGGTAAACTCAGAAAAAAAGCTTTTCCCACAAAAGCATTCACTGGAGCTTCAGTAGTAAAATTCTCACCTTCCATGTGGGAAACCTCAGTCAGCTTCCTGGCCCATATGCCTTCATGCAGCCGCCAGCCAGCCAGCCTAGGGAGGCACTGTGTTTCTGGGTGCTAAAAAGGATTCAGCAGAATTTTCAAACTAAGATAGTCTAGGAATAAAGTCCTAGTGATCTTTGTATGAAAAATCAGCCTATGAAAGTTGTGTGGACCACAATGGGCTATTTAGCAACCACCGGCCATGGGGATTATGGGACCAGGTGTCACCTCGTTCTGTTATATGTGGGGTCACCGTGAATTGAAAGCAGTTTACAACCCAGAAACACAACTGGCATCTTATTCTTTATTCTTTTCTTCATTTTATGGATAATTTGTAGCATAGTAGTAATCTGTACAAGCTGCACTGTTAACCAAAGATGGTGTCTCTCTGACAATTCCTACCCGCTAGCAGCTCCAGGGCAGATGAGCAATCTCCTGTCATGTAATTTACAGTCTTAGAAAACCTGCCAGAGAATCAGCAATGACTTGATTTTGACTCAATGGCAGTAAGTGTAAAAATATCCTCACAGATAGGCCCTGACCTATGACCGACACTGGAGAATCTCAGGTCCAGCTTCTACAACTCCTGTAACTCACTTGGCAATGTCAGAACTCTAAGTCATTCCCTGACCTTCCACGCGGACCTGAACAAATTGCTTCCCTCTCTGGGCTTCAGTCCTGGAAATCTGCAGAAACTGAGGGAGTTGCTAATGTCCTTCCTTCCCAGCTCCAAGCATAACACAGACTAGTATGTAAGAGGGAGGCCTACACCAAAACTCAGTACAATACCTTTTACAATAGCCAAAAAGTAGAACAACCAACAGGTCTATCAACAGATGAGTGCATATGTAAAACATAGTACTTACACACAATGAAACACTACTCAGCTACTAAGAGCAAGGAAGTCCTGATGAATAATCCCACAACCCAGGGGAGCCTTGGGCGAGCTTGCTGAGAGGTAGAATGACCTGTGTAAGAATGGTTGCAGGAGTTGAAGAATGGAATCAATGTTACTGAATTGTACATGGAGGACTTGTGAAGACAGTGTATACTTTATGAGAAATATATTTACCACAATAAAATAGAATAAAAAAGAGGGAAGCAGAGCCACTTTTGCAGCAGAGGAAGCTTAGAGGGCAGGCGCATGTCTAAGCCACAGGCGGCTGCTGTTGGGGGGAGGAGTATGGTGATCATTTCCCTGTGTGAGGGGCTGCCAAGGGGAGAGGGGAAGCAGCCAGAGTGGGTGGTCGGTTCCTGTGTCTGACCCTTGGGGCAGCTCCTGCAGCTCCTGCCAGGCTCCCACACCTCGGCTAAGAATAGCTCAGCTCTTCCTGCTAGCTCGCAGTCCTCCGGTGTCCAGAGGAAAGAGAACACGATTGTCTTAACTCAGGCTGGGCTGTCCCTTCCGGCGATTCTCTCCTCCACAGTGGGGATCAAAGAGCCGCCAGGGATTTTAGTCCTGGACTGACACTGCCACCTAAGAATAGTGCCGTGGGGCTCAGGGAAGGGTGGTAGCCCTGTCACCCGCTAAAGGGTGGGAGGCTGGAGGCCTTGAAAGCTAGCACCAACCATCTCTGGTGCCAAGGGTTGAGAAGATGTGCCTGGAGGAAGGGCCGTTTGGATGAGTGGGGAGCTTCAAGGTGAGCTAAGGAAGGGAGTTGTTGTAAATGGTAGAGTCAGACCGACCCATAGCTGACCCTCCAGGGGGTTTTCAGAGGCAGTTAATTACATGAGAGGAGATTGTCCATCCTTCTCCTATGGAGCAGCTGGTGGATTAGAATCACATACCTTTGCAATCACTTGCTATGCATCAGAGAGTTGGATAATTACTAGGGAGGATAGAAGGAGAATTAATGCCTTTGAGCTGTGGTGCTGGAGAAGAGTATTGAGAGTACCATGGACTGCCAAGAAAACAAACCGATTCATCTTGGAGAGGGTTAAACCAGGCTACTCCTTGGAGGCAAGGATTCTGGGGCTTTGTCTGACATACTTTGGACATGTTGTAAGAAGGGACAGGTCCTTGGAGAGGGACATCATGCTTGGGAGGGTGGAGGGACAGCACAGGAGGGGAAGACCCTCTATGAAGTGGATTGATTCAGTGACTGGGGTAATTGGGATGGGTATGTCAGAGGCAGTGCAATTGGCATAGGACAGAGCAGGGTTTAGGGCTGTTGTACATAGGGTCGCTATGAGTCGCAAGCAACTCGACGGCACATAACAACAACAACCTTTGGGATTTCAGTGCAGCTTTTTGCCATGAGGCCACCAGAGCTCCCTAAGGAGGCAAGATGAACTGTTAAATCAAAGCTCTGAGAGAAAAACTACTGGTTTTGATGGAGTGGGGTCAAGGTGGGGCCTGGGCTGCTTCATGGGGCCGTTGGCCTGAGAGACCACACTTTGAGAAATTGTCCAACAGTGGGTAGTTTTCCCACACAGAAAGTAGATTCCAGGGTGAGGGCCTGCCCTGGTCAGATTCCCAGAGTGAACACAGAACCAGCAATAGGCCTCAGTGACTAGTAAGTAAATGGAGATTACTTACAACAATAAAAGTGTTTATGTAAGAACAGCAAGCACAAACAGGGAAAATCAGGACACCTGGCTCCTCTGGTAATCCATAGGTGGCGCAGACAATCAAGCTCTCAACTATTAACCAGAAGGTTGGTAGTTTGATCCCAGATAGAAGCACTTCAGAATAAAGAACCAGCGATAGGCTTCTGAAAGATCACAGAATTGAACATTGGGATCATTGTGTGCTGGAATTGGTTTGAAGGCATACAGTTTGCGTGTTGGTTTTCAGTCATTCTGTCCGTGAAAGATCCCTGGGTGTCCACGTTGCTCTCTCCCAAGATTTCTCAATACCAAGAGATGAACTGTCATCAATGAGAAAAAAAAAACACAACAAAAACATCTTTAGAAACCAAAGCTAAACACAAAGCCGGGATTTAGGATCAAACGTTCTTCTATCTCACAGGCCCTGTAATTATTGCCACAGAGGAGGTCTGCTCCGGAGCAGGGAAAAAAAGGCAGATCCTTCTGAGCAAGTCCTGTCAGAGGGCAGAGTAGGGTGGGGGCTGCTTGGATAGGGAGATAAGCTGGTTTGTTCTCCACTATTGAGGCCCTGGGCCTGTAGTAAAACCCAGAGAGAACGGTTGCACCAGAGCTAGGTTACCCAATAAGCAAGATAAGCCTGGGCTCACTTTTGCTTACTTACTGTCCTCAGCCCACATTTTTTGGTTGTTGTTCACAACATCAAAGATTCTGCTTCTGTATGACTGACATCTGTATTTTCTCCCCAACCCACAGCACCTGCCTACAGAGTCAGATCCTCTTAGGACTTATGTATAAAGGCCACACGTACAAAAAGCTAAGAAAAGGTTTACATACAGATAGAATCAGTCTTGGAGAGTTAACAAGCATGAGAAGTGAGGGAGAGGACAGCAGAAGGAACAAAGAGTTAAGTTGGGTAAAGGGAGAGGCAGAATACAGTAAGGATTTGATTATGTTGTTGTTGTTATGTTTCTTTGAATCAACCACGACTCATAAGTGACCTATGCACAATAGCTTTGTCCCCTGCTCTATCCTGAGCCAATCATACTGTCTCTGACACACCTACCCTCCTCACCCCAGTTACTATGTCAATCCATCTCATGTGGGAGCTTCCTCTCCTATGATGTCCCTCGACTCTTCCAAGCATGACATCCTTCTCCAAAGACTAGTCCCTCCTGTCTACATGCCCAAAGTATATGAGGTGGAGTCTCAAAACCCCTGCCTACAAGGAGCAGCTTGGTTTCACCCTCTCAAGGACAGACCTGTTAGATCTCTTGGCAGTCCATGGTATGTTCAATACTCTTCTCTAACACCACTCTTTAAACATTGTAATTATTCTAATGATTCTATTTCTCAATTATAATTCAGTTATAAGATGAAATGTTTATGAATAATTGAATTTAAATTCATTATGATTTGTAAACTTCCACCCATATAAAATTTAAAAAAGAAAAACATCAAAGCTTCTTTTGAAATGGACTATCCCTGACAGGGGCAGAGCAGTAAGCAAGGTAAATCCTGTTGGTTAGTCTGTAGGGAGTTGAGCTGTTGTTAACTGAAAGGATGAGCCTCTCTGGTTTGGAGTCACCAAGGGAGCCTCAGAGAAAGTCTCCTCCCCTGGGATTTACAGTCTTAGAAATTCAATGGAAGGTCAGCTATGAGTCTGTTCTGACTTGACAGCAATGAGAGTGAGAAAGAGCAAAAGAGACTGGTGACTGTGTAGTGCGTAAGGCCACCTAGATTTCTCATGTGGCATTTATTCACTGTATTTATGTAAGCACAAGTTAACCTGTGCTTACTTTACTTATGGAGAAATTCACCTTCACCTGCTCCTTATTTAAATGCAGCATAATCTTGCTCTCAGTTACTGGTTTAGCCTGCAGTCTTTATAACCTCTCTGAACTAATGGGTCTACCATATATTCATGAATAAGCATATAACAAGTGGGTACTCTGTAATGTGCTAAAGTTTATATTAATTTGTTATTGTTGTTATGTACCATTGAATCAGAACTGACCCATGGCTGATCCTCCAGTGGGTTTTCAGGGGCAGTAAATCTCACAGGAGGAGAGTGCCTATCTTTCTCCCATGGAGCAGCTGATGGATTCGAACCGCATGCCTTAGGGTTGGCAGCCCAGCTCCTTGCCCCTAGACCACCAGAGCTCCCTTACATTAATTTGTAAAGATGTAAAATCAAGCATGAAGCTCATTCCACCTCTCAAAATGATCACAGTCTAGCTGAGAAGACAGGAAGCTAAATATGACCTGACTGACGGAGCTGTGCTGCTTGGGATGAGACACCTGCCTTTGCTTGCTCCCAAAACTATAGAAAATTTTAAAACAATCTCCCTTTAAAGAGGTGGCAGTTGTCCATATTGCTATTGCCTCTTTAAATGGAGATTTATAAATTCATTCTTAGTTCTGAAAAAGAGGTCCTGGAAGAGGTTTTCCATCCCAAGCCACATGCACTATCCTGTTGCAAATTGTAACTTCCTGTCTCCTCAGCTAGAATGAGCCTTTTCAGTGGTTCAAACCCACAAGATGCTCAAGTGGAGAAAGGTAGGTAGTTTCCTCCTGGGAAGCTCAATCGAGAGTGGCCACGAGCAAGAATCAACTCCATGATAGTGGAGGGTTTTATTTTCTTAAAATTGTTAATTTGCTGGTGGAATAGAATTCACTTAAGTGGCACTTTGGTGGAATTTGTTCCAAGCGTAGGCATTAAGGTCACTCAGACTTAGGTTTGAAATCTGACTCTGCTTACTCACAGACTGTGTCCTCTCCAGATGCTTCTCAATCCTTCACCCTCTCCTATAGCAGATGGTCCTATAGATAGAGAGCCATAGCACCTATCTCACAAATCAGTGCTTCTAGAACATTAATGTGTGCAGGAGTCACCAGGGGCTCATGTTGGGATGACGTTTCTGGTTGAGCTGGCTGGGGCTGGGGCTGGAGGGTCTCCCTGATGGTGCAGATGCTGCAGGTACTGGACCACCCTTGGAGCAACAAGGTCATCAAGTGAGTGCTGAAGATCAAACAAGGGCTGAGCACAGTGCTGGCAAATGATAAGTGCTCGCTAAGTGCGCCCTATTACCATGCAAATGAAATATTAAAATGCTCACTTATCTTCATTTAAATATCTCCCCATATATTACATATTATCATAATTCAAAAAGGAGTTTTCTCAAGGCAGGGAAAAAAAATCCTTGTCATATCTCTTGGGTATGACACAGCCAGTCCTTTTCATAGGCTGTGACACTGGGAAAACAGATATGGCAGATTAAAAATTTGTTTCTGATGTCACACAATTGACTTTACCAAACCCAGTTCCTCCTGATGAGAACAATTATGGACTGAATTGCATCACCCTAATATAAGCATTGTAAATCCTAATTTCTGTGTCTATGGTTGTAATCCTATTTGGGAGTGAACGTTCTTTGTTAAATTAATGAGATAGGATTAGTGTAGGGTGGCTTTGAGACAGTCTCTTTTGAGATATAAAAGGATCAGATCAGACAAGCAGAAAAAAAACAGAGATGGGGAGAGAAAAATCAACACACAGGAACTCACCAGGAATAGAAGCTCAAAAGGGACGCGGTCCTACCTCCAAGGTTGAGAAGGAGAGGGGAAAGATCTACTCTTTGAGCTGACACCTTGGACTGGGACCTCTAACCTCCTAAATTGAGCAAATAAATATCTGTTTGTTAAAATCAACCATTTCTCTTATGGCTGCCCCAATACTTTGGTGGCATAGACCAGAAGAAGTTACTTTCTAACCCAAAGACCACCTCTCCCTGGGCATCCATATCCCCCAGCCAGCTCCTCAAGAGAAAGAGGAACAATCTCCTGTGAGATTTATAGCTTCAGAAACCCAATGAAGAATCCTATGTATGAGTCAATTTCAAGTCCAACACAATGCGTATAGTACAGTGGATAACTAAGACAGGAGGGAATGGACCCATTTGTTGAACAAACAGGATGATTTGAATAAACTATATTGTTTTTGTTGTGGTGGTGGTGGTAGTGGTTGTGGTTGTGTACCATTGAGTCAGAACTGACCCATAGCTGACCCTCTGGCAGATTTTCAGAGGCAGTTAATCACATGAGGGGAGATTGCCCATCTTTCTCCCACAGAACAGCTGGTGTCCTCGAACTGCATGCCTTTGTGATTGCAGGGCAGCTTCTTGCCACTAAGCCACCAGAGCTCCCTGAATTATATGGCAGATAAACTATGTCATGGAATGAATGCTGTGTTGATATTCCTACTCATAGACTCAGATCTACAGTGCAGTGAGAAAGAGGCATACACCTATCAAAAAAACATGATGAAGGTCCAATATTTTTGTAAGCTTTGTCAGTTTTAAAACTTTGTTGCCTAAATAGAGGAAGGCTCTATGTCCCCTTTGCAGAAATATTGGATGACTTAGACCATAAAATACAATGGAAAGGTGCTCAGTGACTTTTGAAATGCTCTCAGTAAAGATGGTCCAACTTCCTGTTGCTCTTTTTCAAAGGCACTCTCTTGGTATGTCCATACAGAGAGACCAGAAAACCTCAGCTGACCCAGCCTTTCTGTTATCCCAGCTCAGGAATGAGAAAGCATCCAGATGGTTCCACCTCCTTGTTGAGCAAGTCATCCCCTGGCACCCAGCTTTCCCAGCTGTGGCCCTAGACACGGTGAGGCAGACACAAGTCATTGTTCCATGCCTAGTTCAGACCCTGACCCATAGGATTCATCAATAAGATACAGAGTCTACTGTTAGCTGCCAATAAGTTCTGTGGTGATTTGTTACTCAGCGTAAATAATTCAAACCGCATCAATCATTTTTATTTAATATGATAAAATATAGATATGGTATTTATAAAATGTGGAGCAGTTAGTTTTTCTTGAACTCTTATTTACAGATATGAAATATTTATTTTAAAATTAATAATCCATTAGATCTTTAAAAAGAAACATTACATCCCTGGCATATTAAATTTAAACTCCATAATGCATTTAGGATGTTACCATTAGAAGAGAAGGAGAAAATCATTAAACAAGGAAGACTTTGCAATCAGACAGACCTGGATTTGAGCTCTAACCTTAAAAATTACTAATTGTATTGCTGGCATAGGAATTTATTGGAGTTTTTGTTAATTTTAAGTTTCTCATCTATTAAATGGGGTACTAGTCTCATCTGAAATTGAGCAGATTCAGCAGCAGAATGAGAGAATCTTACCACCAGCAAAGCAGCAGCTAGCATGCAGTGCCTGCCCTTCAGGGCCAGAGAGTCTTTCACCAGTCAGATATCCAGGAAAGCAGCGGCCGTAAAGAACCAGAGATTCAATGTGAAGTAGAGCTGACTTGAAACAACTAGAGAACCAGAAGCCTTTGCCCGAGCTTGTTTGAGAACTTGAGGGGAGACACCATAACTGGCAGAACTGAGAGAGCTTGAGAAACCTGACCTAAAGCCACAAGCATGAAGGCTGAAAGGCCTGTGAGCACGCTTCAGAAGGTGTCCTGACTGAGAAGCTGTGTTCTGTTGCCAACTCGAATAGTTAACTGTTCATTACCCTCACAAACCTCATAATTAGGAAAAAGAAAAAAACCAACAACATCCTAAATGGGATAGTAGTATTGAGTCCATAAAAATTTCAAGGAAGGCTGAATAAAATCATTATTAAATAGCCCATTGTTACTGAGATGAATTCCAACTCATCATTACATCCACTGTAGGAAAATGTAGATCTGCCCCATAGCGTTTCCGAGGTTGTAAATCTACAAGGAAGTAGACTGTATCTTTTTCAGGTAGAACAACTTGTGATTGAAATGACTCATCTTCAGGCTATAGTCATTGTTGTGTACCCTAGAGTTGGAACCGATCTGTACCTGACTCTCTGATGGGTTTTCAGAGGCAGTTAATTGCTGGGGAGGAGACTGCCCATCCTTCACCCATGGAGCAGCTGGTGGCCTTGAAATATGTGTCTTTGGGATTGCAGCACAGCTTCTTGCCACTAGGCCACCTTAAGGCTAATAGCCATGCATTTGAGCTGCCAGAGCTCCTTGTCAAACTAACTCTAGCACATAAATGATAGATAATCTCTGGGTAGTACAGTTAACAAGCTCAGCTGTAGCACTGGAAGTTTGAGGCTACCTAGAGACACCTCAGAAGAAAAGTCTGGTAATCTGTATTTTTTAAAAAAGAAAAAATCCACCACTGAAAACCCCATGGAGCACACTGACACACCACTCTGATCTTTATGGATCACTGGGAGTCATTTCACTTGATAGCAATTGGCTTTTTGTCTGTTTTAATGAATGATTTTTAAGTTGTTATGTGCCATTGACTTGACTATGACTCAGTGACCCTGTGTACAGTAGCTCTGAACATACTCCATCCTGAGCCCGTCTCCCTGTCTCTGGCACGCCTACCCCCATTACCCCAGTCACCGTGTCAATCCATCTCATCCAGATCCAGGGTCTTCCTCTCCTGCACTGTCCCTCCACCCTTTTAAGCAAGATGTCCTTCTCCAAGGACTGGCCCCTCCTGGCAATATGGCCAAAGTATGTGAGACAGAGCTTTAAAATTACCAAAGAAAAATGTTCACTGAGAATGACGTGTTCATACAAGATGGGAACGTAAGCAGCTTGTGGTGGGCAGGGCAAGAAGGTTTCAGAAGGAACTGCTCCCCGAGTTACATCTTAAAATAAACCAGAATAATTAGGCTAGCTATCCTGAAACATTTTGAGGGATCAATGTGAGAACACAAAGACATATGTAAAAGCAGATACACACTTTCAGAAGGTGAATAATAGCCAAGACATCTTGAAGGAAACAGAGCTGGGGCTCTTCTGTCTACCTGTTGTAATGATGCCCTTGAATTGTAGTGCTGGCAAAGAGTGCTGAGTATCCGGTGGACTGCCAAAAGAACAAATGGATGTGTCTTGGAGAAATTGCAGCTAGAGTGCCCCTCTGAAGCAGGGATGGTGAAACTTCATCTCACATAGTCTGGGTGTATTGTCAGAAGGAGCTAGTTTCTGGAAAAAGACATCATGCTGGGAAAAGTAGTGAAGGAGAAGATACTTAACACAAGAGATTGGCACCGTGATAGCCACAGTGGCCTTAGGCAGGGCAGAGATTGTGAGAATGGTACAGGATTGGCTTGAGCAGGGTTTCATTCTTCTATTCAGAGGTTTGCCGTACATTGAATCCAATTTGATGACCCTTAATATCATAAGCTTCCAGTAGTAAGGGTAATGTGGTTTGGGAACAGGGATAGGCCAGCCGATAATAGACACAAAATAGTTGGTTTTAAATCACAGGCATCTGTATTTAGTTAACTGGTTTATGACAAAGGTGAAAAAGCAGAGCTTGTGAAGAATGCAAGAAAAGATTAGAGAAGTGTGAGGGGACAGGACAATAGTATTATAGAAGCCAAGGGACAGAAAAGATTCATGAAAGAGGGAGAGATTAATGGTGTCAAATGTAACAGATCTCTATTGCGGGGAAAGATGAAAAATTGCTTTGAACTTGACTATGGAAATGTTGTGGACACTTTAGTGTGAGACTCTTGAGGAAGCAGAAGGAAGTCTGATGTGAGCATTTGCAGAGTGAGATGTGATGAATTGGAGCTTCAGGAAAGCTGGATGAAAAGGCCAGGAAGGAATTCACAGCCCTGGTGATGTAGTGTGGTGTGTGTTGGGTCCCTAACTGAAAAGCTGTCAGTTTAAATACACCAGTCAATCACTGAAGGTCTTCCTCTCTTTTCCTGAACTTTCAACTTTGCCAGCGTGATATCTCTCTCCAAGGACTGTCTCCTCCTGAAAACATGTTCAAAGTCAATGGGACGCAGTTTTACCATCTTTGCCTGTAGGGACCATATGCTGGCTGCACTTTCTTCAAGACAGATTTGTTTATTCTTCTGGAAGTCCATGGTTTATTTAATTACACTTCCCCAATATCACAATACAGAGGCATAAATTCCCGTCTTCTTTCTTCATTGTCCAACTTTCAGATGTGTAGGAAGCAATTGAAAATTCCAAATCTAGGCTCAGAGGTAGGTATAAATTGAAAGGGAAAAGTAAAAAACATATGATGGTGAATAATACAATCCATTACTGATGCAGGGAAAAACATTTTATATGGGGTTGAGGATGTAGGAAGAAAGGAAGAATTCAGATCACAAATAACAGCTAAAACAGCTGCATTTAAGTGTCTTTAACTGTCTTCATTTAAAATAGAATCAATTTTTTTTTTATAAATTAAGTCTACTGTTAGGGACCTCACCAAAGTGCTGAGGAGCAATGGTGTCTCTCTGGAGACTAAGGTGTGTCTGATACAGGCCATGGTCTTCGCAATCACCTGTTACGCGTCAGAGAGCTGGACAATGACCAAGGAGGATAGAAGGAGAATTGATGCCTTTGAGCTGTGGTGCTGGAGAAGAGTATTGAGAATACCATGGAC
>NW_006399813.1:8467637-8478498 GCF_000299155.1 Elephantulus edwardii
GATGATATCTCATAGTTGTCTTGATTTGCATCTCTCTCAGGGCTAGGGATTTTGAACATTTCTTCATGTGCTTCTTGGCCATCTGAATGTCTTCTTTGGTGAAGTGTCTGTTCATATCCTGGGCCCATTTTTCCATTGGATTATTTACCCTTATCTTGTTGTGGTGCTCAAGTATTTTATAAATTCTAGATATAAGTCCCTTATCTGACATGTCATTACCAAAGACATTCTCCCAGTTAAAATAGACCCAATTCTTTTTAAAAATGTAATATAAATGTCAATGAAAATTTACAGAGACTTTGGATTTCCATTCACTCATTGTTGCACTTTTCTCCCCTCCCAACCCTCCCCCATAGTACACTACCCTCTTGGAAAAGTAAAAGAAAAATTCTTTCATTGTTTTACAATCCCTCTCCCCAGGTCCACTCCACTATGCTGACTTTCTTCTGGACTCCTGTCATGACAAAAATACCTAATCATATATCCCTTTTAAACAGTTTTCTCCCTCATCTGTTTCAGTGCAGTATACATTACTGAACCCATCTTTCTCAGTCTCCCCCCACCCTTATGTCAGCCCTGTTTTACAACAGTGGCACCATGCAGTATTTGTCCTTTTGTGACTGAGATAACTTCACTCAGCATAATGTCCTCCAGGAAAAAATAGACCCAATTCTTGAACATATATAATTAATATTTCAAAAGTCTTTTCTCTTCTTAAAAATGTCTTTTAATGTGTATTGTTGCAGTTGTTATGTACTGTCAAGTTGGAACTGACCCTCCAGTGGGTTTTCAGTGGCTGTAAACCACACTGGAGGAGATTGTTCATCTCTCTCCTGTGTAGTAGCTGTGGATCTGAACTGCTCGCCTTTGGGTTGGCAGCTCAACTCCTTACCACTAAGCCACCAGAACAGAAATACTAAGAGCTATGAAAAGTAATATAAGGGACTAAATGGTACATAGAGTAATTTAAGATGCTTGAGACCTGCCCCCAGCTCCACTTTAGGAAACATGACATTATCAGTACAATGCAACATCTTTCTGTACCCCTTCTCTGATCATAGCTCCACACCTTCCCAAAGCCATCAAAGGTAACTGCTGTCTTGAATTTGATGTTTATTATTATAGACCACTTTCTTACACTCTTAATTGATTTTATTTATTTCTAAATATGTGTAATTTTCTACACTTCCATACTTCAAAAAAGGACATCTTATAGCATATATTCTACCATTTGCTTTTACCCTTCAATATATTTTGAGATTTATTCATTTGTGGTGCTTATTTATTTATGTTGTCACATGTAACTCCAATTTCTTAATCTGTAGTGATGTAGAGGATTCCATTATGTGTATAGATAAGTCATTTCTCTTTTCTCCTGTTTATTACAGTGTAGGCTGTTTCCAGTATTTTCCAGTTGCAAGCCCAGCCACAATGAATATTTTTATACAGCGTGTATGATAAATTATACAGAGAACCTCTCTAGGAGAGTTGCTGGGCAATTGACAAATGGGCAGACTCAACTTCAGTAGATATTGACAAATTGTTTTCCAATGTGCTTGCTCTAATTATTAGTTCTGGAAAAATTTCAACCATCATGTCTTCAAATACTTCATCTGCCCTCAAACAGTATGTCTACTCTTTGTGGAGCTCTGATCAGATATCTATTAGAACTTCTTAATCTTTGATTTCCTCACTTCCTATTTATATTTATCATCCCTTTGGATGTATGAGCTGAATTTTAGGTAATTACGTTATTTCTATCTTGTTGTTGTTCTTGTTAATTGCCATCGAGTTGAGCACGACTCAAAGGGACCCCATGAACAAAAGGCCTGAAGCCTTTCTGTAACTATCATCATTTATCAGTTCATAGAGTTTCCAGAGGCAGGTGTTTAGGAAGTGGATGTCACTCCTGCTTCTACCTTATCATGCACTAAATCTATATATTTTAGTTTTAGTATTTCATTTTTCTATGACAAGATACATCACATATACGGTATTGCTTCAAGGGATATGTACTGTCAATATCTTTGCATTTTCCAATTATTGATTATCTGTTAAATCTGTTGTCATTTTTCTCATCAAAGCCTCTGACTTGTATATTATTTCTAATTTTTTGTAAAGAAATTTGAAATTATAATATAGTTGAATTTATTTTTATTTTCCTTTATTTATGACTTTTGTATCTTATATAGAAAACTATTTTCTAGATTATCCAAAAGATGTCTTCTTACAACTTCATTCAAACATTTGAAATTTCCTTTTAGTACATTATGTCTTTAATGCAGCTGTAATTCATACTGGTAATACAATAATTCTGTTTGTTCTTCTGTGGTATATCTTAACAACAGCAGAATATATAAAATTTAAAAAAGATTTCTTTTGAAATTAAAATAGTGAGGTGATAGCACAAGATAGACATAAAAAAACAGTAGTATACTCTAAATGCTCTGCTCGAGAAGGAGGGACAATCTCCTCCTGTACCAGTCAGATCCGATTTGATAGTACACACACCCAAAACAATTAAAAATTTTTTTAAAAAAATAACAGTAGTATAGACTAGAGAGACCAGAAATAGACTCATATATTTGTGGAAATTTGATCTAATCTGAATGGGCATTTAAGATTGGTAAGAAAGAGCATAATTATTCAGTACTGTGCAAGTTGTTTTTGTAGTTATTATGTACTGTTAAGTTGTAATCAACTCATGGCTGACACTGCAGCAGATTTTCAGAGACTATAAATCTCAGGGAAGGAGATAGTCCATCTTTCTTCCATAAAGCAGTGGATGGATTTGAACTACGTGCTTTTAGTTTGCAGCTCAACTACTTTCCAATAAACTACCAGGGTTTCTGTGCAAGTAACCTCATAGAAAATAATAATACTGATTCCTACATTACTATTCACGCTAGAACATAATCCAATTCACAAACCATAACACTATATATGTGCAATTTAACAACATTGGTTACATTATTGTAGTACAACCATTCTCACACTCCTTTTCTAAATCTCTCCTCCTTCATAAACATAAACTCATTCTTTAAGGCTTTTATTTAGACTTTGGAATTGCTGCTTCAGTTTGCTTTTGTTGTTGTTAGTGAGTGTAACTTGTAGCAATCCTTTGAACAACAGATCTGAATCTGTCCTGTCCTGTGCCATCTCATCAGATTGGTGAGCCCCTCTAGAGCTGCCTCTATTGGTGGAAACATGTCAATTGATATTGTTTCAGTTCCTGGAGTTTTATTTTTCAATCCCTTCAGGGAAACTTGACCTTCATTACTATTGACTCTTTATTATGTGGCACATACTGAAATACTTCAATGTCTTGTTGTTTGTCATTATGTGCTATCCAGTCATGACTCATAGTGACCTTATGTACAACAGCTCTGAACCTGGCTCTATCTTGAGCCAATTTTATTGTCTCTGACACACCTACCCCCAACCCCCTAGTCACTGAGTCAATCTACCTCATCCCAGGTCTTCTTCTCTTGTGCTGTTCCTCCACCCTTTCAAGCATGATGTTCCTCTACAAGGACTGGACTCCAAGCTTCTGGCCATGTGCTCAAAGTGTGTGAGAGGGAGCTTCAATACCTTGCCTCCAAGGAACAGCCTGGTTTTACCCTCTCCAGGGACTGACCTATTTGTTCTCTTGGCAATCCATGGTGTATTCAATACTCTTCTCCAGCATAACACCTCAAGACATTGAGTCTTCTATCATCATCCTTCCCTATTTTTCATGAAGAGTATGGCTTGGATCAGGTGCACCTTAGTGTAGATTATTTATTTGGTACTGATTTTTTTTTCCTTTATCAACACCGAATTGACATGATAACAAAGGCTTTATACTATGCTCTAATAGCCAAGATAGCAGGTTGCCACTAGCAGTTATTTCTTAATTCTTTGAGGCATGTATACTTCCACACAAACTTTCACTGAACTTTATCAGTATTCAAAGTCTTTAAATTAGTTTAATTTTGATTTATTTTGTAAACCGAAGTGTGACAGATATTTCCTTCCTATTAAAAAGAATTTTCTTTAGTTCAGGTGATTTGTTTTAACTTATGACTGTATGTCATATACTTTTCTTAATTTTATTCCTCATTAGATTATAGACTTGTTTTCATTATGACCGGAATATTTTTTAAGGTAATGTTGTGAGGAGGGAAAGGAATATATTATACTAGCTTATAGCCACTAACTCACTATGTAGAATTAATTATACTTATTCTTTAAACTAAACCTTTGGACTTTTTCTAGTCATTGGCAAAATAAATTATTCTACCCCACCCTTTTTTTTAAGAGTAATTGGGAAGATGGGAACATTAAAGAGTAAGTTTATTTATTTACCCAAGAATACCATAAAAGTTACCATTTAAAAAAATATTGACTTGAATTAACTATCACAATAACATTTTATAATTATCTACACAAACTTCATGTATCTTTTTATAGAAAATATATTTCTGGATATCTAATAACTTCTTTTTCAATAGTAACTAAATATGACTATTATAGTTACAAAATAGATCAAGTTTTGTACATTATTCTTATATCCAGTTTGAATTTATAGTCTCTCCTATGTATGTATGCACACACACACACACACACACACACACACATACACGTCAATATGTAAATTATTCTTCTTCTGTTACATTTTTTATAAAATATATTTCTTTTTTCTCTCTGCTGCACTGGCCAGAACAGGAAAGTCAAATGTGTTCAAAAGAAAGAGTGATCCTAGTCAATTTTGTTCTGGTCTTGGTTTCAAAGGAAATACTTTTGATTTTCTCTAGGCTTAGACCAATGATTCCCAATCTTTGCTTGAGGTCTTTCTTATTCATTGTCCAACTTTCAGTTTCATATGAAGCAGTTGAAAATACCATGACTTGAATCAGGCACACTGTGGTATTTAAACTGAAGAATTATGACTTTCATGAATTATGGGAAACTCTCAGTTACTAACAATTTGAGTATTGCCTTATATATGCATCAGAAGTATTGCAGCTAGAGGCTTGAATTTATTTTTCAGTTCTTTCAAGTTCAACAATGTGAAGTGGCTTGCCTCCTTTTTATTCTCCAGCTCCAGTTCTTCATACACTGATGTATAATATTTTATCTTCTAGAGCTGCCTTTTGAAATCTTCTGTTCATCTCTCTTAACGTCTGCATTTATCCCCTTTGTTTTGGCTTCTCAATATTTTAGTGTCATTTTCAGAGTTTCTTCTGTAATCTACTTAAGTTTTCTCTTCCTTCTCTATCTTTGTAATAACCTTTTCCTCTCTTCATGGATTATATCTTTGATATCCCATAACTTACCTGGTCTTTGCTAACTAGTTCAAAGCCTCAAACTTATTCTGGAATTGATTTTTAAATTCAAGTAGGATAGACTTAAGGTTATATATTGGTCCTTGTGGGACCAATGTATAATCCTATTTTCTTCAGCTTCAATTTGAACTTGCTGATGAGTAATTCTGTTGTACAGTTAGCACCTGGCCTGATTTTGACTGCTGATGTTGAGTTTCTCCAGTCAATTTGATTGCTTTGCAGTCTATAGCATGAGGTACATGTATAAAGTTGTCTTGTGTGTTTGCTGGTTTTTTAATTTTTATTTTTTAAGTATATTTGTGATGAATAAATCATTGAATGTACATAATTCAATCATTTTTCATTTTTCCTTTCAGTCTTCATTTTTGTCACCCAGACCATATTTTATGACTACAATTCCTTTCAACTTTTGCATTCTACTCACAAATAATAATTAATATATCTTGATTGCATCTTCAAATTTAGGCCTTAAGATTAAAAAATGAGAGATGCTATGGGCAAAATCTTCAGTGATCCAGGAAGCATCAAAAGAAGATGGAAGGAATAAAGAAAGTCACAGTATTAAAAAAAAATTGGGTTGACCCAGAAAAATTTCAGAAAGTACCATATGAACAAGAGTCAATGGTAACAAAGGAAGAAGTTCAAGCTGCACTGAAGGCACTGGGGGAAAAAATAAGACCCCAGGAATTGAAATGGTATCAATTGACTTGTTTCAACTAACAGAGGCAGCCCTAGAAGTGCTTAGCAGTCTATGCCAGGATATTTGGAGGATAGTTACTTGGGCAACTGACTGGACGAGATCCATATTTGTTCCCATTCCCAAGAAAGGTGATCCAAAAAATGTGGAAATTATTGAACAATATCATTCATATCACATGGAAGCAGAATATTGATGAATATTATACAAAAACAGCTGGAGAAGTACATGGAAAGAGAACCACCAAAAGTTTAAGCTCAGTTTAAAAAAGACCACAGCACTAGAAATATTACTGATGATGTCAGATGGATTCTTGATGAAAGCAGAGAATACCAGAAGAACATCTATTTGTTCTTTATTTACTATGCAAGGACATTTGACTATGTAAATCATAACAAATTACGGCTAACATTGAGAAGAATGAGGATTCCAGAACAGTTAATTATGTTCATACAAAGCCTATATCTAGACCAAGAAGCTGTTACCAGAAGGGAGGTAGGGAAGACTGCATGGTTTAAGATTTTTACATTTAATCTTTTTAAATTTTTTTTTGTGTGTGTGTGTGTGTACTGTCAGATCAGATCTGACTGGTACAGGAGGAGATTATCCCTCCTTCTCCAGCAGAGCATCTGGTGGATTCGAACTGCACACTTCTGGGATTGCAGTGCAGCTTCTTGCTTTTAGGCCACCAGAGCTCACCAGGTTTAAGATTTTTAAAAGTGTGCATCAGGGTTGTATTCTTTCTCTAATCTGTTCAATCTGTGCACTGAGAAAATCATATAAGAAGCTTCACTGTATGAAAAGAATGTGGGTTCAGGATCAGAAGTCCGAGTTATGCAGATGACACAACCTTACTTGCTGAAAGTGAACAGAACTTGAAACATTTCCTGCAGAAAATCAGAGAGTACAGCCTTCACTACGGATTTCATCTCAACCTTAAGAACACAAAAATCTTCACCATTGGATTGCTAAACAACATCATGATAGATGGTGAAAAGATTGAGGTTGTCAATGATTTCATCTTACATGGGTCCACAATCCTCACCCTTAGTACCAGCATTCAGGAGATTAGGAAACGTATTGCATTGGGAAAGTCTTCGGCCAGGAACCTCTCCAAACTATCATGGAGCAACGATATCAGTCTGAAGACTAAGGTGCACCTGATCCAGTCCATGGTCTTTCCCATCATTTGCTATGCATCTGAAAGCTGGACACAAAATAAGAATAACAAAAGAGGAATTGATGCCTTTGAGTTGTGGTGCTGGAGAAGACTACTGAATAGCCCATGGACTGCCAAAAAGAACAGAAAAGTCTGCTAGAAAGTGCAATGAAAGTGTACCTTAGGGGCAGGAATGGAGAAGCTTCATCTCAAGTATTTTGGCCATGTTGCTAGGAGAGGCTATTCCTTGAAGAGGGACATTGTGCTTGGAAAGGTGGCGGTTCAATGAGAGAAAGGAAGAACCTTGCTGAGATGGATTGACACAGTGACTGCAGCATTGGACTCGTGTGTGTCAGAGACGATGAGGATGGCACAGGATAAGAAAGGCTGCAGATCTGTTGTTCACAGGGTCACTGTGAGTTGTACTTGACAGCACTTAACAACAACAACAACAAAATAAAATCCATCAGAGTTACCAGGAACAATCATAGATTATTAGACTCCTACTTCCACAATTTTAGATTCAGTATGTGTTGAGGGAAAAGTCTGAGCATATGCCTTTTAACCGGTTGCTCAGTGATGCTGATGCGGCTAGCCTTATCATCACTTCTTTTTTTTTAATTTTAATTTTTTTTAATTTAAAAAAAAATTTTTTATCATCACTTCTTGAGACACACTTAGAGAGATAACTTTTGTCAGAGCCTTCTGTTGTCTATCTTCCCCATATATATTCCCCTTCCTCCTTAGGACCTGAGTTCTAATTTCTCTTGGGAATATTGCAGTTCAACAGAAAGATTACAATTCCCAGTCTTCTTTAAAAGTTCAAGTCAACCATCCTTCCTATTGGCTTCCTACCTCCCCAAATAAAATAAAATAACCAACAAAAAACTTCACACTGCTTTATATATTAAACTAAACGGAGGGGGGGGAAATCATGTTGTTGTTGTTGTTGTATTAGGTATCATTGAGTTGACTATGACTCATAACAACCCTGTGAACAACACATCTAAACTTTGCTCTACTGTGTGCCATCTTCACCTGTCTCTTTTATGCTCATGTCCGTTGGGTAGCCACTATGTTTTGTCTAGAGTACTCCTTTTTTGAGTTGATCCTTCACTTTTGCAAGCATGATGTCTTTTTCCAAGGATTAGTCCCTCCTGAAAATAGGTCCAAAGTGTATGAAGTGATATCTTACCATCACTGCCTCCAAAGAGCACTCTGGTTGCTTTCAGGACAGATTTATTTGTTCTTCTGGCAGTCTATACCCTTCACCAACACCCCAGTCCAAAAGCTTTGATTCTTCCTCGAACTTCCTAATTCATTGCCTAACTACCAGATTCATATGAAGCAATTAAAAATGCCAGGACTTGGATAAAGCACATCTTAGTCTTTAAATTAAAGAATTAGAAATTACATGAATCTGCAAAATTTTCAGCTATTAACAATTTGAGTATTGCCTTTTGCTCATTTTCTTTCACACTTCCTTTCATAACTCCATTTAAATACAATGAATTGTTTTTCTCATTCTGATCTTATCTCTTACCCTTCTATATGTTAATGTTTTTGTCTCTTTTTGCTTCATTCTTACTGATTTCTTTATACGCATATTCCAGTTTGCTAATATCCTTCCCATTTGAATCTAATATGCTGTTCATTTTACAAATTAAATTTTTATTCCAATTATAGTAATTATAACTTTTAGTGCATCCTTTTAAAAAATATTCACTTTAAAATGTAACCTTGAACTTTGTTTTTATTCTTCTTTTATTTATTCATATCTAAATGTGCTGATTTTATCTTCTCTGTAATTTCATTGTCTGTTGGGTCTGGAATAGGTTTAGAGTTGATGAAGTTATTGCAGCAAAAAAGACTCAAAATATGCTTTCTTTTTTACCTCCCCAAATATGCTTTTTTAGACAACACTAGGGGAGTAGTGGTGTCACAGACTATGTTAAGTTGTCCTGCTAACCCAGACTGAATTAATTTCGTTTACATTGTTGATTATACTAAAAAACAAGTATTATGGAGCAACCAGCTTAAAAATGTTCAAAAAAAAGAAAATCAGGCATGGAGGATGTGAAAAGCAATCAGGTAGTCTTTGATTGTGTTAAGACATACAGACATAGCTTTTCTAATTGTACTTCCCTTTATTACGTTTTGGAGAGAATGTGTATATTGTGTGTGTTTCACAAATTAAATTAACAAAATGTGAACAGAATTACACAGTGAGCACACGCTGTTGGAATAATGGTGCTGATATACTTTCTCTTTGCAGGGTGGCCATACGCACACACAATAATTACAATTTGTGAAAAACCAATACGCACTTATACAATTCTTCATTCTATTTCACATCTCAGTTTTGTCTTACTGTTGCTTTTTTTCTTAATTCTTTTAATATTTTGCTGTGGGCTTCCCCCACCAAGGTCAAGCTGTTAGTGAATATTATACACGAAGACAAAGGAAGTCCATGTCCACTTCTATAACTTAACTATTTACTCTTAATGTTAGCTTTCATTATCTTTCATATTCTGTCATAATCAGACTTTCTACTCTAAGAAAAATGTTGTTTCTCTACTGAAAAAAAATAATCTATTAACAGTCATTTTACTTTTCTTCTTGCTGTTCAGGTCATGCTAAATCTTTCAACTCAGTTTTTAGTACATGATTTTCCATGAAGTGTCAAAATTGTTAGTGTATCATAGATGATTTGGAAACAATACTTGCATTATTTAAACCAAAGATCTTGAAGACAAAAATCTTCGCTTTTCCTGAAGCCAAGCTGCTTAATTTTCAGCTAGGGAATTTATTCTGCTGAACCTTTGCCTTCAGGGCAGATTGTGCAAAGATAAAATTAACTTTTCACCTAGAAAGTAAAGGAAATTTTGTTATCTTAAAAGCCAGAACCTCAATTTTTGTTATTAGACACTAAAACTCTTAAAAACTCTCATAAATTAGTCTAGGAGACTATCAGCTGCATTCAACAAAAATACTTGACTGTATTAAATAAATTTCCTTTTTACACCTTTTAAACGTCTTGTTTTTGTTACCTTTTAGAGTACAACATTTTAAGTTTAAAAAAAAATGAGCCAGCTCATTACTAGGCATTTAGATAAACAGATATGATCTTTTCTCTCTGGTATAAAAATGTAAGAGCCTATAAATGTCAATTAAAGTAGATATTCACTCAATTTGGTATCTGTAAATTACTCAAAACTTTGAAAATTAATTTAAGCCTGTGAATTATACATAACATAATTACTGTTGAAATAAGGTTTTAAAAATATGTTCCCATTCCAATTTTTGCCATTTCTTATAATTTCTGTTCATTATTTTTTTTATAATGTTGCTGATCCACCCAATTCCCAGTAGCTATATCCAAATAAGACATTTCTTATTTTAGACTTTATTTAATGTTCACATTTTTTTTTATCCTCTCTTCTTTTGTAGAAAAAAAAATTTTCACCTAATTTGGAGGGGTCTTTCCAAATCTTCTCTGGAGAAATGGGGGTCTAGATGCTCATTATCAGGAAAGAATTAACTAAAATAATTCGTATGTGTTTAGATTGACACTGGAACGTAGAGAAGCCAAAGCACAAGGAAGAATTCAAGATACTAAAGAGCTGAACAGAAGATTCCAAAAGGCTGCTCGGAATGACAAAGCAAAATACTACAATG
>NW_006399813.1:8479963-8481368 GCF_000299155.1 Elephantulus edwardii
GGTGACTGGGGTAATCGGGATGGGTGTGTCAGAGGCGGTGCGGTTGGCGCAGGATAGAGCAGGGTTTAGGGCTGTTGTGCATGGGGTCGTTATGAGTCGGAAACGACTCGATAGCACATAACAACAACAACAAAGTATCTTGAAAGATCAGGGATAATGAAATGATTGCTTTCTAATTATAATTACTTTCTTGGTAAGTGCTTTAGCTTTTTATGTTCTAATATCTTTTTTGAGCTAATTGTTTTTAACTTTTTTCTAAAATTAAATCACTAATGTTGTTAAGTATCAAGTTTCTTGCGACGCATAGTGACCTCATGTATAATAGCCCTGATATCTGCTATATCCTATGCCAACTTTACTGTCTCTGACACACCTTCCCTCATTATCCCAGTCACTCAATCAATCCATCTCATCCATGGTCTTCCTCTCCTGTTGTGTCGCTCCACCCTTCTAAGCATGATGTCCCTCTCCAAGGACTTGGAGCATGTCCTCCTTGCAAAATGTCCAAAGTATGTTAGATGAAGCCTCAGAATCCTTGTCTCTAAGGAGCAGCCAGGTTTCACCCTCTCTGAGATAAACCTGTTCGTTTTCTTAGCAGTCCATGGTATATTCAATACTCTTCTCTAGCACCAAAGCTCAAAGACATCAATACTCTTTTTATTATTTTAGTCATTGTCCAGCTCTCTGACACACAGCACGCAATCACGAAGGCTAAGGTCTGGACTTGATGCAACTTAGTCTTTCACTAGTATTAGAATCATCAAGAAATAAATTGAAGAAATCTCTTTCTTTACTCATTATCTTGAATTACTATGTTGTTTGATCTTTCTGAAGCCTCTCACTTCCCTATCCTTTCAATGTTATTGTTTACATCAAGTTGAAACTGACTGGTAGTTGACCCTCCAGTTCCAAGGCAAGAAAATAGCACTGAAGGAGAATGCTTATCTTTCTTCCTGGAATCATATAAGGATTCAAACCACATGCTTTTGGTTTGACAGTGCAACTCTTTGCCACTAAACTACCAACTCCACCTTTGTTTTTATTCTATTATGGGTGATTATCAACTCTTAAAATGCTTTAAATATATATAAAATTGTTTTATAGTTCCCTAATTGCTTTTTTATTTGTTGTTTGAATGTTATTTTTTTCTTTTTAATTCTAGTTTAGTTTTATGAACATAGTATCTTCTCTTAGGATATTTATTGATGGTAATCTTTAAACTTCACCTCCTTCAACTATTTTTTTTTTCTTCTGACTTTTTATGTGCTTCTTTGTTTTTGATCTCTATTTTCATGTCAAAGCTTTCCTCATATTGACAAACTGTTTTTTTTAATATTTTAATTTATTTATTTTTCATTTCAATGAACATCTACAGAGATTTTGGAATTCCATTCATTCATTGTTG
>NW_006399813.1:8484009-8485514 GCF_000299155.1 Elephantulus edwardii
TATTGTTAAGTTTTCTTCTTTTTTGCTTCTCCTTTTTTCTCGGTTATATCTGTGGTGACAATTCTATCTTCTATTTCACTAATTCTGTTTTCCATCTCTTCACCTCTATTTGTATGTCCCTCCATCATGTTGACAGCATCTGAAACCTTAGATTTCATATTTTGAATTATGATTTCTTGTTTTCCCAGTGCCTCTAATGCCTCATTTGTTTTCTCTGCATTGTTTTGGATTGTTTTTTTACGTTCCTCCTGATTTTTGACTGTAGTGTCCTGTAATTCTTCAAGTTTGTTTTTAATCCATTGAAAACATTCAATCATCTTTTTTTAAAATTCTGCATCAGAAAGTTCCATCAGACTTTCTGGCTTCATGAAATCCATTATTACTGTGTTATTTTGGTGGGTAGATATCTTGTTTTGGGCTTGCGTGGTGAGTGAGGTACCCTGCTTCTTTTGAGACATTGCAGTGGAAGAGTTTTTGAAAACTAAGGTGATAGTTGGTTCTTGGTTTGATGTCACTACTTCTCTATCGAGATGCCCAGTACCTCCCTTTTGCTTAAGTTGGTGGGACCAGTGTGTTAGGGCCAAACAGCAGTTTGTAGTCAAAAGAAACTAAATCTTCAATATTGGAAACTTTTTCAAGTGAGGTTGAAAAATGCTATAAATTTGGTCTTTGTGTTTTTGTCCTTTTGCGTGTGTGTGGTTTTGTTTTTTGTTTGTTTTGTTTTTGTTTTCTTTAAGTCCTGGCCCTCGGGCCCCAAAGTTCTCCCTGTGTCCACTGCGTCTATCCACTCCCTCTGTCCACTGCATCTGCCTGGCACCCAACTTTGCCAGTCCCGAAGTTCAGAGCTGGCAGCAGGGTTGCGGACTGGGGCGGGGAAGCCATGCGGTACCTGGAGACGTGGGTCAAAGGTGCAGGGGTGGGTCCCAGTTCGAATCCACTCCCTCTGTCCACTGCGTCTGCGGGGCACCCAACTTTGCCAGTCCTGAAGTTCAGAGCTGACAGCGGGGTCGCGGACTGGGGCGGGGGACTGACAAACTGTTTTGAGTCTCTTGGGTTCTAGACTTCTGGGTCATGGAATTGGAGTGGCTCACTCATAGGTTCTCTCTATCCTCAGGAATTCTTTTCAGACTAAAAGGAACTTGTTCCTTGGAGTCAGTCACTTTCAAGTCAAACAATAAGCTAACGTGCAGTTTAGCAGAGATCATGTGGCCTTAGGCCTAGGATCTTTTTGGGGAAAGTATCTATGTTGGACCAAGCATTGAGAAGCAGGAATTCCAAAGTTTGACTTGAGGTTATGATTTAGGATGGATGGCAGGTCCACGGTGATTCTGCTTCTGAAACCAAGGTCTCTGAAACCTTACTTTATTGCTGTGTTGTGTACTGTTGTTGTTGTTGTTGTTATGTGCCGTCGAGTCGTTTGCAACTCATAGCGACCCTATGCACAACAGCCCTAAACCCTGCTCTATCCTGCGCCAACCGCACTGCCTCTGACACACCCATCCCGA
>NW_006399813.1:8485759-8487273 GCF_000299155.1 Elephantulus edwardii
CCTGGCAGTCCATGGTACATTCAGTACTCTTCTCCAGCACCACAGCTCAAAAGCATCCACTCTCCTTCTGTCCTCCCTAGTCATTGTCCACTGACCCATAGCTGACCTTCTGGCAGGTTTTCAGAGGCAGTTAATCACATGGGAGAAGATTGCCCATCCTTCTCTTGTGGAGCAACTGGTGGCCTCGAACCGAGTGTCTTCTGGATTGCAGTGTGGCTCCTTGCCACTAGGCCACTAGATCTCCCTTGAAACCCTACTAGTCCTTTGATTTTATTTCACGACAAATTAACCTAACAATCACCTAGATAGCTCATTCTCACTGCTCCTTTTTGAAGTTCATGCTGCCAAATTCCAATCTACTCCCAAGAAGTATATCCTATTACACTCATTTTTGATGCTTCTCTAAGCACTTCAGTGTGGAAGGAGGAGTGACATCCACTTGCATAACAGCTTGCCTCCGGAAACCCTGTGAACTTGGAGAGAGGATGAAAGGCACCCAAGTGTCAAGGACTCTCCTTCATAGGATAGCTATGAGTCGCCAACGGCACTTAGCAACAAAAACAACAACAAGCACTTCAGTTTTTCCCATACCTAATGGTGCATGAGTGTCTCTTCATACTTATGAGTAAAACACTAAAATGTTGATTGGAGAGAAGACTGAGTTTGTCAACTAAACCTTTTTCTGTGGGGTGTTCTGGCTGAAATATGTTGATGGGAGCTCTTAATATGAGTAATTTTACATCATTCCTTTCGCGCTTGTAGGAGAACCCAGCATTTTTTTACTTTCTCTCCTGAATCTTTAGTCTTCTTTGTCTGTGCTGGAAACTTGTGTGAGAGGTGGACTGGGGTCTAAGTGTTTAATTAGTCAGTCTTAGTTGTCTAGTGCTGCTATAACAACAATATCACCAGTGGATGGCTTTAACAAGCAAAAATGTTTTTCCACAGTTTAGGAGGTTAGAAATCTAAATTCAAGGCTCTGACTTGACTTAAAAAGTCAAAGAAGACTTTTCTCTGTTGATTGTGGCAGAAGATCCTTGTTCCTTCAGCTTCTGGTTCAGCTTCCTGAGAGATCACCATGAGGAGTTAAGGTTTATAACACATATTTTTGGGGAATACAAGTCAATCAATGATTGATCCCTATTTTCAGAATACTGTTTCTGCTCTTCAGAATCTGTTTTATACTTTTAAGAAAATAAGTCTCCAGTTGTGTTGCTGTGGTCAGGAGGGCACTGTTGTATGTGTTACAGCAGAAGAGTAAGAATCATATGGAAATTTGCAGGTCCAACTGCTTCACAAAATACCATTCAACTAATGATTCCACTTCAATCTCAGCTTTACTCTCACTTCCTAGAGTTTGCTAATGCCATCAATTTTTGAGCATTTGGTTAATTTTTAAGTAAGAATTATGGGTTTTTTTTACCACTTTTCCTTTTTTTAATTCAATTTTATTAGTTTTAATGAACATTTACAGAGATTTTGGGTTTTCATTCATTCATTGTTGCACTGTTTTCTCC
>NW_006399813.1:8498853-8505090 GCF_000299155.1 Elephantulus edwardii
GGGAAGAAGAACAAACTGGGGAGGAGGGTGGAGAGAATGGTGCAGCAATGAAGGAGTGAAAGCCCAGAATCCCTGTGAATGCTCATTGAAACTAATAAAATTTAATTAAAAAAAAAAAAACAAACTAGGCTAGGGTAATCATGGAATCGACCATCATGGATAAGTTCAAGTTGAAGTTGAAGAAAATGAAAACAAATCCACAAGGACAAAGACATGACCTTGAGTTTATTCCATTTGTATTTTAAAAAATATGTTTAATTGGTTTGGGGCATCAATACACTATTGATTGAAGACCAGTTGAGTTGAGAGATGATATCCACAAAGATAGCAGACAATAGACAAGGAAGAAAGAAAAGACCAACGTGGATGATAGAAGATACTCTGGAAATTGTACTAGAGCATTTTAAAACAAAGTGGGGAAAATGTCAAATTAAAAGAATTAACAGAAGATTTCAAAGAGCAGCTTGAGAAGACAAAGAATTATAACAAAACATGTGAAGAGCTGGAGTCAGAAAAGAAAAAGTGAAGAACATGCTCAGTATTTCTCAAGTTAAAAGAACTGAAGAATAAATTCAAGCCTCAATTTGCAATACTGAAGGGCAAAATCTTGAATGATCCAGGAAGCATCAAAACAAGGTAGAAAGAATACATAGTCACTGTACAAAAAAAAAAGTAAAAATTGTCTGGCACAGAACTATTTCAGAAAGTAGAATTTGATGAATAACTAATGGTAGATAATAAAGGAAGACCGTGAAGCCGCACTGAAGGTAATGCCAAAAAAAAAAAAAAGGATCCAGGAATTGATGGGATACCAATTGACATATTCCAACAAACATAAAACAGACCTAGATGTGCTCACCAGGCTGTACCAAGAAATCTGGGAGAGAGCTGCCTAGCCAAATAACTAGAAAAGATTCATATTTATTCTCATTCCCAAATAAAGTTATCCAATAGAATGTGGAAATTATTCAACAGTATCACTAATATCACATGTGAAGAAAATCTTGCTGAAGTTTATTTTAAAATGAGTAGAAGAGTTCATTGACAGATAACTGCTTGAAACTCAAGCTGAGTTTAGAAAAGGTTGTATAACCTGGGTTATCATTGTTGATATCACGTTGATCTAGACATCAGGTAGAGATTACCAGAATGCTGTCTATCAGTGTTTAATTGATTTTACAAAGGAATTTGATTGTGTGGATCATAACAAACTATGACAAACACTGACAAGAATGGAAATCCCAGATCATTTAATTGTGCTCATGTCAAACCTACACCTAGACCACGAGGCAGTTGTCAAACAATACAACAGATCAAGGTATCGTTTAAAATCCAGAAATGTGTGCATCAGAGCTATATAACTTTTCCATACTTATTTAATCTGTATGATGGGATTTTCTGCACTTAGCTAACAATGAGCTGTGGGTCAGGAGCCTCTTAAATAGAGTCCATAGGACCTGGTGAAGGGCTTTGATATTTAAAAATTTGAGACCAACATTCTTCTAAGTGATTCTTGCTGTGATGCTGAACACTGTGCCACTGATATGTCAAATGCCATAATGGTACCCATGGTGGACATGTTTGGTGGAGCTCCCAGATAAATACAACCTTGGAAGCACAAGTAGCATCCACTTCTTAAACAATATGCTGGAAAGTATGAACTTAGAGAAATGATAATAGTTATAGAACAAGATTCAGGTCTTTCATTCACAGGGTTGCTATGAGTCGTGTTTGACTCAACAGTACTTAACAACAACATTCAATCTGTATGCTGTGCAAATCATTCGAGAGTCTACACTTTATGAAGAAGAATGTGACAGCAGCACCAGAGGAAGACTTATTAACAATATGTATTAAGCAGATGACATAATCTTGCTTACTGAAAATGAGGGAGACTTAAAGTGCTTGCTGTGGAAGATCAAGGATTACAGCCTTCAATATGGATTACATCTCAGCATAAAAAACAAAACAAAACAAAACAAAAGACCACAAATATCCTCACAACAGAGACCATAGGAAACATCAAGATAGATGGAGGTAAGATTGAAATTGTCAACTATTTGATCTTACTTGGACCCACGATCAACAACTTTGGTACTGGTAGTCAAGACAAATGTATTAAAAGACAAATACTGCATAGTGCCACTGTTGTAGAATGGGACTGACATCAGGGTTGAAGTAAGACTGAGAAAAACTGGATATATTATGTATACTGCATTGAAACAGATGAGGGAGAGAACAGTTTAAAAGTGATATATGATAGGATAGTATGATTATTACAGGAATCCAGAATTAAGGTTGCATAGTGGAGTGCATCCAGGGTGGGGGGATTGTATACCAATGAAGAAGTTTATCTTTTGCTTTTCAAAGAGAGGAGTGAACTGGGGGGTGGACAGGTAGAGAAAAAAGTGCAACAATGAATGAATGGAAATCCAAAATCTCTGTAAATGTTCATTAAAATTAGTAAAATAAAATAAATTTTTAAAAAAGAGATGTATTGCCATGGAAAAATCTGCTGTTTGGGATCTTTCCAGAGTACCGAAGAGTAATGATGTCAGTTTAAGCACCAAAGGGTCCGTGATTCAAGTCACAGTCTTCTCAATTGCTTGCTATGAAATCTTAAGACCATTAACCATTGTTGTTGCTATTGTTGTTAGGTGCCATTGAGTCAAGTATGACTTATAGCTACCTTATGAACAACAGATCTGAGCCTTGTCCTATCCTGTGCTATCGTCATCATCCGTAACATACTTAAGCCCTTTGCTATGGCAATTGTGTCAATCGATTTCCTTGAGAGTCTTCTCTTTTAGTGATCCTCTTCCTTTGCAAGCATGATGTCCTTTTCCTAGGAATAGTCCTTCCAAACATGTCTAACATATGTAAGAGGAAGCTTCGCTATCCTTGCCTCCAATGAGCACTTTGGCTCCAGTTTCTCCAAGATGTATTTGTTTATTCTTTTTGTAGCTCATGGGTACTCAGTACTTTTCTCCAGCATCAAAATTCAAAAACGTCCATTCTTTGTCTGTCATCCTTATTTATTGTCCAGCTCTCAGATTTGTAACAAGTGACTCAAAAGACCATGGCCTGATTCAGGTACATCTTAGTCCTTAAATGAATGTTATTGTTCCTCAGTAATTTGGAGAGGTCCCTGACAGTAGACTTTGCACTGCAATATGTCTTTTGATTTCTTGACCGCTAGTACCAAGGATGTTGTTGATCATGGATTCAAGCAAGATGAAATAGTTGACAACTTCAATCTTATTTCCATCTATCACGATATTTCTTATTGGCCCAGTGGGAGGATATTGGTTTTCTTTTTTTAAAAAAATTTTTATAATATTAATGAACATTTGCAGACATTTTGGATTTCCATTCATTCATTGTTGCACTTTTCTCCCTGCCCAGCCTTCCTCTTCCCCTCACCCCCAGTTCACTCCTCTCTTTGAAGTAAAAGAAAAATTCTTTCTTTGGTATACAATCCCTCCACACCCCTCCCACCACCCCAAGTATACTCCACTATGCAACCTTAATTGTGGACTTTTGTGATAACTATAATACCCTATCATACATCGCTTTTAAATTATTCTCTCCCTCATCTGTTTTCTTGATGTTGAGATGTAATCCATATTGAAGGGTGTAGTCTCTGATCTTCTGCAGTAAGCACGTTAAGTCTTCCTCACTTTCAGCAAGCAAGCTTGTGCCATTTGTATAACGCAGGTTGTTGATGAGTCTTCTTCCAATCCTGATGCCACATTCTTCATAAAATGCAGCCTCTTGAATTATTTGCTCAGCATACAGATTCAGTAAGTATGAGAAAGGATATAGCTTTTATGCACACCATTCTGGATTATAAAGCAAGCATTGCTCCCTTGCAATGTTTGGGTACCAGCTTCTTGGTCTAGATAAAGCTTTCAAAAGAGTACAATTAAGTGATCTGGGATTTCCATTCTCAATGTTAACTATAATTTGTTATGAACAACACAGTCAAATGATTGGGGTAGGTGATGGGAAATAAGTGGATAGATAATGAACATTTTATTGGTATAGGTCAATGTGAAATGAATGGACAGTTAGTTATTATGTGTATTGCAATTAACAATCTAGACTAGGGCATGCATAGCTGATTGGCTAGGGAGAAAAATCTAAGGAAAGGTTTATACACAGATGGAAACAATCATGGAGGGTTTAGAGGGATGGGGGGGAAGGGAAGCGGAGCAGAGATTAGCGGACGGATGGGTAGGATGAAGGGAAAGGAAGGGTGCAGCTAGGATTTGATGAAGCATTGGAACAAAATATCATTTATAATTCATCTTCTAAAACAAAACATATATGAATAACTGAATGAAAACTAATTTTTTAAAAAAGTCAGAAAAAAGATTCAACTCTTCATGGTGATCACTTCTTCTCCCAACCTCACATTTCTTATTTTGTAAAGACAAGGCTTTTGTTCCTTTAATATTTTCCAACATATTTCCAATGTTAAAAAAATTTAGTACTTCAAAGAAGCCAATATTTTCTCCCTTTACTCTATTTCAGAGATTCTGATAGTTCTGGAGTCAAAGCCTGCAATTATTTACTAAAACTTGCTAGAGAAAGGGCATTCTGTTCCATTCTTTAGTGAATAGACTTAGAATAGCCTGTGACGTTATTTTAACTGGCCAGCGTGTCTTCCAGAGGAAATCTGGTGTTGAGCTACCAGAAATGACCTTCCTCTTTCTTTTTATTTCAAGGTCAGAAAAAGAAAAAGCAGGAAGGCTGAGCAGCACAGACAACCCCTCAGCCAGCCCCATAGACAGCTGTGGAAGTAGACATGCTTGCAGGTTGACCATCTCTTCAGTGTGCCCTTTCAATCACTCAAGGCAGAATTTGTTGAAGATTTCCATAGAATCCTCTGGAACAGAAATACAATATGGGCCACACATGTAGTTTAAAATTTTCCAGTAACCACTTTATAAATCAAAAGAAAACCAGGTAAAATAAACCTTAATAATACAGCAGTAAACTCAATCACTTTAGTTGACTCTGATTCCTGGCAATTTTATAAGTAATCTTGAGGAAAATACATCATTCAAGGTGCTCCTGAGTGTTTTAAAAACATCCAACCTACTTATTTTTGTTATTAACTACTTTGGTTATTAACCATTTCTACTACTCCAGCACAAATAGACCCAGCATATTATCTTTTCTTCCCCCCTTCATTTTTTATTTGCCTTTGTAGCATACTCTCCTTTGACATATAATCAATAAGAAAATTAATCAGGTATTTTATATTCTCTTCTTTGTACTAAGTGTACTTTATATTTATAACACTTGTAATTTTAAACGTTAAAGTTTTAGGGGAAATAGTTAACCTGTACTATTTTATAAAATTTATAGCTTGGAAAAGTATATTCATTCACATGCTTAAAATGTTCCAAATATGGTCAAAAGTTTTCCAATAACTGAAAAAATCATTATTTCTTTAGTATTTGGAAGCAGGAGTGGCATCCACTTCCTAAATAACATGCCACCAGAAACCCTATGAATTTTGTTTGATAGATGTCAATAGTTGTAGAAGGGCTTCAAGCCTTTTGTTCATAGGGTTGCAATGAGTTGTGCTTGACTTGAAGGCAATCAACAACAACAATATTTGCATCCATACTGGCAGAACTGATTCATCTTTAAAAAATTAGTTGTTTTGACTTTCAAGCAAAAGCAATCAGTTTCATAACTGTATCTGTTCAAGTTAAGAGTCACTAACTTGTGTCAGCTTGATAATTTTATCATCAAAATTGAAAGAAGGTAGATTAGAAAACAATTCTCTCTCCTTGTGAACCAAAAGTTTTTCTAGATTTTTCTTTTACTTTTTTGTAATCAGCTTACATAATACTGTCACTTACAATGAAAATATTTTTCATGAGTACTGCACGATAGAAAATAATAAAAAATAAAAAAATTAAAAAAAAAGAAAATCATAAAGAAAGGAAATGAACAAAAACAAGCAAACAACACCAATAATGATTATACAGTAAAGTGGTTTTATTTCAACTTAAAATATCATATTTGTCTAAGTATATCACAGATAAACTTTTCGTTTCTGGGAGTTTCAAATTTAGCTTTTCCACATTCAGTGTAATATTAGTGAGAAAATGTAAACCAGGCTGCCCTGCAATCCCAGAGGTATGTGGTTCGAATCCACCAGATGCTGTGCTGGAGAAGGAGGGACAATTTTCTTCTGTACCAGTTAGATCCAATTTG
>NW_006399813.1:8505190-8509870 GCF_000299155.1 Elephantulus edwardii
TTGTCCCTTTGTGACTGGGACATTTCACTCAGCATAATGTTCTCGAGAGTCAACCATTTTGAGTAATATTGCATGTGTTCCTTGTTTTTTAATGCAGCATAGTATTCCATTGTGTGAATATACCACAGCTTCTCTAGCCATTCGTTTGTTGATGGGCACTTAGGTTGTTTCCAACTCCTTGCTTTTTTACAGCTTTTCTAACTCCAGTTTAGGATTCAGATTGATAAGTGCCTTCCAAGACAGTTACCACTTCTTTTTCTTCCAAACTTTTATTATTATTGCTTTTTTCTGCATTCTTTGTCTTTGAGAATAAAGCATTTAAATACTCTCTGTGCTCTAACTTTAGTAAGGTTCAGAAGTATAAGATGTATTCAAGCTTCCAGAGGGCAGGCTTCAGAGCTATTGTGCATTGGGTTGCTATGAGTTGCAGGCTACTTGACAGCACATAACAACAACAACATATATCCCTAGAGGTACAGTGGGTTTTTCTCTGACTCTCCCTTATGATTCTGGATATTTGGACCCTGCAAGGGTTTTGATTCCAGTTGCCACATTGAATGGGCCATATATCTTCTTCTTACAATCCTTTAACCAAAGCCTCTGTCTGACAAATTGGAAAAATCCCTCTGGGCAGCTGTTCATTGAATACAGCTTTATCACGCTGATTTCTTATTCCTCTACAGCTATAATTTCTTTCATGTGAGTCCAACTTTACATTCCAAAGTATGTCAGTTATATATTTTTTAAATTTTTTTATATTTATTTTTTTAATTTTGTGCGTGTGTGTGTGGGCGTGTACTGTCAAATCAGATCTGACTGGCACAAGAGATTGCCCCTCCTTCTCCAGCAGAGCACCTGGTGGATTCAAACCGTGTACCTCTGGGATTACAATGCAGCTTCTTGCCACTAGGCCACCAGAGCTCCCTAGTTATTATTTTTTTTTTACAGCAGGGCATTTTTGGGTATCTGGTCTACTATAAAGTTAGCTCTGATGATCTAATCTACAGGGAGTTACACTGCTAACCCAAAGGCACACTCGGGTGGCTTGGATCCACCAGAAGCTAAGCAGGAGAAAGAAGGCAGTCTCCTCTTTTGTGGTTGATAACCTCAAAACCCCAGCAAAGGATCAGCTTTGAGTTGGTTTCAACCAGACGGCAAGGAGCGAGTTAGGGTACACCAAATGACTGAAGGAAGAATTATCCTTTAGAATCTCAGTTTCTGAGACTAAGAAGCAGATGATGTCATACTTATGTAATAAAAATGGCTTTAATCCTCACCTTATGCCCAAGAGCTCTGGTGGCGCAACAGTTAAGCACTTGTCTGCTAACTGAAGGATTAGTGGTTTAAACCAAGCCAGCAGTTCTGTGGGAGAGAGACTTGCTGATCTGCTTTCATAGAGGTTACAAACAAGAAAACCTTATGGTGCAGTTCTGCTCTGTCACATGAAGTTTCTTTGAATTGTAATCAACTTGATGTTGCCCAAAACATCTTGTGCTTTAAGCTAACTGGGGGCTATGAGCCTACATACATGAGTTCTACCTGCATACAGGAAGAAAGAGAACTGAACAGAACAAAGGAACTTTGAGCTGAGTCCCCAACTGAATATAAGCAGGTCTGGCAACTCAGGAGCAGCACAAAGCAACATACAAAGGGCAGTGAACCAACAGAGGCTGTGACAGCTGGAGGAGAGGAGGTTACACGTGCACCTTTGATCATTAGAAGGAGGTGGCTCACTCTGACACAAAAAGAAGCTCATGTTCTGAATCAGAAGGTGTTATGATCAAATACAGCAAATACTGTCTTGCCAGAGAATTCAGAGAACTCGGTGCTGGTCACTAGAACAGGGAGGAACAGAGGCTACTAGGAACAGAAAGCATGCAGGAGCTGTCCCCGTCATCCACGGAATAGCAATAGCTTCCACTCTCATTGATTTTCTTTTTTGTGGAAAAGGAAAGCTCACAAAGATCTGAAGCATTTAAAATGTGTATTATTTTTTTAAAATTGTATTTTAAGATGCCAACATTTCTTGAGTACCAGAGGACTGCTTTGAAGTTCTCTTATAGAACATTATCTAGAATCATTTGCTTGCCAAATATCTCTAAGTAGCAACAAAAATAATAAGTTCTTTGTAGTTAAAAGGCCATTCTAGATATGGAAACTCTAAAACAGATTTATTCATAACATCATTTAATTCTATTTTTGCTTTGTGTCTTAAGATATCCTGAGTTGTTCAAATCCAATTTCTCCCTGAAAATGTTTTAGATGGAAATATTGCAGATAGCTTGAGCCTATATTTCATTATCTTAAATGGAAAATATGAGAATTTCTTAAAACTCCAATCAATTTCCCTCAAATATCATTAAGACATCCTTAGCAAAAAACATAACAATCCTTGAAGGAGGAATAAAAACCATGAAGAATTTAAGGCACAATTACACATAATCAATTCATTAGTGAATATAGCCAATTGCCTTGTGTCATATTGTCCAATATCCAATATAAATAATGACATCTTTTCTTCTTAATTTTTTAGAAAGCATATCTTCTCCTTTTTCAAAGTACATCGTCCCCGTCAATTTTCTTTCTAGCCCTTGGGTTTTTTTAGACCTCTCTGGTTCATGCACTTTCCCCACTTTCTTTATAGGCATTTTCACTTAATAATGTGGGGAAAGTGGCCATAGTAATGCACACATTGGAAGAATGTAATAAGCAGTGTGAATATGAGAAGCCATCTGACTGCAGAGACCACTGAAATATCATTGCAATGCACCTCTTGCCCAGACTTGTGTCAAATGATAAGTTTTCACTGGCCCAGACATGCAGATATTTTATTGCAAATTTTCTATCAGGAAAATGCATTTGAAGTTTAAAAAAAATGCTGAAAAGCTTCCAAGTGACTATTGGGTGGTGAGAATTTAGGTACCAAGAGTTATTTCTATTGTGTCCTGTGTTGTTAGTTGCCATTGAAATGGTCCAACCCAGTTGTGTGCTAATGCCATGATTGATTGTGGATAGGACCATTATCACCCACAGAGTTTTCAATGACTGGTTTTCAGAAGCCATCCACCATACTTTATTCCTCGTCCATCTTATTCTTTTGAAACTGTTTAACATCATAGCAGCACATAGGTTCCATAGAAACACAAGTGAAGGCTTCACTTCAGGTCCATTTGCTGAGAATTGAACTGGAGTCTCCTGTACAGAAGGCATGAATTCAACACTAAACCATTAGTGCCCTATGTGTCTTGTATGCCCAGGACTGGAGAGAATGACTTAACAGACTGGCTACAAAAGCTTTTAAGGGATAAAGTAAGCACAGAGAAAATAGTATAATACATAAAAAGGGGGGGAAACAATTATCTTTTCAAATTTCTTACGGTTTGCACTATGTCTTCTGATTAGACAAATTCCTTTGTGAAAATGATCTCATTTTATAATTCAAAACAACACATGAGGTTGGCCACCTACCAGTTTCAGACACTGTGCCAGTCCCTGGTGACACAGACTGAGTGGGCATGGCCACATGTATAAGCATGCTTTAGAAAGAGCTTGTTTGCTCCTAATTTCCAAGTCTGGAAATTCCATGTATCTGTCACTTAGGTAAGAGGTGAAATATTGACTTATTTATTCCTACCACTTTGCTCAATGAAAGATTTCCCAATCATAGCTAGCAAGCCAACATTGAAACAATCAAGTTATTTATGCTAAAGCTTCTCAAAATGTGGTTATTAAAATAAAAATATGGATTGTTGAGTTATCACCAGTTACTAGTCATTATGGATGACTCCTAGAGAATTTAGAGCAGAGTATAAGGAAATAAGCACAGATAGAGGTAGGTATACCAATGTTAATTGAAGCACCTTTCACAATAGCCAAAACGGTCCACTCAGTATTAAGTACATATATAAATACAATGTGCTACATACATACAGCGGAACTTTTTAAATTGATATTTTAACAAAAGTTTACAGAAAACTAGGATTTCTATTCATTCATTGTTGCGCATTTTCCTCCCTCTCCTAGTCCCCTCCAGTCCACTTTGCTGTGTACCTCTTATACAATGGAATTTCTTTTCAGACAGAAATTAAATTCTGTTACATGCTATGATCTGGATGAACCTAGAGTCAGACTCATAGATTTTATGATCCTGCTTATATATGGTGCTGGAGAAGAGTGTTTAAAATACCATGGGCTACCAGAAGAACAAACAAGTTTGTCCTAGAGAGGATGAAACCAGGCTTCTCCTTAGAGGAAAATATTCTGAGGCTTTGTCAAACATACTTTGGGCATGTTGCAAAAAGGGACCAGTCCTAGGGGAGGGACATCATACTTGGAAGGGCAGAGGAACAAAGAAAGAGAGGGAGACCATCGGTGAGATGGATTGATTTAGTGACTGGGGTAATGAGGGTGTATGTTAGAGACAATAAAGTTGGCACAGGATAGAGCAGGTGTCAGGGCTATTATACATGGAGTCACTATGAGTCTCAAGTGACTCAACGGCACATAACAACAACAACAACAACTTATGTGAACTATACAGGAATTTGACTGGTTACATTTATGGCAAGCATTGTTGAAGCTCAACATCAGAAGTTAAACTAGCCTAGGGAGGGTTCCATCTTCTTCTATTTTCTGAAATAATTTATGTAGAATTGGTAACAGTTCTTCTTTAAATGTTTT
>NW_006399813.1:8509970-8518936 GCF_000299155.1 Elephantulus edwardii
AACAACAACAACTATATTTTACAGAGCTTGGCACATTGCAAGTATTCAATAAGTAGGAATGATAAGTTTGATTTGATGCTATCAGTAAAAGTAAATACTTCTTGACATTTTCTTTAATCAGTAAATTGATTTGTTATGATTTGCTATTAAACCTCAAATAAAATATCAAATTTCAAATTCTGGAACCACAGGTAATAAAATGAATATAACAAAAAACTAAACTCATTGACAATAAGTAGATTCCAATTCAAAAAGATCCAATATAACAAAAAAAAAGAAGAAGAAAAAAGAGATCCTATAAGACAGTAAAACTGCATACTGTTTCTGAAGTTATAAATATTTGTAGAAACCATTGGCTCATCTTCCTCCCAAAAAGTGGCTAATGGGTTCTAAGTGTTGTTGTCAGGTGTTGTCAAGTCAACTATGACTCATCACACCGTGAGAACAAGGGATCTGAACCTTTGCCTAGCCTGTGCCCTGATATACTGAAGTATATTGTTGCCTTCACTGTGTCAATTCTTTAACCACTATGCCGTCAGGGCTCCTTAAGCAGTTGAAGAGTTAATTAAATCACAGTACTATACAAAACTTTTTCAAAATATCTTCAAATTGACTCTGAATTGCTTTGAAAATATTTTTGAGAGAAAAATAAAAGATAAGTGACTTTGTCTAGGAGTATATATATATATAGTCCTCTTGGAATGAGAGGGAACTAGAGGTCAAATTAGGCATTGTAGAATAGGTAGAAACAGTGAAAATTAAAAGGATATAAAAATAATATTATTTTAAATACATACATTGACGTGTCTATGACACACAGGACCCTTCCAGTTGTTTTACTTATTACTTGAATATTCTTATTAAAATTATTCACATATCTAAAGAACATCAATCTTTTGACCATGTTTCTAAAAGCATCTTTTACTTGTTTGTTTCTCAGTGTATAAATAAAAGGATTTAACATAGAAAAAAAAATAACCACAAACACTCCAATCAAACCAAACTCCATCTTACATTATCTTAGTTATCTAGCCCTGCTGTTACAGATATGCCAGAAATTGATAGTGTTAACAAATGGAAAGGCATTCCCTCCTACTTTAGAAGGGTTGTTGTCATGTGCTGTGGAGTCAGATCATGTGCTGTGGAGTCAGAACTGACTCAGAGCTGACCCTCCAGAGGGTTTTCAGAGGCAGTAAACGACACGGGAGGAGAGTATCTATTTCTCTCCCTAAAGCAGTTGGTGGATTAGAATGGTGTGCCTTTAGCTTGACAGCATAACTCCTTAGCACCAGGCCACCAGTGCCAGCTCCAGAGGAAGACGCTTTCACGATCTGCGGGCCCACTGTGTTCTCTGGTGGTTGCTTCCCCTAAGCCTAACAAGAGCTCAGCACAAGGACTTCTGGTTCAAAAAACAAGCTCTTAATTCTTCACCCTTAGAGGTGGTTGTTCCTCTACTCTCCTTTATCTCTTATATGATAAAATATGATGTAGATAATACCCAAGGTCAAAGCCATGTGCATGGCCTGTAACCTGAGTGTTGCATCTGACCCTACTATGCTATGGAGTTGCTATCTGACCTTACTGTGTTAAGGAGTTGCCATCCAATCCTGCTGTGCCAAGCTGAAGATACACAATTCTGCCTCATTAACATAACAAGCATAACTTAATCCTGTCTCAACACAATGATCAGGACTGATAGGACAACAACAAATGCACTTTTAAGGGAATGATTACAACATTGCATAATTGGCAAACCACTATGTATGAAGGCCTAGTCAAGGTATTCATATTTTAAGGAACACAATTCAATCCATGATATCGCATCCCAAAATTCATAACCTTGCCACATGCAACACACATTCCCTTGATCATATCCTCCCTAAAACCTTAAATCGATTTCAAGTGCAAAGGATCCAAAACTCCTCTTCAAATGTTGTTATTATGTGCCATTGAGTCGCCTGCGACTCATAGTGACCCTATGTACAGCAGCCCTAAACCCGGTTCTATCCCTTGCCAATAATGTCTCTGACACACCTATCCCTATCACTGAATCAATCCATCTCATCGAGGGTCTTCCTCTCCTGCGCTGTCCTTCCACTCTCCCAATCATGACGTCCCTCTCCAAGGACTGGTCCCTCCTTACAACATGTCCAAAGTATGTCAGACGAAGCTTCAGAATCCTTGCCTCCAAGGAACAGCCTGGCTTCACTCTCTCTAGGAAGAACTTGTCTGTTCTTCTAGCAGCCTATGGTATATTCAATACTCTTCTCCAGCACAGCTCAAAGGTAACAATTCTCCTATTCTCCCTAGTCATTGTCCAGCTTTCTGATGCATAGTAAGTAATTGAAAAGACCATGGCCTGTATCGGGCGCACCTTAGTCTCCAGACTGACATTGTTGCTCGTCAGCACTTTGGTGTGGTCTCTGACAGAAGACTTCCCCAATGCAATTCGTCTTTTAGTTTCCTGGCTGCTGGTACCAACAGTCAATCTTCAACTCTAAACTTTCTAAATGTGAATACTAGCTATGTGTTTCCAAAGTATAATAGTAGCTCAGGAAAGAGACAGGAAACTTCTGCCCCAAGAATACTCGATTCTCTTGGTCTGTAAGTTGACTACTTCACTGTCTTAGTTATCTAGTGCTGCTGTAACAGAAATACCACAAGTGTAAGGTAAACAGAAATTCATTTTCTCAGTTTTTCCAGAGGAAAGCCTGCTCGCTCTTTCTGTTGCTTATGGAAGAAGATCCTATTTCCTTTCAGCATCTTAGGTACTACGTTCTTTGTCTTACCCTTCTCCTGTATCAAGGAGCTTGGTAAACTCAAGGATCCATGTCCGAAAACACTTCACTCATGGCTGTTACTGATTGGTGGTACTAAAGTCACCCTCTCTGTCAGCTTGCTTTCTTCCTCTTCTATTTAGCTTTAGTGAGATGAGAGTTATTACTAGTCACATCCTAGGGGATACCCCCCTCCATGGTCATCAAATTGGAATCAACTCAGAGCTGACCTCCAACCAGGTTTTCAAAGGCTTTGAATCTCATGGGAAGAGATTGCCATCTTTCCCCCATGAAACAGCTGGTGGATTTGAACAGAGTACCTTTGGGTTGGCAGTGCAACGTCTTACCCACTAGACCACCAAAGCCCCTTCACCCTAGGAGAGCTTCCCTTTATATCCATTAGGGCTTTTACTGGGTTAGAGAGTGTTGCGTTGCTTACTACTCCACAAATTATTTGGTTTATCAGACCATGGGGATTTATTACTTACTTCCCATATTATATACTTGTGTTTTTCAGGGACACGGTTTAATCTATGACACTCGCTGTCTCATGTCACTCTTGTGCCGCCTTTTCTCTGTTGCCGCTTCTCACTACCTGTGCTGTCTGTGGTGTTCAGCTCTCGTTCCTTCCTTCCAAGAGCTCATCAACATTATCTTTGACTTTCATTATTCTACCAAATATTTTCAAGACAGTATAAGATTTCACAGCTGGGCATCTTTATACTTTTTCTGACTTTAAAACTCCATAAGCCATTTCCTTGAGATAAATTTCTTTTTCTTCTGGAATTGTGACCACAATAATTGGATCTGTTTACACTGTTAAGAATATTGTTACAGAGAACACACCAGGGGCTGTATGCTAATAATACCTTTTTGAACATATCATCTATGGAGAAATTCCTGTAGTTGTACTTGCTGATGCTGTCTGCCTGTTGGAGAATAAATCGAGATTTTGTTTTCTCTCTGCAAATATATATTGAGTGAAGTGTGTTTTCAGAGACCTGGGTCCTTGTGTTTACCAAGCTTCTTGATATAGGGGAAGGGTAAGACACAAAGATTTATAGCCTCTGAAAAACCACTGGGGAGTCAGCTATGAGTCAGCTTTGACTCAGTGAGTTTGAGTTGTATAGAAATTGTCACCTCACTGGATTTGCCTCTACAGACAATCTAGTCTAGGACAGCATAGATCTTTAAGGAGACCTCAGGATCTGCATAGAATCAGCCTGTCATATCTTTCTCCTTTGGAGGAGCTGGTCGGTAGCTTTGAATTACCAACCTTTGGTTAGCAGCTGAGGACTTAACTTTTGTGCCACCAGTGCTCATCAAATTAATAAAAGTATTTTTGAGTGTGTGTGTGGTTGAGTACTGTTGAGTTGAAACCCATCTAGAGCTGACCTTTCAAGGGATTTTCAGGGACCATTAATCTCACAAGAGAAGATTACCCATCTTTCTCCCACAGAGCAGCTGATGAATTCAAACCATACACCTTTGAGTTGACAGTGCAGCTATTTACCACTTGGCCACCAGAGTTCCCTATGAAAGCATTTGAAAATTTCAAATTTTGAATCAACTAATCTTTGCGATCTGTGAACTTTGATAAATGTTGGTGGTTGTGGAAAGACTTCAGGCTTTTTGTTCATGGGGTCACTATGAGTCGTGCTTGACTTGACAGCAGTCAATAACAACAACAATAACAAGAAGAAGTCTTTGAGAAGAATGGGAATCCAGAACACTTAATTATGCTCATGCACATTCTCTACCTAGCTCAAGATGCTGTTGTCCAAAATGGAGCAAGGGAACATGGCATAGTTTAAAATCAGGAAGAGTTTGTGTCAGGGATGTATCCTTTCTCCATACCTATTCAATCTGTGTGCTGAGAAAAAATTTCTGAAGTTGAACTCAGTTAAAAAGTATTGTGGCATTAGGATTGGAGGAAGAATCTTCAACAACTTGCATTGTTCAGAAGACACAAGGTTGCTTGCAGAAAGGGATGAGGACTTGAAACACTTGCTGCAGAATATCAAGAACTATACCCTTCGGTACTGATTACATCTCAACACCAAGAAAACAAAGTTTCTCATCATGGGGCCAACAGACATTATAGATGGAGAAAGGGTTGAAGCGGTCAATTATTTCTTCTTGCTTAGATCAACAATCAACATCCTGGGAACAAGGAGTCAGAAGATCAAGAGGCACACTGCACTGGGCAAGCCCATTACCAGGGACCTTTTAAAAATATTTAAGAGCAATGGTGTCACCTTGAAGATTAAGGTTCACTTTATTCAAGTCATAATGTTTTTCATTACTTGTCATGCATCTGAGAGCTGAACAATGAATAAAAATGACAGAAAAAGAATTGATACCTTTGGGTTGTGGTGCTGGAGAGGAGTACTGAGTGTTGTATGGACTGCCAAAAGAATACATAGATATGAATTGGGGATAAGTGCAGCCAGAGTGCTCCTTGAAGGCAAAGACGACAAAGTTCTGTCTCTCAAACCTTAGACATGTTTCTAGAAGAGGATATTCCTTAGAAAGGAATATCATGCTTGGAAAGATGGAGAGTCAGTGAAAAAGAGAAAGACTCCCAACGAGATAGATTTATACAGTGACTGTAGCAATGGGCTCAAGTGTGTCTGACACGAAAATGACACAGGGTAGGACAGGGTTCAGGTCTGTTGTTCACAGGGTCTCTATGAGTTGTCCTCAACTAAATGGCACCTAAATATAACAAAAGAAACAGCAAATATTTTATATTGTTAGGGAGATTTTGTCTTTTATAGACATGAGTTGCTGTTAAGTGCCATCAAGTGTGATGCTGCGCAGTGTTCCATAGTCTTGTCAAATTCCATATTGGTACCCAATATGTACAGTGTTTGGATGAACTTCCAGATTGATTTATGCTGGGAAGCAAGGGTGGCATCCACTTCCTAAACTAGATGCCTCTGGAAGCTCTACAAACTCCCTAGACTCTACAAACTCTCTAAACTCTCTAAATGTACAGAAATTATAGTAATCGTAGAACAGAGTTCTGTACAAAAACATTGTTAGTTATAGAACAGTATTTAGGTCTTTTATGCAAAACTAACTCTCAGTCATATTTGACTTGGCAACACTTAACCACTGCTAAAACTATTGCTGTTATATCTGAAGGAACACTCTTCCACTTTGCACATCACCCTTTGTCAATGTGCAGTTACTGTGATGCTGAACCTTATACCATTGGGGTATCAAATACCATCATGGTTTCCCAATGTCGATAGTGTTTGGTGGAGTTCTCAGATGTAAAACAGGTTTGGAAGCAGGAGTGGCATCCACTTCCTAAACCACATGCCTCTGGAAACTCTATGAACTTGGAGAAATGGCGATAGTTATGGAAAGGCATTAGATCTTTTGTTCATGGAGTTGCTATGAGTTACGCTCAACTTGACAGCAATCAACAATAATAACAACCATAATAATAAAGATTTAAATTTAATTACCTGTTATGACTTACATAGATATCGCTGTAACTTCGGCAGTCTGTATAAAATCTTCAAATAAACTCATACTGTAGCTTCATAGTCCTTGGATGGTGCACATAGTTAAGTTCTCAGCTTATCGAAAGGCTAGCAGTTCAAGTCTACCCAGAGGCACCTCAGAAAAGAGACTTGGTGATTTATTTCCAAAATATCACAGCTATTGAAAAACTTATAGAACTAAGTTCTTCTTTGATATACATAAGATTACCATGTGTCCTGCTAGAACTTCTGCAAATTCCCTATGTACTGTTCCAGCTGTTTTTAAATGATCTTCAGCAGTATTTTGCTAGCATGTGATATAAACGATATTACTATTCAGTAATTTCCACATTCAGTTGGATCACCCTTCTTGGGAATAGAAACAAATATGGACCTCTTCCAATCCGTTGGCCAGACGGCCATCCTCCAAATTTCCTAGCATAGACTGGTGAGTGTATTCAAGACTGCATCTGTTAATTTAAACAAGTCAACTGGTATACCATCAATTCCTGGGGCCTTATTTTTGGTCAGTGCTCTCAACGCAGCTTCGACTTCCTCTTTCATTAGCATTCGCTCCTGTTCATACGGTACTTCCTGAGATTTTTCAGTGTCAATCAAGTCTTTCTGGTACAGGGACTCTATATTCCCTCTATCTTTTTTTTTTTAATGCTTTCTGGATTGTTCAATATATTGCCCATAGTATCTTTCAACTTTGCAACATGAGGCTTAAATTTCTTTCAGCTTGAGAAATGCCATGGCACCAGGGGTATAATTGCTGATGTCAGATGGAACCTGACTGAAAGTAAGTAATAACCAGAAGAATATTTATTTGTGCTTTATTGACTATGAAAAGGCATTTGACTGTGTGGATCAAGACAAGTTGTGGCTGACATTGAAAAGAAAATGGGAACCCAAGAGCACTTGATTGTGCTCATGAGGAACCTACACCTGGAGCAGGAGGCTGTTGTGCAAATGGAGCAGGGGAGCACTGCATAGTTTGGAATTGGGAAGGGAGTGTGTCAGGAATGCATTCTATGTCCATACCTCGTCAATGTATATGCTAAGCAAATTATCTGAGAATCTGTACTCTCTGAAGAGGAATGTGGCATCAGGATTGGAGGGAGACTAATTAATTAAGCAGATGACACAACCTTGCTTGTTGAAAGTGAGGAGGACTTGAAGCACTTGTTTCAGAAGGTCAAGGAATGCAGCCTTTAGTATGAATTGCATCTCAATATCAAGAAAAGAGAGATTCTTACCACTGGACCAATAGTCAGTGTCATAATAGATAGAGACGAGTTTGAAACTGTCAACAGCTTCATCTTGCTTGGATCCACAATTAATACCCTTGGTACGAGCAGTCAGGAAATAAGGAGACACATTGCAATGGGGAAATCTGTAGTTAGGGACTTTTCCAAATTATTGAGGAGTAATGATGTCAGTTTAAGGGCGAAGGTGTGTCTGATTCAGGCCATGGTCTTTCTGATTACTGGCTATGCATCCGAGACCTGGACAGTGAATAAGAATGACAAAAAAGAATTGACACCTTTGAGCTGTGGTGTTGGAGAAGAGCACTTGAACATTCCATGGACAGCCAAGAGAATGAACAGATATGTCTTGGAGAGGATGCAGTCAGTGCTCTGTGGAGGCAAGAATGATGAGGATTTGCCTCACATACTTTGGACATATTGCTAGGAGATGCTATTCCTTGAAGAGTGAAATCATGTTGAAAGGGTGGAGGGTCAGAGAAGGAGAGAAAGACCCTCAGCCAGTTAGATTGACATGGTGACTGCTGCAATGGGCTCTTATTTGTCATGAAGGGTAAGGATGGCACAGGACAGGACTAGGTTCAGATCTTTTGTTCATAGGGTCACTATGAGTCGTAGCAGTCTCGATGACACCTAACAACAACAACAACAAACCATGTGTCAGAATCCACTTGAAGGTAGTTGTTTTGATTTTTTCCCTTTGTTTTGTGTTTGATGTTGTAAATCTATCTTGTACACTCCAAGTGAATATAAATCTGCTTCACAAAGAACTTTTAATTCCCTTTCTTTAATTATTCTTTTTTAAAAAGCACATAAGTTTTGCTGTTGTTGTTGTTGTTATTATGTGCCATCAAGTGGCTTGCGACTCATAGTGACCCTATGTACAACAGCCCTAAACTCTGCTCTGCCTTGTGCCAATCTCACTGTCTCTGACACACCCATCCCGATTACCCCAGTCACTGAATCAATCCACCTCGTAGAGGGCCTTCGCCTCCTGCGCCTGCCCTCTACCCTCCCAAGCATGATGTCCTTCTCCAAGGACTAGTCTCTCCTTACAAAATGACCAAAGTATGTCAAACGAAGCCTCAGAATCCTTGCCTCCAAGGAGCAGCCCGGTGTAACCCTCTCCAGGATGAATCTGCTTGTTTTCTTGGCAGTCCATGGTACCCTCAATACTCTTCTCCAACACCAAAGCTCAAAGGTATCAATTCTTCTTCTATCCTCCTTGGTCATTGTCCAACTCTCTGATGCATAACAAGTGATTGCAAAGACCATGGCCTGTATCAGACTCACCTTAGTTTCCGGAGAGACACCATTGCTCTTCAGTACTTTGGAGAGGTCCCTAACTGCAGACTTTTGCATGGCAATACACCTTTTAATTTCCTGACTGCTGGTGCCAAGAGTGTTGACTGTGGAGCCAAGCA
>NW_006399813.1:8519036-8519905 GCF_000299155.1 Elephantulus edwardii
ACATTTTAAATAGAATGTAAACCACACTGCAAATATTCATCTTAGGTTAATTGGCCATCTGTCAAGAATTCTTTTTCTATTTTTTAAATGTTTAATTTACTTGCCAATACAGTGAATTTTTAAAAAACTTTTCCACAACTAATACCAAGTAATACTGTGAAAACAAATCTGAAACTATTAAATTTGGCCTTCTATTTCTTTTAACAATTCCATAAATTTGCAATGATTCATTACACTTACACGTACATAATGAACATGAACAATTTTAATCATTCTGTCTGTGACATATTTCCTGAAGTCTGCTTCAGAAAACAGAGTATTTTTCACATGCATCATACAGTGAAACAAAGAAATATCAGAAACAGCCATTCCTTAAAAGAAAACAAAAAACAAAGATCTAGATTTTGGATCCAACACCATCTGTTGTGATAGCAATGCATTTTTAAATATTTAGCTGAAATTCTTCTTTGACAGATGTATAATACTGAAAATAGCTAGGCTAGTCGTTTCATGTTTTAGGCTATCAATAGATACTATTCCTTTGTAAATGAAGAAATATTTGGAGAATGTACTGAAAGTATTGATTGGGAAGTTTCTATTACAATTCACGAGTCATCTAAAGTTAAAAAAATAACCACAGGACACACCCCTGCATCTCTGACCCACGACCCCCATCTTCAGGACTCTGAGAAGTGGGAAGCCCAGAACATTTAATCATGCTAATGCGAAACCTATACTTGGACCAAGAGGCAGTCATTAGAACACCGCAAGGCAGCACCGCATGGTACAAAACTGGGAAGGGTGTATGCCAGGGATGTGTCCTATCTCCATACCTTTTCAACCTGTATGCAGAGCAGATTATCTGAGAG
>NW_006399813.1:8524185-8553645 GCF_000299155.1 Elephantulus edwardii
TGACTGTGGAGCCAAGCAGACTAAAGCTGTGAACAATCTCAATCTCTTCACCATCCATCCTGATGCTGCCAATTGGCCCAGTGGTGAGAATCTTTATCTTCTTGACATTGAGCCCAAATCCATATTGAAGGCTGCAGTCCTTGACCCTCTGCAGCAAGCGCTTCAGGTCCTCCTCAGTTTCAGTAAGGGCTGTGTCATCTGCATAATGTAGCTTGTTGATAGATCTTCCACCAAAAGTGATGCTGCATTTCTCCTCATAGAGCCCAACCTCCTGGATAATCTGTTCTGCATACAGGTTGAAAGGTTTGGAGACAGGACATATCCCTGGCGTACACCCTTTCCAATTATGAACCAGGCAGTGTTTCCTTGCTTTGTTCTGACGACTGCCTCTTTTAAAAATACAGTTAATTTATTATTTTTTTGTGACTCCTCTATGTATGTAATGAAAAAAACCCAGTGTGAAATATTTTAAAAAAACCTCTTCTTTGAGAAATATAGCATCTACATTTTCCCTATCTTTGTTTATTACAGATTATGTTTAGTATGATGTTCCATGGAGACTAAGTAGCACAATGCCTGGAACAAAATCAGTGATATACTTGTTTGTTTTTCCCTGTCTTATCTGAGGGCTGATACTTGAACCCAAAGAAGGTATTATTGTCCACTTATTACTGGAAACTGGAGTGGAGGCAAAGGTGATAGGTAAGGGCCACGGCTAGGTTTGTAAGGTAGTAGATGTTGCCGTCATGGTGTTACTTCCCAATCCATGACTGTTCCTCTGAGTCTTAGGTGTAGCGTGTGTTCCTTGTGTAGGATCATTCTTTTACGTTATTATTTCCCTGCTAAGCTCCCTCTTAACTTACCACACAACCAATGAGTGGAGGAGTTACCCAAGGGTGAATTTGTAGAGGACTGTTAAAAGAAATTGCATCAAAATACATCCTACACTTATCCTGCCTGGTTAATTTAAGAATGACAACCCATTCCCAAATGATGTCACAACACAGGAATGTCTCTCCTCATTTCCATTGAGTGAGTTCCAATTAATAGCTTACCCTCCACTGGGTCTTTAAAACTGGAAGCCGCACAAGAAGAGATGACTTATCTTTCTCTTGAAAAACTGCTGGTGAATTTGAACCCCGGAGAGGTATGGCCTTTGGATTATCAGTGCAAATCCCTATGGATTAGGTCAATGAAAGGGATACAGGCTAGAATTTACAACACATGTTTATTTGGGGTTCAGTGTAATCCATAAAAGGACAGTAGAAATCTTCTTAACGGGTGACTGTTCTGGAAGCAACAAAAGAGGTGTCTTCCACTTCCCTTGATCTGCATGAATGTGGAATATATAAGGGGCTACATGGCTTTATTTTCTTGGTCTTCTGGATATCAAGATGTGAGACCCTCTCTCAGATCCCAGTTACCTTGGCCAGTTTATGTGCTATTAATAGAACCAACTCATGGCTGACACCCCACTGTGTTTTCAGAGAGTATAAATTTCATGAGAGAAGATTGTCCATTTTTCTCCCATGGATCAGTTGGTGGATTCAAACCATGTACTTTCAGGTTAACAGCACAACTCCTTACTAGTACACCACTAATGCTCTCTCCTTGACCAGTACTGCTTGCTAAAAGTCTATGTATGTCTTAGATAACTGGAGTGTGAATGAGGAATTATCTATAAAAAAATGAAATTAAGAATTGTTCAATCATCTTTATCATCTTGGAAAATTATTCTATTCTGCTTTAAAACATATAAGCCAGTGACGTTGTAATTATAAATGTAAAAAGAGACTTCTCACTGTAAGAAAAAAATGCAATTATTTATTAAGAATGTAAACATTTTCAATGTCTAATTAACAACCATACCAGCATCAATTTGGACTGTTTTCATGTGAAATATTGAGGTCATGAGAAGATAAATAATGAGCTTTGGTGGTATAATTCATAGGAGGTTGCACCTTTGTATTGGCAGTGATGAATAATCTCCTGTGAGAGGCTATAAAAAGAGCAAGGGCCACATGGGGACAGTCATATCTCACCTTCATCAACTTCACAAAGGGCAACTGTCCTTGTCCACAGTATCAATAACACCAAACCAGTTCTCATGAGGTCAGATATGTCCACCACACTCCCATACCTCGTTCTACTTATCTCAACACCAATCTTACTGTTTTGCTGGATCCTAGATTCAATGTGATAACTCAAAGACAACATAGAACCATACTGGAGAAGTCAAAATGTCATAATCCCGATTAATAACAATACAGTCAAGACAGCTCCCGTAATGTGCATGCAGGCACCTCAGCCTTGAGTCTTGTAGCTCCAGAACCATATTTTCAATTTTCAGTCCTGCCACTATTGGCTTCCCTCCCCTAGCTGTCCAACAAAATTCTCAGCCCTGTCAATATTGACTCACTCCCCTTCTCCTCAGGTCTCATCTCACATCAGGTATCCATTTCAGCCATGGCTGCTCTTTTTCTTATGATGAGATTTCTTCACTGGTCAATTTCCTTGTAGAATGTTGAGACTGGCCAATGCCCTTGTGGAATGGTAGACAGCCAGTATTTGCATATTCCCTCCTATCCAGGTGATTAGGTCAGACTCAGATGGCTAGTTAAGACATATAGAAAGATAAATTTCACAGATGTGCAGTCTTGAAAATACTCTAGAAGGTCAACTGAGCCAGTTTCAATTTGATGATAGTGGAAGATGCGGGGGTGGGGTTGGGGGGACATACAACTGGTGAAGGTGAAGTGAGAATTCAAACCCGAGCAAAATTGTATTATTTTTGCTCTTATATGCTTGTGTGACATGTATCTATTTATACTTTATTAAGACTGTACTTTCCATTTAGTTCTCTGTGAATAAAATTCTACACAATAGTTTACTCATATTTGCTTATGAGTTGCTAGTATTGAATTGCATCAACTACTTAAATAATTTTTTATGTAATATTTGAAAATGTACTACCTCCTACTTCAGAATGGCCTTGAGATGAAAACACAGTGGGAGATAAGATAATTAACAGTAAAGTCCCACAGAGCATGTTTGAAAGATGCAAGATGAGGAGTCAATTAGGCACTTAAACGAAACAGGGGCACAGTTGGGCAAGGAACTAACTGTAAGCTTTCTGGCAGCTAAACCACATGTCCAAACGTGTTCAGATACATACTTCCCATTTTCTGGCAATGAGGAGGATAAAATTCAGTTGCAGACAACACAAGTAGGAATTGATTGTATGGGCCTGCAAATAAAGGGAATCGAGCATCATGGAAAATATCTAACTCTGGTTTTATGAGACACAGAAGAGTCATTTAGAGTTGGTTGTCTTGTTGCTTTTTAAATACGAGCAGACACCCTTACATTCTAAGCTAAGCTGCTATTTGCTAATGCCTCTCTTAAAGAACTTGATGTCATGCTTCGAGTAAGGTCTGAAAACGCAGGATAAGAACTTAGAGAACTATAGATGGGAAGTTTGTGAGCCTTAGCCCTCTCAAATATCAGACACTTTAATAATCATTAGACAAAAGCTATTGTGGTGTGCTGGCCCATGATTCTGACTCACAGTGACCCTATAGGACAGAATAGAGCTGCTACCACGTGGATAGTTTCCAAGGCCAGGTCATCTTTATGTAGGTAGATATCAAGGCCTTTCCTTCCAAAAAGTGGCTGATGAGTTTACACTTTGCACCTTTTAGTCAGCAGTTAAGTGCTTAACCATTGTACTTCAGACTTCCTTGTACAAGTGCTAATTACCTGTAAATAGTGAGTAAGCAATATGAATTTTCCTGGGCAATTTTTTAGTTAATATGAGTGTTGTAAGTTTTATCGTCCATATAGAAAGGAAGTGAATATATCATTCTTCTTTGGGATAATTAAGAGCTAGACTTCCTTTTTGCTCTGATAAAGGACCACTTCAGGATAGGCATGAATCACAGAGAGTGGAACAAGGGATATAGACTAAGAAGAACAATGGAAACCAAAACCCAACACATAACTATTGAGTTGATTCTGTCAGACGGACCTAACAGGACAGAGTAGGACTGCTCCATCAAGACTATACGCCTTTACAGAGGCAGACTGCCCCTCTTTCTTCTGAGATATGTCTTTGGGTTTGAATTGTGTATCAATTAGCAGCTGACCTATTAACCACTGTGCTACCAAGGCTTCTACTAGGAGTAATACTAAACTTATGTGCAGTTAAACAAATCTATGAGGGAAATATTTTCTACAAGTATGCTGTTAGGGACCTCTCCAAAGTACTGAAGAGCAATGGTGTCTCTCTGGAAACTAAGGTGTGTCTGATACAGGTCATGGTCTTTGCTATCACTTGTTATGCATCAGAGAGTTGGACAATGACTAAGGAGCATAGAAGAATTGATGGCTTTGAGCTTTGGTGTTAGAGAAGAGTACTGAGGGTACCATGGACTGCTAGGAAAACAAACAGATTCATCCTGGAAAGGGTTAAACTGGGCTGCTCCTTGGAGGCAAGGATTCTGAGGCTCCATCTAACATACTTTGGATATGTTGTAAGGAGGGACCGGTCCTTGGAGAGGGACATCATGCTTGGGAGGGTGGAGGAACAGCGCAGAAGGGGAAGACCCTCTATGAGGTGGATTGATTCAGTGACTAGGGTAATCGGGAAGGGTGTATTGGAGATGGTGCGATTGGCACAGGACAGAGCAGAGTTTAGGGCTGTTGTACGTAGGGTCGCTATGAGTCATAAGCGACTCGACGGCACATAATAACAGCAACAACAACATTCTTCAGATGAGGATGCTGAAGCTCAGAGAAATAAGGGTAGCAATCCATAAATATTGGTAAGCAGGGTTCACTATGGAGTACCTGCTTACCTGGTACCTGGGGAGACTTCAGAATCCTGGTCTTTTCTAGAGTTTGGGAAAACATGACTTTATTTTGACAAGTCTTTAGGCTGTGTGCTCCTGCCTGTTTACACCAAGTCAAAGAGAACATGACTACAACTCTGTCCATTCTTCTGAAGAATGCATTTATTGAGAACCACAAATGAATAATAATGTAGAAAAGAGAAGCTTAAATGGAGGGATGATTCCTCCATTTGGACAAGATTATATCAAATTGCTCTTTAAAATTTCATTGACTGTTTACTTATTTTTGTGATTTAGCTGCAATTAACATTAATTAATGATACATCTTCAAGGATATGAACATGTACGGCTAAGCACAATTGATAACAGTGCATCAAAATTGCAAAATCAATCTCCATAATAGTCTATGTGTTTCCTACTGCCAAAGGGGTCCTTTAGAGTAGTGAGAGAAGATCTTCACCCTGAAACCCACAGTGTCCCTTTTCAGCAGGAAGTAGCTAAGAGAATACACCATCCCCTTTTCCTTATGAATCAGGGTGAAGTCTCTCTCAGGGAGGAGTGATAGGGAATGGCAAAGGACACACTGACAAAGGAGATTAATCAGAACTGGCTTTGACAAGCACTGTGGCAATTGGACAATTAAAACAGACATGGCGGGGGGAAGAAGAATGAACTGGGGAGGAGGGTAGAGAAAACAGTGCAACAATGAATGAGAACCCAAAATCTCTGTAAATGTTCATTAAAACTAATAAAATTTAATAATAATTAAACAAAACAAAACAAAACATTAATTAGTGTTTCTCTGGCAACAACTAAACTACAAATTCAATTGTTCTTGAAGACCTCTTTTCAAAGATAAAACAATGCCACCTTTTCCAAGGAGGATGCTAGCCTTCCTGTTTCCTGTGGCAGAGGGACCTGCTCCTAATTCTCCTAGTATTGTAAACAAGGGTTTAACAAGAGCTCTGCTAGAACATAGCTGTCTTTGAAATAATGACATTGGTATTGCATCTGCCTTGAGAATGCTAACTATTTTAACAGTGGTGTTTTCCTCCTAAACTACATGACATGGTGAGTGATGGTGGGTTGCCTTGCTGTCCTTTATGATTTCATAATGTGGACTAAAACCACTTAAGTGGAGCTCTATTGTTTTATGTTGTTTTTAGACACTTCTTAATTGTATCTGGACTCATAGGAAAGTGGATTCATATGGGTGGACAAATTATTGGACTGAAGGCCAACCAGGATTTGAAGGGCTAGAGATAGAACAAAAGCTAACAGTGACCTTAAGTTTCCATGACTGAGAAGATAGTAATAGCATGAAGAGAAGTAGAAAAGTCAAGAGCCAAGTGGGTTTGATAGTGGAAAGATAGAAGGTAGAGAGAGAGTTTAGCTCTCAAATAAGTCAGATAAATCTATATGAAGGTTGTGATGTGGTGACCTGCTTTTACAGGGTCTTTCTAGCTATGATCTTATGACTCCCTTCAAAAAAATTGGGTGCTTGTGGTCCACTAAAGAAATGGAATTGTTTACTGCCAACGTAAATAAAGTGTAAAGTACCCTCTTTGTGGGGTGAAGCCATGCAAAGATGGTGTAACCTTAACAAGGGGATTGGTCAGTGCTGCAATCCTATTTGGTTTAAAATAGAAGTGGAAAAAAAAAATAGAAGTGGAGAGGACCTCAATCCCTGTGTTAACAGCCTACCGGCAGAGAGCTATTCCACCAGAGTCAGCAAGAGACGGCAAGGACCAGCAGCAGACAATGGCAAAAGAGGCAGCAGAACAAAGAGGCTGGCAAGAGATGGCCCAATGGACTTCCAGCCCGTGGAATTACACTCATTGCGGCGATTAATGGAGTGAGAAGGCAGAACAGTTTCAATTGACAGGTTTTCTGGCAGATGCTTTTCGGCGCTTGTTAAAGGAGTCATGTTTGCTGACCCATAGAGTGAGATAGCTGAGTGCCTTGGGGCTGAGGCTTACTGACAGGGCAGAGGACCCTCAGGTACTTACAGATAGCTCTAAAAAAATCTTTGTATCACTTGCCTAGCCTAAAGGCCTGGGTGCTGAAGGTCCGAGAGTCAGACAGTCACAGAGAGGCTGCTGACAGAGCTTAGAAAAGGATGAGTTGACCAAAAAACTATATCCTGAGTTGATTCTGATTCATAACTATAATCTATTTCTTTCCTAATAAACTCAATTACTGCATGGTTTGTAAATTCCGTATGGCCTTGTTACACATTGCCAAACCAAACAGGATCAGAGAGTGCTGTGGGAGGGATGACTGGTATCTGAGCTGGTACCAAGGCTGGAGAGAGGAGGTATGCTTGAGAGGAATCAGGCCTGGCTGATGTGAGAGGTCATGTTAAAGGAGATTAGATACCTTCATCATGACAGTTGACAATAGCGAATGGTTTGGGCCAGTGAGAACACTTTTCACAACTAACAAATACCAAAAAGGGCAAAATACACTAATATCACTTCTATGAAATAAGCATCAGTTAGTGGTAAGAAGTTGAGCAGTCAACCAAAGGCATATGGTTCGAATCTATCATCCTCTTTGTGGAAAAAGGATGGGCAATCTCTTCAGGTGTGATTCACTGTCTCTGTAAACCCACTAGAGGATATGAGTCAGTTCCAACCTCATGGTGAGTAATAACAACAACAAGCAACAATGACAGAAACCAGAAATTGCTAGTGGCTGGTTATTTACATAAATTGAATTACGGGTCCCCAAAATATCAATATGTATCAATGTGGACAGGCTGCAGTTCCCTGTATTGTTAGATTATCATCCCTTTTGTGACATGTTGTATATCCTAACCTCTGCCTGTGGCTAACAGGTCAGAGCTGACATAGGAGAAAACTTTCCCCAGGGTTGACTGCCAGAATTTGGACTTCTAACTTCCTAACCCACAAGAGAATGACTTCTGCTTGTTGAAGCTATCCATTTGTGATATTTTTGTTATTGTTTTGTATCACCATTCGAGTATGAGTCATAGGGATCCTATGTACAACAGACTTGATGTCATCTCTTGTGACATCCTCATCTCTGACACACTTGAGCTCATTGTATCATTGGAGGCTATTTCTCTTTTTTCAGCGACTCTTCACTTTCTGGACCATGATATACCTTCTAAGGAATAGTCTCTCCTAGCAAAATGCCTCCAAGGAGCACTCTGGGTGCACTTTTTCCAAGATGTATCTGTTTGTTCTTTTGATAGTCTATGCGATATTCTCTAATGTACTCTTTTCCAACACTACAACTCAAAGATATCACTTCTTATTCATCATCCTTATTTGTTGTCTAACTCTCAGATACGTAGCAAAAGACTGAAAAGACTATAGCCAGAATCAAGCACATCTTAGTCTTCAAAACGTCTTTATTGCTCATCAGTATTTGAAGCTATAAGACACTAGTTGAGAGAGGAGGGAGAAAGGGAGAGTGTTTGCTTAGGGGGCATTGCTGTTGCTGTTGTTATTATGTGCCATTGAGTTGCCTGAGACTCATAACGACACTAAAGTCCAGCAGCTCTGAGCTCTGCCCTATCCTGAGCCACTCTCCTTGACTCCAGTACATCCGTCCCCATTTTCTTGGTTACAGTGTCACTCCATCTCACCTGGGATCTTTCTCTCCTGTGCTGTCCCTCCACCCTTCCAAGCATGTTATACTTCTCCAAGGACATTAGGTTTATGATAATGACACTAGAATAATTTGGGAAAAGATAACAAGCATGGTTGTATAAATTGGAAAATTGAATCACTGTCCCTGAGTTACACATGTAGAAATTGTTGAACTGGCATAGGGTTTCTTGAGTTTATTTCCACCACATATGAACAAAACAAAAAATAACACACAGGGGCTATTTCCCTTGCCTGGAGCCTGGGTGTTCCTTTATCACGATGTGACATATTATACCCCATAAATCTTTCATAGCAGTATAATAAAAGTCTGCAAGGAACAAAAATTACCACCCTTCAATCTGATGCAATATCTAAAATCGATGTTACTCATTCATCCATGTATCCTTCCATCAATCCAAATATCTTCTTTCATCTATTCAACTAGCCTGTACGTCTATGAACCAGGTCCTCAAGTGTTTGTGCTAAGTACTGGCCATGACAGAGGTGGTAAATTGTATCGGAAGAGATTGCCCATCCTTCTTCATGCCTCTGGGATTGCAGCAGTTTCTTGCCACTAGGCCACCAGAGCTCCCTATAAATAGAAATGTATTGTTAAAAAAAATAAAATATAAAACAAAATTAAAAAAAAGAAAGGCTAGCAGTAAGAAAACAATCTCACCAGAGAGAGTATGCAGTGATGGAGTTAAAAGCAACGTGTGTGTTCATTGAAGAAGCAGCCTCAGAGAGATCCAGAAACTTTCCTGGAGGAGGTGATGGGAAGACCCCAGGAATAGGAAGAAGGAAGACAGAGGGGCAGCAAAGCAGGGAGCCTTCCAGGTGAAGTGTGGATAGATCAGTGTGGTTGACACAGTTGAATGTGTTGAGAACTGAGATTGGAGAAGTAAATGGGTCAGATCATTATGGGCCTTGCAAACCTTGATTGTTTAATTGGTTTTTTCTTTCACATTTGGAGAAAGGCCGTTAAGACCTAAAAGCCAGGAGATACAAAATGGAGGCAAAGATTCTGGAGAGTATTAGTACTCTCTCTTACTTTACAGCTGAGAAGGTACGTGCATTTTGAGCATTGACAAGTATGTTGTTGTTACACACCGTCGAGTCCCTTGTGACTCATAGTGACTCAATGTACAACAGCCCTAAACCCTGCTCTATCCTGTGCTAATCTTATTGTCTCTGACACACCTACCCACATTACCCCAGTCACTGAATCAATCCATCTCATCCAGGGTCTTCCCCTCCTGCACTGTCCCTCCACCCTCCCAAGAATGACGTCCTTCTCCTTGGACTGGTCCTGCTTTGCAACATGTCTAAAGTATGTCAGATGAAGCTTCAGAATCCTTACCTCTGAGGAGCAGCCTGGTTACACCCTCTCTAGGACAAACTTGTTTGTTCTCCTAGCAGTCCATGGTTGTTATTGTTATGTGCTGTTGAGTCACCTGCGACTCATAGCGACCCTATATACAACAGCTCTAAACTCTGCTCTGTCCTGTGCCAATCTCATTGTCTCCGACACACTCATCCCGATTGCCCTAGTCACTGAATCAATCCACCTCATAGAGGGCTTTCCCCCCCCCCCTGCGCTGTCCCTCCACCCTCCCAAGCATGATGTCCTTCTCCAAGGACTGGTCCCTCCTTACAACATGACCAAAGTATGTTAGTCCATGGTATATTCAATACTCTTCTCCAGCACCACAGCTCAAAGGCATCGATTCTCCTTCTATGATATCTAGTCATAGCCTAGCGTTCTGAGGCATAGCAAGTGATTGCAAGGACCATAGCCTGTATCAGACACACCTTAGTCTTCAGACCTACATCGTTGCTCTTCAGTACTTTGGAAAGGTCTCTGACAGATTTTCCTAATGCAATTTGTCTTTTAATATCCTGGCTGCTTGTACCAAGAGTGTTGATTGTAGAGACAAGCAAGCCAAAGCTATTAACAATCTCAATCTCTTCACCATCTATCATGATGCTGCCAATCGGATCCGTGATAAGAATCTTTGTTTTCTTGATTTTGAGCTTTAATCCATATTGAAGGCTGTAGTCCTTGACAATTTGCAGCAAGTGCTTCAGGTCCTCCTCAGTTTCAGCAAGCGGGGTTGTGGCATCTACATAATGCAGATTGTTGATGAGTTTACCTCCAGTCCTGATGCCTCATAGAGCCCAGCCTCCCGGATAATCTGTTCTGCATACATGTTGAAAAGGTATGCAGACAGGACACATCCCTGGCATACACTCTTCCCAATTTTGAACCATGCAGTGTTTCCTTGCTCTGTTCTGACGACTGCCTCTTGGTCCAAGTATAGGTTTCGCATTAGCACGATCAAGTGTTCTAGGATTCCCATTCTTCTCAGAGTCAGCCACAGTTTGTTATGATCCACACAGTCAAATACCTTTGTATAGTCAATGAAACATAGATAGACACTTCTCTGGTACTCCATGCTTTCAGCCAAGATTCGTATAACATTAGGTTAGGGTTTCTATAGCTGTAATTTTAGGGAGCTCTGGTGGCCTAGTGGCAAGAAGCTTGCTTCAGTCCTGAAGGTACGCCAATCTGCCAGCTCCTCTGAAGAGAAGGATGGGCAATTTCCTCCCGTGTGATTAACTGCCTCTGAAAACCTGTTGGAGGGTTAGCTATGGGTTGGTTCTGTCACAACAGTACACAACAACACAAATCTTTACAGAACAATTCTCCCTCAGAGCTGATGGAGGATTTGAACCATAGACAAGTTAGCAGTCAACTTCTTTTTTTATTTTTTTAACTATCAACTTCTTAACCAGTGCTCTGCCATGACATCTCCTCAAACCAGAAGAATGCTTATTTATTTCCTCCTCTTTTGGTCTTATTTCTTTCACTTAATATATTATTATTGAAATTAATCCATGTAGTAACTATGAGTATTCCAGGCTTTGTGTTCTGAATAATATTCCATTGTATGTATTACTTCATTCTTTTTGTTTATTCTTTTGTTGATACATCGTCACTTGGGTTGTTTGCACATTTTGGCTATTATATGATAATGTGGCTATAAACCTGTATGTACAAATATCTATTACAGTTCAAGTTTTCAAATTTTGAATGGTACATCCTTAGGGGTCTTCCCTTCTTGTTCTTAATGTTAGCTACAATTTTTTTGTGATCCACATAGTCAAATGCCTTTGCATAGTTGATAAAACACACAAAAAAGTTACCAGGCATCTTTCTGGTACTGTGCTTTTAGCCCAGGTTGATCTGACACCAGCAATTTAATATCCCAACGGGAATCCCAGAACACTTGATTGTGCTCCTGCAAAACCTCCCTGTCTGTTTTCTGAATGAGCAAGGGAACACCACATGGTTCAAAATCAAGAAAGGATTGTGTCAGGAATTTAGCCTTTCTCCATATCATATAGCAAATATTGATCTCCTCAAGTTAGTAGGCCAGGTGGTTGTTCTCCAGATTTCTTGGCACAACTTGGTGAGTGCAGCCGAAACAGCGTCTGTTCGTTGAAATATGTCAAGTGGTATGTCATCAATTCCTGAGGCCTTTCTTTCTTTCTTTCTTCCGCCCCCCAACCCCCAATTCTTTCAGAGCAGCTTGAACTTTTTCCTTCATCACCACAGGCTCTTTCTCATACGTTGTTTCATGAAATTCTTGCGTGTCAGCCAATTCCTTTTGGTACAGTGACTCTGTATACTCCTTCCATCTTCTTTTAATGCTTCCTGGATCATTTAATATTCTGCCCAAAGCATCCTTACATATTGCAACTTGAGGCTTGAATTTGTTCTTCAGTTTCTTCAGCTTAAGAAATGCAGAGCGAGTTTCAGCCTTTTGATTTTCTAACTCCAGCTCTTTGGATATTGCATTATAATATCTTACTTTGTCTTCCCATACTGCCCTTTGAAATATGCTGTTCAGCTTAATTTCTTGTTGTCTTCCCTTTGCTTTGGCTTCTCGACGCTCTACTGCAATATTCAGAGCCTTGTCTGACATTCACCATGGTCTTTTCTTTCTCCTCTGTCTCTGTAATGATCTTTTGCATTCGTTCTGGATGATTCCTTCATATATAATGTTTATTTACAAAGTTCATATACATTGTTTTTCCACATAGGATTTTTCCTATTTGCTTCACCCATCCCTCCACCCAGCCATCAAACTGTGTGACCCTCTGATTAACCACCTGCCTGCCCTTCCCCTTCCTTGCCCCTCTGCTCCCACCCTCCTCCCCCTTGAATTCTCATACTTGTTCTACAATAATGGTCTTATACAATATTTGTCCTTATGGGACTGAGTTCATTTAGCATAATGCTCTCCAGTCTCTCCCAAGTTAGGTAATAATTAACAAAATCATTGCTCCTGTGTGCTGCATAGTATTCTATCATGTTAACGTACCATAATTTTTCAATATATTAGATTGTGGTTGGACATTTGGACTGTTTCCATGTTCTTGCAATGGGGAATAATAATGCTATGAACAAGTGTACAAGTCTCTGTTTGAGCCTCAGTTCTCATTTTCTCGGGATATATTCCAAGCAGTGGAATAGCTGTGTCATATGGAATTTCTATATTCAGCTTTTTGAGGAAACACTAAACTGCCTTCCAAAGTGGTTGTACCATTTTATAATCCCACCAATAGTGTATAAGGGTTCCTATCTCTCCACATCCTCTCTAACATTTATTATTTGCTGTCCTGTTAAACTTTGTCACTGCTACTGGGGAGAGACGGTATCTCATTGTGGTTTTGATTTGCATCTCTTTTGCTGCCAGATGATTTTCCTGATATCCTCCCACAGCTCTTCTGGTCTTCGCTCATTAACGTTCAAGGCCTCAAACCTGTTCCTGAGATGGTTTTGAAATTCTAAGTGGGATAGACTGAAGGTCAAATTTAGTTCCTGTGGGGTTGATTTAATTTTCTTTAGCTTCAGCTTGAACTTACATATGAGTAGTTGGTGGTCTGTTCTCCAATCAGCACCTGGCCTAGTTTACACAGCTGATACTAAGCTTCTCCAATGATTCTTTCCACAGATATAATCGATCTGATTCCTATGCATACCATCAGGTGAAATCCATGAGTACAGCCTGCATTTATGTTTCTCACAAAAAGTATTTGCAATGAATAAATTATTGATGGTACAGAATTTTATCCTTCTTTCTCCAGCTTAGTTTCTGTCACCAAGTCCATGTTTTCCAACTACTAATCCTTCTTTTCTGTTCTTTTGCATTCTAGTCACCCATTATTATTAATGCATCTTGACTGCATGTCTGATTGATTTCTGACTGCAAAAGGTGGTAGAAATCTTCTATTTCCTCCTTTTGGGCCCTAGTTGTTGGTGCATATATTTGAATGATAGTGGTATTCACTGGACTTCCTTGTATGTGTATGGATACTATCTTTTCACTTACAACATTGTATATCATTATGGATCTAGAAATTACTTTTTTAAGTATGAAAGTAACTCAATTATCCCCTCACCTTTTCATCTCCAGCATAGTAGATCATATGATTGTCTGATTAAATATGTCCTATGCCAATTCAACTCATTTTACCACTACCTAGTAGGCCAATATTTCACAACAAACTATGCCTAACTCTGAGAAGAATGGAAATCCCAGAACATTTGATTGTACTTATGCAAAATCTATACTTGGACCAAGAGGCAGTCGTTGGAACAGAGCAAGGAAACACTGCATGGTTCAAAATCAGGTAGGGGTGTATGCCAGGGATGTGTCCTATCTCCATATCTTTTCAATCTATATGCAGAACAGATCATCTGGGAGGCTGGATTCTATGAGGAGGAATGTGGCATCAGGATTGGAGGAAAACTCATCAGCCACCTGCATTATGCAGAGTACAAACCTTGCTTACTGGAGCTGAGGAGGACCTGAAGTGCTTGTTACTGAAGGTCAAGGACTACAGTCTTCAATATGAATTGAAGCTCAACATCAAGAAAACAAAGATTCTCACCACTGAGCTGATTGGCAGCATTATGATAGATGGTGAAGAGACTGAGATTGTTAACAGCTTTAGTTTGCTTGGCTCCACAATCAACACTCTTGGTACAAGTAGCCAGAAAATCAAAAGACGAATTGCATTGGGAAAGTCTGCTGCCAGGGACCTCTCCAGGGTATTGAAGAGCAACAATGTCAGTCTGGAGACTAAAGTGCACCTAATCCCGGTCATGATCTTCACTATTGCTTGCTATGGGTCAGATAGCTGGACAGTGACCTGGAGATAACAGAAGGAGAATGGGTGCTTTTGAGCTGTGGTGCTGGAGAAAAGTATTGAATATATACCGTGGACTGCTAGGAGAACAAATAGATTCATCCTAGAGAGGGTGAAACCAGGCTGCTCCTTGAAGGCAAGGATTCTCAGGCTTCATCTGACATACTCTGGTCATGTTACAATGAGTGATCAATCCTTGGAGTGGGACATCATGCTTGAAAGAATGGAGAGTCAGTGCGAGAGAGGAAGACACTCAAGGAGATGGACTGATTCAGTGACTGGGGTAATGAGGGTAGGTGTGTCAGAGACAATAAGGTTGGCTCAGGATAGAACAGGGTTCAGAGCTATTATACTTAGGGCCATTATGAGTTGCAAGGAACTCAATGGCACATAACTACAGCAACAAAGAAATCAGTGCCATGATTCGAACATATGTATGCACGTCAGTGTTTATTGCTGTGTTATTCACAGTAGCAAAGAGACAGAAGCAACCCAAGAGCCCATCAGCAAATGAATAGAAAAACTATATAACATTAACACAAGGGAATATTATGCAGCATTGAAAAAAGAAGACATAAAACATTACACAACATGGGGGTGCCTTGAAGACATTATACTGAGTGAAATTTCTCAGTTACAAAAAATAGTACAGAGGAGGGGCAGTGGTTAGAGAAAGAATGGGAAAAATGTGGATAGAGAATGACCACTGCAGTAGAACAGATGAGAGGAAGAACTGTCTGAAAGGAATATATGATTAGGCATTATATGCATGACAACCATCTGGAACAGGGGGTGCAGTGCATAGAGGGATGGAGGGGAGGATGGAAGAAAATGTACAACAATGAATAAAAAAATTTAAAAAATTTATATATACATAGTGAGAGAGAGAATGTCTTGGAACTCTGTGGGGCAGTAGTAATAGGCATCAGAATTGACTTGACAACACTGAGTTTTAATATATACAACAATATTTTAGCCACTTTGACCATTTTTAATGGTATAATTCCATTGATATTACCTACAGTCACCAGGTTGTGCAACATCATTCCCTTTCCTTTCCAAAAATTTTTCATCACCCCAAACAGAAACTATGTACCCTTTGAGCAATAATTCCCCATCCTCTCCTGCCCACAACCCCCTTTCAAGTCAACACTCAGTCCTACTCAGGGAATTTCTCTGTGGTGATGGGTTTATCTGATTTTACTTGCTGGAACTGGTTTTCAGTTTTATTCGTTTCTGGACTGAGCACAAAATGTTTGTGCCCATGAAAGTTTTTAATTCCTTCTTTCAGTTTATCAGGCATTTCACCTTTTCTGCATGTGTGCTTTTTCTCAGATTACCCTATCTGTGTTTTCACTGCCAGTGAACATTGGAATAGGCAGGAAACGGGACCCTTTCTTGTTATTGTTAGGTAAATACAGCCTGGGTGCTGGTTTTCCCTTTTCTGAATCTTCTCCAAAGTGTTTCTCTGTGTAGTTTGACGTTTCTCTGTCATTTGAAGCTGATCCTAGTACTTATCTGGCTAATCTGGATTCTGTTGATAGCTAGAACTCATCTGATTTCATATCTGTCTTAGTGCTCCTTCTTGGGTGCCTTTATCTCTCACTCATCTCTAGTCAGTAGAATTTCCATATGTTGCTTGCACATGGTAGATACCTTTCTTCGCAGAGATTTCTTCCTTGTTTAAAACACTTCACACATTATTAAAGGAAAAGATAACATCTCCTCCAGGTCTCTGCTTTATAGGCTTTTGATTTCATTCATGTGTTCTGCCTAATGTTCTCATTATATGTTGGGTTGCAATATGCCTTCCTTTCTCCTTGAGCTTTCTAAGCAATTTTCTTGGCCATTTTGGGATAATTTTATATATATTATTATATTTTATATACACTATAAAATATGTGTGTGTGTTTATGTGTATGTGTGTGTATATATATGTTGTTGTGCTGTCGAGTAGCTTGTGACTCATAGCGACCCTATGTACAACAGACCTAAACTCTGCTCTCTCCATGTTATAAATCAGAAACTAAGCTCGAAAGGGGTTCAGAAATTTTCCTAGAGTCATATGCAAAATAATGGCAGATACAGGATGCAGACCTTCTCATAAGATGCTTAAGATACAAAAGACCTTATAGTACCTTGTATTGTTGTTGTTATTGTTGATTGTTGTCAAGTCAAGCATGACTCATAGTGACTCTATGAACAACAGACCTAATGCCTGTCCATACTATTATCATTTCTTCAAGTTCATAGTGTATCCTGTACTGTATTTTACACAATCTTGTATCTTAAGTATGGTCAAATATTTGTTCGTTCCTTGTAATCATGTTGGTATTTTTCAAAAAGAACTTTTAAAAGCAGTTCATGGAAATGGAGGGCACCCTTGCGGTCTAGTAGTAAGACATTGTGCTGCCACTCCAAAGGTAAGCAGTTCAAATCTACCAGATATTCATTGGGAGAAATCCTACATAATTTACTGCCTTTTAGAATCCACTGGAAGGTCAGTTATGAGCTGATTCTGACTCAGTCGTGCAACAACAACAACTAGGGAAAGAACATTCTGGTGGCCTACTGGTAAGGACTTGTGCTGCCAACCCAAAGGCAAGAGGTTTGAATCCGCTAGCTGTTCTGCCTTGTGATTCACATTCTCTGAAAACCTGTTGGAGAGTCAGCTCTAGATAACTTCTGACTCTACAGCACATAACAACATCTAATGGAAAACAAAACTCCAAAAATAAATAAAGCAAACGGAAACCAAATGGAAAATCAGATCAAGAGAAACATATTTCTTTTCTTGACTCTGAGTCATATATTTCTTGATTGATAGTCAATTCTCACTAATCATAGATTTGTCATTTATAAATCAGTTAAAATTTATTCATAAGCAACAATGCCAGTCTAGAGACTAAGGCGTGTCCTACCCAGGCCATGGTCGTTGCAACTACTTGCTATGCATCAGAGAGCTGGACAATGACTATGGATGATAGAAGAAAAATTGATGTCTTCAAATTGTGGTGCTGGAGAAGAATCTTGAATATACCGTGGACTTCCAAGAAAACAAGTAGGTTTGTCTTGGAGAGGGTGAAACCAAGTATTTCCTTGGAGGCTAGGCTTTTGAAGCTCCATCTTACATACTTTGGGCCCATGGCCAGGAGTTATGAGCCCTGGAGAAGGACATGATGCTTGAAAGGGTGGAAGGACAGCGCAGGAGAGTAAGACCCTAGATGAGATGGATTGACACAGTGACTGGGGCAATGGGGGTTGGTGTGTCAGAGACCGACTCCAGACAGGGCAGGGTTCAGAGCTGCTGTATATAGGGTCACTGTGGGTCACAGGTGACTTGACAGCACATAACAACGAATATATACTCAAAGTGCTTTCATGATCATTAGTAGATAATTCACAGAAAAGCAAAGAAGTTGAGCCACTTCATTCACATTCTCAGGAGGCTCTGGTGGCTTAGTGATAAGGAGCTGTGCTACCAATTCAATGACATACAGTTTGAATCTAGTGGCTGCCCTTAGGGGAAAAGATGGACAATCTCCTTCCAAGAAACTTACTGCTTCTGAAAACCCACTGGAGGGTCAACTATGTGTCAGTTTGACAGTACACAACAACAACAACAGCAGCATACATGTTCCCTGAGGAAGTTGAAGGAGGCAATGCTCTGCCTTTATGTTTCAGCTCACTCACTGTAAATGAATGCTCTTTTCACTGTCTATTTGGTTCCACGTGTTTCGGAGGTCTTTCTGGATTGGCTGGTTTGCTTTGCTTTGTGAGTTTGCCCCCGAGTGTAGTGGTGAAATGTTGTCTAGTATTCCTAAGAGGTTGAAGCATGTCTTACAGAGTAAATACATGGATTGGATAATTCCATTCAGGCATAAGTTACAGTAATTTTGGCTATAAGCTTAATATCAATGAATCAACAGTATCCATCAGGAAAACTTTCTTTTAACAGGAACATATAAACATATAAAGCAAACTTATGTATTGATTAGTTGCAAAAGTATTGTGACCAGAGGCTCTCGGGAGCCTATTTCTATCTGTTGTAGTTGTTGATTGCCATTGAGTTGAGCAGGACTCATAGCAACCCTATGAACAAAAGACCTGAAGCCTTTCTACAACTATCATCGTTTCTCAGAATTCATAAGGTTTCCAGAAGCATGTTGTTTACGAAGTGGATGCCACTCCTGCCTCCAGATATATCTTCCCTGAAATCAATGGTTCAGGATTTGCTAGTTCAGTTCTGTTAGTAGTTTTACAGAACACAGGCACCATGAATAATTATTGTACTCATTGATTTTCATTGCTTCAAATTGTCACCGAGTTTAAAGTTTATTGCAACATTCATTAATTAGCTCTTAATTTTGTAGTCAAACAGGTTTTTAAAGTCTATCTAACATAGCGTGGTTGAATTCTCTGCTCAGGGTCTCACAAGGTTAAAATAAAAATGTTGGCCAAGCTTGACTCTTACCTGAAGGTCCTGGGGAAGAATTCACCTCTGGGATAATTTTTGATGTTGGAAGAACCTAGTTCCTGGGTGTAGGACCAAGATCCTGTTTCCCTATGGTGTGGCAGAATCTCCCTACTAGTCTGAATCAGCTCCTAAAGGCCTCTTACATTTCTTTATAAATGGTCCCCTCCATCTAGTAAAAAATAGCTATTCCACTGCTTGGAATATACCCTGAGAAAATGAGAATTGAGGCACAAATGGCTACTTGTACACCAATGTTCACAGCAGTGTTATTAATTATTGCAAGAATATGGAAAGTATTTGCTGTGCTATTTCTTTTTCTAAAAAAATATTATACTAGTTAATTTATAAGATGTCCATCCATAATCGAATGGATTGAGAAATTATTATGGGGTTTTTTTTGGATTGAGAAATTATTGCACATTCACACAATGGAATACTATGCAGCATGCAGGAACAATGATTTTGTAAATTATTTCCTAATTCAGTCCCACAAGGACAAATACTGTATAAAATCATTATTGTAGAATGAGTGTGAGGATCCAAGGGGAGCGGGAGGGTGGAAGTAGAGGAATGAGGATGTGCGGTGTGTGTGTGTGTGTGTGTGTGTATTAATCATGGGGTTGTACAATTTGCTGAGAGGGTGAGGGAAAGTGGAAGAATCTTGTCTGCAAAAAACTGTATTCCAATTTTGTAAATAAACAAGTATAACTTTTTTTAGAAAAAGAAATAACACAGCAAATCCTTCTCTTGCTTCTTATTCCTGACTTCCTCTTTTGCAACCACCCAGAGGAATCTCACTGCCTTTAAAATGCTCATAAGGCTAGGTCTGGTTAACTTGATAACTGGACATCTGGTGGTGTAGGGAGCTGAGGGGTTGATCCAAAGGCAGTTTCTAGCCTGTGGTTCAAATCCACCAATGGCTCCACACGAGAAAAATAGGCAATCTCCTCCTGCGTTATGTATAGCCTCTTGAAGACCAGTAGGGTCAGCTGTGAGTTGGTTCCAACTTGATAGCCACACATTGAGTTTTGAACATGCATAAGCTTTCTATCTTTTCATTTTTATTAAATTTTATTAATTTTAATGAATATTTACAGAGATTTTGGATTTCCATTCATTCATTGTTGCACTATTTTCTCTACGCCCCCCCAAGTTTGTTCCTCTTTTTTCTCCCCCTTGAAAGTCTGTTTTTAATTGTCCCATTGCCACAGTGCTTGTTAAAGCCAGTTCTGATTAATCTCCTTTGTCAGTGTGTCCTTTGCCATTCCCTATCACTCCTCCCTGAGAGAGAATTCACCCTGATTCATAAGGAGAAGGGGATGGCATATTCTCTTAGCTACTTCCTGCTGAAAAGGGACACTGTAGGTTTCAGGGTGAAGATCTTCTCTCACTACTCTAAAGGGCCCCTTTGGCAACAGGAAACATGTAGACTATTGTGGAGATTGATTTTGGAATTTAAATGCACTGTTATCAGTTGTGCTTAGCCATGAACATTCATATCCTTGAGGATGTATTATGGAACTGTTGCAGCCTAGAAGACACAAATCATATCCTTGAAGATATATTATAGAACTGTTGCAGCCTAGAAGACACAAATTTAACTAAAGTTAAAAGTACGTAAGTAAAAAATTAAAAGCAACAGTATTCCAAGTAGAAGTTCTAACAGTGGCACAAATCAAGTTACAGAGGGAAGGTAGTTCTTAAAATAAAAGGCTTATTGACTAGCACTTTGTCTATTATAGTATAAAGGTTAGGAACCACAAGATTTAGAGGCTCAACTATGTCATTTATTGTTTTTAAGTCCTGGCCCAAATTCCATCTATCACTGGGTTGTTTTACAGCTCAGAAGTCCGCAGGCAAGGCAGAGGTGAAGTAAGGAACTGCTTATGAGGTTTTCCATCAATTCCAACAACTAAGAAATAGTGAGAAGAGTTGGGACCTCAGAAGGCTTTTAGGACCAAATAGTAGTCTTTTGTGTCCAGGAGAAAATGAATATACTTATCAGTAATGTTAACTCACCCACAGCTCTTCTGGGAGGATCTAAATCATTGAAGCGTCTTCCTTTGCTTCCAGCTGGGAGCTGGGGCCTGTCAGTCCTGTCAGCCATGAGGACCTGATGTGGGCTACCCTTGGCCAAGTGTCCTTCTGATCCACACTTAAAGCAAGTGAATGGGAGCTTCCCCTCTACTCTTTTGCCTATCTGTGGCTCTTGTCTGTGACACTGTCTACTGAAGTGGCCCAGCTTTCCACAGTGGAAGCATAAGCTTTCTATTTTAACATCAACTGTCATACAACATAAGGAGCCCTAGTGGCATAATGTATTGTGTGTCGAGTTATTAACCCAGAGGCATGTAGTCCAAGCCCACTGGAGACTCTCTCTCTTTCTCTGTGTGTGTGTGTGTGTGTGTGTGTGTGCGCGTGTGTGTGTGTGTGTGTGTGTGATCTTTTCCTGTAATTTACAGCCTTCAAAGGGATATAGGAGGGTGGTTATGAGTTGGACTTGGCTCGATCCCACTGTGTGGGTCAGATGACATAAAACCGGAGCCCCTGGATGATTTTCCGCTGTTAACCAGAACACCCCATGGAGAATAGTTCTACTCTGATATGCATGATGTCATAAAAATGAATATTGAAGTTGACTTGATGGCAACTCTCACTGGTAATCATGGGGATAAACTGATTAATATTGTATTCCCCATCCCAGGGATTATGTAGGATGTGTACATCAGAGGGATTGTTGTTGTTAGGTGCAGTTGAGTACGACTCATAGTGACCCTATGAACAACAGATCTGAACCCTGTACTATTCTGTGCCATCCTCACAATCTCGGACACACTCAAGCCAATTGCTGCAGTCATTGTGTCAATCCACTTGGTTTAGAGTCTTCCATCCCTCCACCCTTACAAACCTGGTGTTTCCAAGAAACATCCTCTCACAGCACATGCCCGAAGTATGAGAGACAAAAGTTTATCATCTTTGCCTCCTAGGAGCACTTTGGCTGCACCATATCCAAGACATATCTGTTTGTTTTTTGGAAATCCACGGGTTCAGTACTCTTCTCCAACACCACAGTTCAAAGGCATCAATTCTTCTTCTGGACTCCTTAGTCATTGTACAGCTCTCATATGTATAGCAAGGGACTGAAAACATCATGGCCTGAATCAGGCTCACCTTAGTCCTCAAACTGGCATCATTGTCCTTTAATAATTTGGGGAGTCCCTAACTACAGACTTTCCCAACGCAGTATGTCTTCTGGTCTCCTGACTGCTGGAACCATCCAAGTAACATGAAGTCATTGACAGTTTTCAAACTTTTCTCCATCTACCATGATGCCTATTGGTGAGGATTTTTGTTTTCTTGATGTTGAGATGCAAACCATATTGAATGCTTAAGGGTTTAACCTTCTTCAACATCCTCACTTTCAGCAAGCAAGGTTGTATCATTGTCATAACGAAGGTTATTTATGAGTCTTCCTTCGATCTTGATGCCACTTTCTTCTTCATAGAGTCCAGCTTCTTGAATAATTTGCTCAGAAAATAAAGAATACAACCTTGATACACACCTTTCCTAATTTTAAACCATGTGGTGTTCCTTTGCTCTGTCTAATAGCCTCTTGGTCAAAGTATAGGTTTCACATGAACACTATTAAATAGATTGCCATTCTTTCACCCCTTAACCTTCCACAGAAGCTGCTTTCCAGGCACACAGGAAGTGTTCTCCCCAAACCCTTTAAGCCAGCAACATAGTGTGTACTTCAGTGTGAAGTCTGCAGGGATCCCCATAACCTCTCCAACAGAAATTACTGATTTCCTCACAACGCTTGGCTTTAGGTATTCTCATTAGACTTCTATGTGCCCTCAAATGTAGACCAGATTATTCCTGGCCCTGGTCCAAGAGTTCTTATATCTATTCTCCACCCCCCCCCCCGACTCCCCAATCTCCAAAAGTCTTTTTGGATTCCAAATCCCGAGAGTCTCATTCTCATTGTTAATTCTTAGTCACCCACTTCCGCCAGCCTAAGCATTATTCACTAAATGCCCCAAGGGGAACGTCAGCTTCTTCTCTTAGGGATTTACCAGAATCAAGTTTGAAGACTATTCCTCTTCCACAAAGCATAAAATAGTGAATTGTACTTCAGCTCGGCTCTGGAAGCTACTTTAATGTCGTCTGGTTTCCTGTTGAAATAAATATTAATGGAAGTGTGTTTTTCTCAATCACACACTACTCACTTAGCCTTTTGCAACAATTTTTCATTTCTCATCTTTGTTACTGGGTGTTGCTGAGTCGAGTACAGTTCACAGCGACCCTAGGAATAACTGTCATGGTCAATGGGATCACAGCCAGATCACCTTCGTGTCCATCTCTGTGGATTTGAGCTACCAACCAAACACCAAACTTTCTGTTAGTGGCCCACTGTTTAACCATTTGTGTTATCCAGGCACTCCTTATCTGATGACCCTTTAGGTTACCAAACCCATTTGCTGAACTGAACAGCAGATGTTTGTGGACCCAGTTTATCCCACCGTCTGCCATTGTTTGACCATGGTTTTCTGTGAATCATTAAATAGCTCACCTTTTCTCAGGTATGCTGCAGAGGCTCAAGGACTGCAGCCTTCAATACAGATTACATCTCAATATCAAGAAAGTAAAAATCCTCAGCACTATTCCAATAGGTAACATTATGATAGATGGAGAAAAGTTTGAAATTGTCAGTGTTTTCCTCTTGCTTGAATCCATAGTCAACACCTTTGGTACCAGTAGGCAGGCGATTGGATACGGATTGAGAAAGTGTTAGGGATCTCTCCAAAGTCCTGAAGAGTAATGATGTCAGTCTAAAGACTAGGTTGCGCATGATTAAGCCACAGTCTTTCCAATCACTTTCTATGCATCTGAGAGCTGGGCAATGAATAAGGACGACAGAGGAAGAATTGCTACACTTGAGTTGTGAGGCTGGAGAACACTGAATACCCCACAGACTGCCTAAAAACCAAACATGTGTTGAGAAAAGTGCAACCAGAATGTTCTGTAGAGACAAAAGTTGATGAAGCTTTGTCTCACATAATTTGGACATGTCATGAGGAGAAGTTAATCCTTGGAAAAGGACATCAAGCTTGGAAAGGAAGATCTCGGAAGGAGAAGAAGACCCTCAATGAGACAGATTGATGTAGTATCTGCAGCAATGGACTAAAATGTGTCAGGGATGATGAAGATGGCACAAGATAGAATAGATTTCTTCCCTATTGTGCATGGGGTCACTATGAGTCATACTTGACAGCATTTAACCACAACAACAACAAGCCCAGTTTAAGAATCTGTTTTGTTTTGTGATTTTTTTTTTAATGACAGCTTTGGAATGTTTTAATATTCATGCGACCAGAACTTTGCTAAGTGCTTTGCTCTATGTGTGCACCATGGCAATTCGACAAGGAAAGCATCATTAAACATGTTTTACTGATTAAGAAACTGAGGCTCAGAAAATCCAAACAATTTGCCTCCAGATACAGAGCCATTAAGTGACAGCAACACCAGTGATTGCACTTTTTCCATGCCTGCCATCCCTTGTCCGCAGGGAGGCAGCACGTGTGTGCAACCAGGACCCCGTGGACAAGGAGGGAGGGGCGCTGTGCTCTCACATTTCCGCTCCTACTTGCTTGTACCCCACATGCTATTTAAAACCTTTGTCTCAGGGAACATTCTGCTGCAGTTGCTGCTGTCGCTTCTGCTTGCAATCTCATCTCGGTGACTGCTGCTTCCACATCCCAACAAAACACCTCTCTGCGAAGGCTTTCACAGCAACTCCAACACCAAAAGCAACTCTGGAAGCGTTTGCCATAAAGCGCCATCTGGGACAATCATGTGTGGCGTGCATGCTTTGGAAAGCAGCAGTGCGTCTGCTTCCAGGGTGGACACACGGGTGGGTGCGTGTGGGCTGGGACATCTTCTGAGCAGTGTGACTGTGGGGTTGGGAGACCACACAGTTCAAGGCACTCTGTGGATCTACAGCAGAGAGGGGCTGGGGAAGGAGTGGATTCCTTTGCTCTGAGCTCGGTTGGCTCAGTGCTGCCATTTCATTTTTCCCCACGAAGCCAGTGCTGGCAAGTCAGTCTTGATACCTGCCAAGAGCTTTGTTTTCTTCTGGAGGACGTTTCCCAGCCCATGGTGTCTGCTGGAGCCTCAGATGGAGTGGGAATGGCCATGTTCTGTACCCATCAATCCTCTTTAATAGGGTTGCTAAGAGCAGGAGAGGGAAACTATTCAGAGATAGCCAACCCCTAAATTGCCCAGCAACTTATGAAGCGGCCCGGAGTGAAAAGCTCTCCCTAGTCAGAAGCAGTTAACTAGGCCAATCAGATTTTCATTCTTGGAAATCTGACCTGGAAATTAGAAAATGAAGCAGCAGACACAAAGGGGGACAGACAAGGAGAGAATAACCGAGACTCATTCAATCCCAACTCAGCTCACTGCTATGGAATCAGAACTGACTCATGGCTGACCCTCCAGGCTTCTGAGACCATAAAAGGCATGGGAGGAGACAGTGGCAGTGGACTGGAACGGAAGGAGACACCTGGCTTTGGGGTTAGCAGTGCAATCTCTACAGACTTTGCCAAAAGCCTCAACAATCCATTGCTGGTAATTCTGAACTGACTCATAGCTGACCTTCCACCAGGGTTTCAGAGGCTATAAATTGCGCTAGAGGAGATTGCCCATCTTCTTCCCTGGAGCAACTGATGGATTAGAACTGCCTGCCTTTGGACTAGCAGCAGTTTCTAACCCAGGAGGCCATAAGAGCTCCTTAGTGAGCCTCGTTGCTGTTGTGTGCCTTCGAGTTGCCTGCAACTCATAGCGACCCCTATGTACAACAGCTCTGAATCCTGCTCTATCTTGAGTCAATTTCATTGTCTCTGACACATCTATCCCCCCTTACTCCAGTCACTGAGTCAGTTTGTCTCATCCAGGGTCTTCCTTTCATGCTCTGTCCCTCTACCCTCCAAGTATATTGTCCCTCTCCAAGGACTGGGCCCTCCTGGCAACATGCTCAAAGTGTGTGAGCTGGAGCTTTAGAATCCCTGCCTCCAAGGAACAGTCTGGTTTCACTCTCTCCATAAAAAACCTGTTTGTTCTCTTAGCAGTCCATGGTAGTATATTCAGTACTCTTCTCCAGCATCACAACTCAAAGACATCGATTCTTTTTCTATTATCCTTAATCATTGTCTAATCTCTGATGCATAGCAAATAATTCTGAAGACCATAGTCTGTATCAGACACACCTTAGTCTCTAGACTGACACCATTGCTCTACAGTACTTTAAAGAGATCCCTGACAGCAGATTTTCCCCAATGTAATTGATCTTTTAATTTCCTGGCTGCTGGTGCCAAGAGTGTTGACTGTGGAGCCACGCAAGCTGAAGCTGTTAACAATCTCATCTCATCACAATTTATCATGATGTTGCCAATTGGACGAGTGGTGAGAATCATTTTCTTGATGTTGACCTTCAATCCATATTGAAGGCTGTAGTTCTTGACCTTCTGCAGCAAATGCCTCTGGTTCTCCTAAGTTTTGACAAGCAAGGATTTGTCATCTGCATAATGCAGGTTGTTGGTGAATCTTCCTCCAATCCTGATGCCACAGTCCTTCTTAGAGAGCCCAGCCTCCCTGATGATCTGTTTCACATATAGATGGAAGAGGTATGTAGATGGGATGCATCCCTGATGTACTCCTTTCCTGAATTTGAACCATGTAGTGTTTCCTTGCTCTGTTTTGATGACTGCATCCTGGTCAAGTGTAGGTTTTGCAGAAGCACAATCAAGTGGTCTGGAATCTTATTCTTCCAAAGTCAGCTACAGTTTGCTGTGATCCACACAGTCAAATGTCTTTGCACAGTCACTGAAACACCGATAGACATTCCTCGAGTACTCCCTGCTTTCAGCAAAGATCCATCTAACATTGAGTATTAGGGATGATCTAAACTCACTTCACCCAGCGTTGCCTCCAGAAAAGGGCTGGTTAATCATTTCTGCAAGATCATCATGGGATGAGCATGCATTAGGATGGAAACTGGTTTGGGGTTTTGGCTTTAACAATCTCCATTATTTCCAACATCTTATGGAGCCCAAACTTACCTATCTACATGTGACTGCCTTTGTTCTCCAGGGCAACTATAAGACAAATACTGTGTGTGGCTTTAACAAATGAAAAATTCCCTTTCCATAGTTTAAGAGACTTATTGTTGTTGAATACTATTGAGTCATCACCAACCCATAATTAACCCTCCAGCAGGTTTTCAGAGGCAGTTTAATCACACAGGAGGAGATTGCCCATCTTTTCCCCACAGAGCAGCTGGTGAATTCGAACCGTATGGCTTTGGGAAGACAGCACAGTTCCTTACCATTAGGCCCCAGAGCTCCCTAGTTTAGGAGGCTAGAGGTCTACATTCAGAGTGCCAGATCTAGGAAAAGCTTCCTCTGTTGGCTGTAGTGGGGAGTCTTTGTCTCTTCAGCTTCTGCTTCCAGATTCCTTTGAGAGGTCCGCGTGTCTTGGCATCTAGCTTGGCTTGCTTCCCTGTTTAATCTTTTAACTCTCAAAAGAGATTGATGCTGCTCTGTATCCTAATCTTGTCTCATTAACATAACAAAGACAAACCATTTCTAAATGAGATTAGTGTAACCACAGGGCCTTTGTTGTTAAGTACCTTCCAGTTCACGATGACTCCTAGCAACTCGATGAACAGACGGAAACCTTGCTCTATCCTGTGCCATCCTCGGGATCGCTGCCATTCACATGCCTATTACTTTGTCATTGTGTCAGTCTATCTTGCTGACAGCCTAGAATTTAAGATTTATGACATATTTTGGAGGAACTGAATTCAATTCACACCATTTCACTCTGTGGTGTCCCGAAAGCCATGTCCTTGATAGATGCAATACACACTCACTCTCAAACCTTCAAAGTCTTAAATCAGTTCTAAGTCAAAATCTCACCTTCTGAGTCATCTAAATCAAATATGAGTGACTTTTAGGAGTCTACCATTTTGAAGACAAATTCCTTCCTCTTCATCTGTAAATCTGCATGGTTCAAAATTGGGAAAGGTGTAGGCCAGGGATGTATTCTGTCTCCATACCTTTTCAATCTGTATGCAGAACAGATCATCCATCGGTGCGGCTGGGCTCTATGAGGAGGAATGTGGCATCAGGAGCAGAAGTAGACTCATCAACAATCTGCGTTATGTTGATGACACAACATTGCTTGCCCAAACTGAGGAAGACCTGAAGTGCTTGCTGCTTAGAAAGCCAAGGACTACACACCTTCAATATGGATTGAAACTCAACATAAAGAAAACAAAGATTTTCACCACTGGACCAATTGACAGCATCATGACAGATGGTGAAAAGATTGAGATTGTTAACAACTTCAGTTTGCTTGATTCCACAATCAACACTCTTGGTACCAGCAGCCAGGAAATCAAAAGACAAATTGCATTAGAAAAAATCCGCTGTCAGAGACCTCTCCAGAGTACTGAAGAGCAACTATCTCAGTCTGGAGACTAAGATGCACCTAATGCAGGCCATAGTCTTTGCAATTACTTGCTCTGCATCAGAAAGTTTGACAATATAGAAAGAGAATTGATGCCTTTGAGCTTTGGCGCTGGGGAAGATTATTGAATATACCATGAACAGCTAGGAAAACATGTGGCATCAGGATTGGTGGAAACAACCTGCGTTATGCATATGACACAACACTACTTGCTGAAACTGAGGAGGACCTGAAACACTTGCTGCAGAAGATCAAGGACTGCAGCTCAACATCAAGAAAACAAGGATTCTCATCGCTGGGCCAATTGGCAGCATCAGTATGGATGGTGAAGAGACTGAGATAGTTAACAGTTTTAGTTTGCTTGGCTCCACAATCAACACTCTTGGTAACAGCAGCCAGGAAATCAAGAGAAGAATTGCATTGTGAAAGTCAGCTGTGAGGGACTTCTCAAGAGTACTGAAGAGCAACTACATCAGACTGGAGACTAAGGTGCGCCTGATCTGGGCTATAGTCTTCACAATTACGTGCTATACATCAGAGAGTTGGACAGTGAATAGGGTTGATAGAAAGAGAATTGATGCCTTTGAGCTGTGGTGCTGGAGAGAAGTGTTGACTATACCATGACTAGGAGAACAAACAGGTTTGTCCTGGAGAAGGTGAAGCCGGAATGCTCCTTGGAGTCAAGGATTCTGAAGGTTCGTCTGACATACTTTGGGCATGTTGCAAGGAGGGACTGGTCCTTGGAGAGGGACATCATGTTTGG
>NW_006399813.1:8563797-8564496 GCF_000299155.1 Elephantulus edwardii
ATTTGTTTTTTTAAAAAAATTTTTTATTAATGTCAATGAAAATTTACAGAGACTTTGGGTTTCCATTCATTCATTGTTGCACTTTTCTCCCCTCCCAACCCTCCCCCCTAGCACACGACCCTCTTGGAAAAGCAAAAGAAAAATTCATTCATTGTTTTACAAACCCCCAGGTCCACTCCACTATGCAACCTTCACTCTGGACTCCTGTCATGACGAAAATACCTAATCACATATCCCTTTTAATATAATGTTGAAATATAACTTTGTTTAATATAACCTTGAAATATAATGTTTAATATAACTTTGAAATATAATGTTGAGAGTGAGAGCATTACATCTACAGGCATACAAAAAAGTCCAGTGAATAACACTATATGCACCAACAACCAGAGTCAAAGAGGAGGAAATAGAAGATTTCTACCAACTTTTGCAGTCAGAAATTGATCAAACCTGCAATCAAGAAGCATTAATAATAATGGGTGACTTGAATGCAAAAGTTGTAAATAGGGAGAAGGATATGGACTTAGAGACAGAAATGAGGCTGGAGGTAGAATGATAGAATTCTATACAATCAATGATTTTTTCATTGCAAATATCTTTTCTAACCCTTTTGAACAGTTTTCTCCCTTATCTGTTTCAATGCAGTATACATAATTGAACCCATCTTTCTCAGTCTTCCCCCAACCTTGATGTCAGTCC
>NW_006399813.1:8564596-8576211 GCF_000299155.1 Elephantulus edwardii
GAATAAGTGCGTTTGAGGTGGCTAGGTTGGCACAGGATAGAACAGCATTTAGAGCTCTTGTCACTATGAGTCGCAAGTGACTCGATGGCACATAACAACAACAACAGCTAGGAAAACAAACAGGTTTGTCCTACAGAGAGTGAAGCCAGGCTGCTCCTTGGAGGTAAGGATTCTGAAGCTTTGTCTGACATACTTTGGGCATGTTGCAAGGAGTGACCAGTACTTGGAGAGGGACGTCATGCTTGGGAGAATGGAGGGACAGTGCAGGAGAGGAAGACCCTAGATGAGATGGATTGACTCAGTGACTAGGGTAATGAGAGTAGGTTTATCAGAGACCATATATTTGGCACAGGACAGAGCAGGCTTCAGAGCTGTTGTACATAGGGTTGCTATAAGTCGCAAGTGACTCGACAGTACATAACAACAACAACAACAAACCTCTGAAATACAGATTCCAAGTTACTAATTTCTAAAGTACAAGATCTGGACAGGCAAAAGGTAGACATTTCCATTACAAATAGGAGAGATTGAAAAGAAAGGCTTAACAGGCATCAGGCAAGTCCGAAACCCACCAGAACAAATTGCATTAGTTCTCAAGACTTGGAAACAATCTTCTGTTCTCTGAGATCATCAAGGCATTGGCCCTGGCTTCAGACTCTGGCTGTTGGGCACACCCTTTGGATTCTGGGTGGAGAACCCTTGACCTTTGTCTTCAACTTTGCCTTCTGTACTCCATGGGACAGCAACTGTCCTTTGGCTTTAGGTGGCTTCATCCTCCAAGTCCATCTAAACAGCAATCTTTTGGCTCCTGCAGGCCTGGTTTTCTGCTCCTTTGGCATGGCAGGCCCACCCGCTCAGTTGTGGGTGGTGGCTCCGTCCCCCTGGCACACCAGTGCAATAGTCCTGTGCTGTGGAATTGAGCTGGCGAAGCTCCATCTCTTTGAAATCTAGGAGGCTTTGGATCCACCCTTCCAGGGCCTGGAAACATTGGTCCCACTCTGTACCTTACACAGCCCTGCTTCCGGTGCTCCTTCCAGCAGTTCTGCTGGTCTCTAAGCTGCTCCAGAGAGAATCCTTTTCTTTTCTTGGCAGACAACAGATATTTACCTGTTTCCTGCCTCTAGGATTCCAAGTGGCAAGCAGCAAGCAGCATTCTTTCTTCTGTTCTCTCTCTGTCCCTTCAGTCTAAGTTGATATCTTTTCTGTCACAACAGTTGGAACTCACAGATTTAACCTCTCTGAAAAGATTGTGTAGGTATAACTTTGATGAACATTCTAGAACTTGTGCCTTTAGTTTGTCAGACAGACTTTTCTAATTTTTAAAGTTGCTTTTATTTTATATTATTCATTTTGAAGTCCATCTCCTTCCTCTTGCCTTTTGCCATATACGAAAAGGAGAAATCACGTGGCCCTTTTTCATATTTTCTTAGAAATCTCATCAGATACTTAAGTTTATAGTTACAAGCTATATCTTACACCAGATATTTGAATATAATGCAGATAAATTTGTTTTCTGTATCTGCATACATCAGTATCCTCCCACTATCAAATCACAGGTTCTTTTCTTTTAAAGTCTAACCAGAAACACATTCATGCCCACATTTGTTAATGACAACCTTTGTTGATACTATATGTATTCTCTAAGATGACATTCTTTACAGCTCGTTCCACTTCCTTCTAAACCCTCATCAGAATTGCCTTTCATATTCACAATTCTACTGACAATTCCTTCAAAGAAATTTAAGCTTTTACTATTAAATTTAAACTCATTGCCACTGAGTGAGAACAGATCCTCCAGATGGGTTTCTGAGCCTGTAAATCACACAGGAAAAGATTGTTCATTTCCTCCCCCCCCCCCCATGAAGCCACTGGGGGATTCAAATTGCCAGAGAGTTGGGGACATTGGATTATGGACTACATCAGCAGTGCATTCTACACTAACTTGTTAGGTGCTGTCAAGTTGAACAGGACTAATTTAGAAGACAGTTACCAGGCAGACTGAATGGAAGATATCCATATTTCTTCCAAATCCAAAAGAAGGTGATCCAACAGGAAGTGGAAACTATAGAACAATATCACTAATCTTACGTGCAAGTAAAATCTTGCTAAAGATTATTTAAAAAACAACAGAGTTAACACATCAACAGAGAATTGCTGGAAATTCAAGTTGGACCCAAAATAGGCCACAGTACCAGGGATATCATTGGTGATGTCAGATCTTGGCTGAAAGTAGGAAATACCAGAAAGATGGTTATTTGTGTTTTATTGACTATGCAAAGGCATTTGAATATGTGAATTATGACAAATTATTGATAATATTGAGATGAATAGGGATCCCAGAACACTTAACTGTACTTACGTGAAACCTAAATCAAGAAATAATTGCCTGAACAGAATAAGGGAATATGACATGGTTTAAAATCAGGAAATATGTGCATTAGGGTTGTATCTAGGCCTATTGAATCTGTTGAATTATTTGAAAATGATTCGAAATGCTAGACACTATGTAGAAGAATGTGGCATCAAGATGGGAGGATTAACAACTTGTGTTATGTAGATCACACAACTTTGATTGCTGAAAGCCTAGAGGACTTGAAACACTTGCTCCAGAAGATTAAAGATTATATCTTCAATATAGATTACATCTCAACATCAAGAAGACAAAAATCCTCACCACTGGGCCATAATGAATATCATGATAGATGGGGAAAAGATTTAAATTTCCATCGATTTCATTTTACTTGAGTTCATAATCAAAACCTATGGTAACAACACTCAAGAAATAAAAAGTTGTCTTGCATAGAAAAATCTGCTATTAAGGACCTCTCCAAAATGCTAAACAGCAGAATGTCTGTTTAAAGACTAAGATGCACCTGATCCAAGGCATGGTATTTTCGATTACTTCCTTAGGTATAGGGAAGTTGAACATCAATGATGATGGCAGAAGCAGAGTTGAAGCCTTTCAGCTGTGGTGCTGGAGAAGAGTACTGAATCTTCCATGGACCGCCAAAAGAACAAACTGTCTTGGAGGAAGTACGACCAAGGTACTCTTTAAAGTCTTTAAAGTCAAGGTTGGTGAAACTTCATCTCATGTCCTTTGTTGTTGGAAGGACTAATCGATGGAAAAGGATATCGGTCTCAGTGCCTGTGGCAGTGGACTTGAGCACGATCCTGAGGATGGCACAATTTAAGACAATGTTCGGATCTGTTGTTATAAGGCTCCTATGAGCTGCAAGTGACTCGATGGCACATAACAACAACAACAATGAACCTTCCCGGCTTTACTGCGGCCAGGTGCCATCCAACTGATCATGACTCATAGAGACCCTATGAACAATAGATCTGAATCTTGCTCTATCTTGCACCATCCTTATCATCTCTGTTACACTCAGGTCCATTGTTATGGTCACTGTGTCAGTCAGTCACATTAAGAATCTTCCTTTCTTTCTCTGACTATCTTTCTCAGTATGACATCTTTTTTCCAAGGACTGGTCCCTCTTGATAACATGTCCAAAGTACTGCCCCTTAATACCACTGTTCTAAAACAGGACTGACATGGGGGTTGGGGGGAAACTAAGAAAAGAGGGGATAAATAATGTACACGGCATTGAAACAGACAAGGGAGAGAACTGTATAAAAGGAATATATGATGGGGTATTACTGGCATGACAAGAGTCCAGAATAAGAGCTGCATAGGAAAGTGATCTGGGGAGGGGGGTTGGGAGGGTGTGGGGGTGGGATGGGACTGTAAAATAGTGAAATAACTCTTTTTCCAAAGAAAAAAGCAATTTTGGGTGAGGGGAAAATATGCAACAATGAAGGATTGGAAACCCAAGTTCTTTATAAACTTTCATTAACATCTCAATAAAAAATAAAAATAAATAATAAATAATAATAGAAATAGAAAAATAAATAAATAAATGCAATGTAATGAAAAAAGAAACCCACTTCCCACGGATTGACTCAGTGACGGGGAAAATGGGTGCAGGTGTGTTGGAGACAGTGAGATTGGCTCGAGATAGCCAAGGGTTCAGAGGTACTGTGGGTAAGGTCGCTATGAGTTGCATAACAACAACATCTGTATTTCAAGTTGTTGAGTGTGTTTACACAGCATTCCACTCTCAATACCTAAATCTAGTGCTGCTATAACTGAAACACCATGTGTGAATGGCTTTCTGATATTTATTTAATTTCTTTTCTGATAGTTTGGAGGCCAGAAGCTCAAATTCAGAGTGCCAGCTTGAGGAGAAACCTTTCTCTCTCAGATGGCTCTGAGGGTGGTTATGAGCCTTCACTAATGAGGTGGTGTGTATGTGTATGTGTGTGTGTGTGTGTGTGTGTGTGTGTGTGTGTGTGTGTGTGTGTTAGAGAGTAAGTTACGTTTCCCCCCAAATTGGTATTTTGAACCCTAATTTCTATGCCTCAGTTATAATCCTATCTACAAATGGTGGTTTTGCTAAATTAACAGAGGCAGGATTGTTGTCATTAAATACCATGAAGCCATAGCTGACTCTGTAGTAGATTTCCAGAGGCAGTAAACTGTATGGGAGGTGACTGCTCATCTTTTTCCCACAGAACAGTGGGTGAATTTGAACCACCTACCTTGGTATTGGCAGTGCAATTCTTTACCGTGGAGCCACCCGAACTCACCAGAGGCAGTAATAGTTTGGAGTGTATCTGGAGTCAGTCTCTTTAGACTTTGGCTCCTGGTTCCTTAGAGATCTCCGTGTATTTTGACATCTGTTTCACTGCATCTCTTTGCTTTTCCTTGTTGAATCTGTTTCATCTCTTTCTCTCTGCCTGATCCCCTTTTGTTTTTGTAAAGTGACAAGGTACTAACTCTCTCTGGTTCTCAGGGTTGTTGTGTAATTTAGAAAGATCCATTGAAAAATACCATGCCAAATGCAAAGTCTCTATGATTTCCCAGGTGTGATGGAATGGATACAACCCTGTGTGCTGAAAATAAGGAGGATTTGAGGCACTTGCTGCAGAAGATAAAAAAACTGCAGCCTTCAATATGGATTGTATCTCAACATCAAGAAAACAAAGGTCTTCAGCAGAGGACCAGCAGTCAACCTTATAATAGGTGGAGAAAGCATTAAAACTGTCAATGATTGAATTTTCCTTAGATGAATATTCAGCACCCTTGATCCTAGCAGTCAGGAAGTCAAGCGATGTACTCATTACATTAGGCCATTCCGTTGTCAGGAACCTCTTCAGAGTGCTGAAGAGCAATGATGTCAGTTTGAAGACTAAGGTTCACCTAATTCAGGCCGTGATCTTCTCAATCATCTGCCACACATCAGAGAGCTGGACAATGAATAAGGATGTCAGAAGAAATGATGTCTCAGTTGTGCTGTTACAGAAAAATACTGAATAGCCCATGGACTCTCAAGAGAACAAACAGGTATGTCTTAGAAAGGGTGCCAAATGGAGTGCTCCTTGGAAGCAAAGATGGAGAAGCTTTGTCTTTCATACTTTGGATTTGAAGCTAGGTGACGCTGTTCATTGGAGAGGGCCATCATGCTGAGAAAGATGGGGAGTCAGCAAAGGAGAGGAAGACCCCCAGTGAGATGGAAGGACACAGCAATGTCAGCAATAAGCTTGAGTGTTTTGGAGAGGGTGAGGATGGCACAGGATAGGGCAGGGTTCAGGTTGGCTGTTCATAGGGTCACTGTGAGTCATACTCAACTTGATGGCACCTAACAACAACATGCTAAGAGCAGAACTATCATACAGACTAGAACCGCACTTTGACTTTCAAGGGATGATTTTTTTTTATTTTTTTTATTTTGTGTATGTGTACCGTCAAATCAGATCTGACTGGTACAGGAGGATATTGCGCCTCCTTCTCCGGCAGAGCGTCTGGTGGATTCGAACTGTGTTCCTCTGGGATTGCAGTGCAGTTTCTTGCCACTAGGCCACCAGAGCTCCCCTCAAGGGATGATTTTTGAAAAGCAGATCACCAGGCCTTTTATCTTGGTACCTCTTGATTGTACTTGAAAACACAATCCTTTTTTAGCAGCAGAAAGCTGATCCATTTGTATCACTTTAATGATTTGTTGATGTCAGGTCCTATGGAGTCCAGTCCTCACAGTGACCCAGTAAACAAGAAATCTGAACCCCTGTGTCATCTCAACATCTCTGATACACTTTAGCCCATTGCTGCAGTCATCAATTTTGTTGGAGATCATCCTTTCTCTTGCTGACCCTCTGCCCTTCCTAGGATGATGTCCCTCTCCTAACAACACGCCCAAAGTATGTGAGATGAAGTCTCAATATCCTTGCCTCCAAAGGAACTCTCTGGCTGCACTTTTTATAAGACATATTTATTTGCTCTTTTGGCAATCCATGGGATATTCAACAATTATAACGATTATAGTTGTGTTAATCACAAGGAGAATAAGTCTAGGCTGTGTCAAGGGCCCTTGGAGGCTCAGGAACTGTAAATATCTATGTTCCCTGTGCTTGTCGGCTTCATGAAGGCTTCCTCTTTCTAGAAAGGCTTCCACTCCCCCTTCTTCCCAGCTCATCCCCACCTTTAACACCAAAGGTGCAGGATGACTTGACCTGGGCACGCGTGTGCATGCACACTTTTTTTTTTTTTTGAAGACAAGAACTTCATTTCCTTTCTTGACCAGTTAAGGAATTTCCGTGAGCTAGAGAGGTTTGTGGAATCCAGAGGGAAAAATCCAGGGCGGAAGCTGTGTTTCTCGCGTTGAGCCGCCTGCGGAGCTGCAGCGGGGCCCAGGGTGCGGGCTGCTCCACCTCCAGGCAGCTTTGCAGACTCGCCAAGGGAGGCCGCGCCCGCTCCTCCAGGGCGTCTTCGCGGAGCCCTGGGGGCTGCGCCTGCCGCCCAAACATTATTCAGAACCCAACGTCAGCCTTTGGCTCCAGCCCTGGCGCGAGCTGTCCAGGGTTTGGACTTCCTTGGCCCTGTCTGAACCCTGCGGCCATGGGCCAGGGCGGGGCCCAGCGCAGCGAGCCAGGACCCTCTCCTGACGCCTCACGGTCGCCCCAGGGCGTCGTTCTCGTGGTTGCTTGGGTCCTCTTGACCCCCTCAATCAGCACCAGCCCCCACCCCCCACCGCCCTGGGCCCTTACCCGGTTTTCCATGCTTAAAAAACGCGAGGGCTTAATTTAAGGGTTTGCAGATGTGTGTGCGCCCAGGCGTGCCAGGGACCGGGAGGCTACCTCGCGGGGCTTTGAACCACGCAGCTCCAAGCACGAGCACCTCAAGTGTGCATCCCAAGTGTCCACGTGCTGGAGCTTTACTTTGGAGCCTGTGGGGCTGCCCTGCCCTGTGGGTGCGGAGAAGCCTGCGCCCTCGGAGCGGAGGTTGGAGTCTGGGACAGGGGAGAGGGCGGAGAAGCCCTGGGCGGCCACCCTGATGCCTCCCGCTTGGAGGCTTCAGAAGGACTGAACCCCTCAAGGGCTCCAGCAGGGCAGCTTCCAGATGTGTGCAGCTGTGCGGAGGGAGGCTTCCAGAAGGATTCAGGGTGGGGGTCGTGGGAGGAAGTCGTTGCCTGGGTGGGGAGGCTTCGTCCTGGAGAGCCTGAGAAAGTTCACAGAAGTGAACTGGTGAGCAGAAGTGTCTGGGACCTGGAGCCCAAGACTTGAGAATGGGGTCCTGGTTCGGCCGCTTGCCAGCTGCCCAACTTTCAGAAAAATCACTCCCACCTTCTGCTTTCGTGGTTAGAAGTAATTATAGCTACCACTTGAGTGCTTACTATTTTTCGTGTACTTTATATCTATTATTTTTATCCTCCCAGCCACTTTGCAAGGTAGGTGTTGTTGCCCACAAGCTGCAGATGGACTTGGAATCTTACCCAGAGGAAGAGGCTTGCTAAAGTCTCACTGCTGCTCAGTCGGGGACTTTGTTGTTATTGTTATGTGCCATTGAGTCACTTGCGACTCATAGTAATCCTATGTACAAGAGCCCTAAACCTTGCTCTATCCTGTGCCAACCTCACCATCTTCGACACACTCATTCCCACCACCCCAATCACTAAATCAATCCATCTCATCTAGGGTCTTCCTCTTTCTTGTGCTGTCCCTTCACCCTCACAAGCACGACGTCCCTCTCCAAGGTCTGGTCCCTCCTTGCAACATGTCCAAAATATGTCAGAGGAAGCTTCAGAATCCTTGCCTCCAAGGAGCAGCCTGGCTTCACCCTCTCCAGGACAAACCTGTTTGTTCTACTAGTAGTCCATGGTATATCCAACATGCTTCTCCAGCACCAAAGCTCAAAGGCATCAATTCTCTTTCAATCATCCCTAGTCACTGTCCAGCTCTCCGACGCATAGCACTCAATTGCAAAGACTATAGGCCAAATCAGGGACTTAGGAATTGAATTTATCTCTAATTCCAGAGGCTGTCGCTCTCCCTGTGGGAAGGACCTGGGCGTTAAGAGAACAAAGCACCAGAGAGTTTAAAGGGTAATGGATACCAACCCCTCTGAAGTTCTTGTCTGGAAGCATGACCTGCCTGTCTGACACTTCCTTCTGACAGTGAGGCACAAGAAGAAGGGGCACATGGTGGAATACTATGCAACCCTAAAGAGTAAGAATAATTCACAAAGCACCCAATAACATGAATGTTGTTGTGATTGCTGTCGAATTGAGCACAACTCGTAGTGACTCTATGAACAAAAAAGGCCGGAAGCTTTCTATAACTATTGTCATTTATCAAAGTTCATAGAGTTTCCAGAGGCACGTTGTTTAGGAAGTGGATGCCGTTCCTGCTTCCAAAATGTGGCTAACCCAAAGCATATTATGTTGAGTTAAATAAATTAGTCAAAAAAGGATAAATATTATGTCTATTATTATAAAAAGTTGACGGAAACATTCTTTGATGGTTACCAGGGAGAGGGGAGAGGAAGAGGAGGAAAATGGGCAATTGAATATTGTTCCATCAAGTCTACTTTTTGTGCCATCAAGTCTACTCTAACTCAGTGATACGGTGAACAACAGAGCAGAGTCCTGCTCTATCCTGCCCATCCTCACAACCTCCAGCATGTTTGAGGCCATTGGACAGTCGCTGTGCCCAGCCATCTTGCTGAGGGTCTTCTCTTTCTATGACACTCTACTCTTCCCAGGATGATGTCTTTTTCCAAGGACTAGCCCCGCTGATAACACACCCAAGGTATATATATGAGACAAATGTTTCACCATCCTTGTCTCTAAGGAGCAATCTGTTTGTTCTTCCTTCAAGACAGACTTGTTTTGTCCTTTGGCAGACCATGGGATATTCAGTACTCTTCTCCAACACCGTAATTCAAAGGCATTGATTCTTCATTGTTGTCCTTATCCATTCCAACTTATTGACGCCTGGGGAGCTGTGTCTCATTATGTGAAGGGAAAGGCTATATAATAAAATAAGGAGCTGACCTGCATGATGCCAATAGAGAGAAGACACCGAGAGGTGCACAAGAGTACACTCGTCAAAGGCACAATCCTGCATTATCAACAGTAACAAACATTAATGTACAAGGTGGCTACATAGACTGACAAGCAAGAAGAACAGACACAGGCAAATGAGAGGAACTACATGCATGATCATATGTAGATTTGGCAGATGATATTACATGCATATGTGCAAGTGCTGTGAATACATACACATACATAGTAGAGCCATAAGGGAGCACCATGCAAACTTCCTCATTATAACCAAACACACTAAAGGAGTGAGTTGCTGGTCCTGGGGTTTTAGGGCACAGCCTCAGGGGATATCAAAGTCAATTAGAATAACCTAGTTCCCAAGGATAATATACCACTTTGATGAGTAGTGACAGATTGTAAAAGCTTGAGAGCAATCATCTCAGGTGCAACTATTGGTCTTTTTGTGTGTAGCAAAGAAGAGGGCAAGAAACTGAAAAAATGCATGGAAAGAATTAGTCCACTGTTCTAATTGTTGTTGACTACCATTGAGTCCGGTACAACTCGTAGCAACCCGATGAACAAAAGTCCTGAAGCCTTTCTATAACTATCGTCATTTATCAAAGTTTATAGAGTTTCCAGAGGCAGGTGGTTTAGGAAATGGATGCCACTCCAACAGTTCTAATGGACTTTGGAAAACCCAACCTCTACCACCCTGAGACAAGAGGAACTAGATGCTACCTGGCTACCACAGCTCTGAAAGGGATTACAGTAGAGGTTCCTGAATAGACCTGAAAGTGGCCAGGCTTACTGATTTGTTGAAGACTGGAGGAACCCTCGAGATTATGGCCCTTAGTCACCCTTCACATCTGGGAAAAAACCTACCCCAGTAGCTGAACTTTCATTCAAACAACGAATAGGCCTATTAAGTGAGCTCTTTCATGAAATAGATTATATAAGACCAAAAAGTAGCACTAGCCCAGTGATAAAGTGAGCTAGAAAGCAGCAAAAGGGTAAAGGAGGATAAAAACATGATTGGCATCAAGAATCACAGGAAGTAGGGAGAGTGCTGTTACAGTATGGTGATTATCAGCAGTGCCATACAACAGAATACGAATGAATAGCTGACTGCAAAGTCAATCTGTAAACTTTCATTAAAATCACAATAAAAAGATTTAAAGAAAGGGAAAAATAGATGTCAGAAAAAAGTGCTAATACTTGCTCTCGAATGCACAGAAACTTCAGTAAATGGAAAAAATGACAAAACGAGAACAGATCAGATGATTATATTATAATGTGTAAACAAATGAAATGTGTAAAGATATTAAGTTAGAAAACATAAAACGAAAGAGTATGTCCTTGGTATTTCTCAAGGGGAAAGAGCTGAAGAAAATAGAATTCAAATCTTGAATTGCAGTATTGTTGTTGTTACAAGCCATCGAGTCAACTGCAACTCAGAGTGACCCGATGAACAATTGAAACCTTGTCCCATCTGCAACATCTTCATGACCTCTGACATGCACAAGTCTATTGTTCCAGTCATTGCCAATCCACATTGTTGAGGGTCATCCTCTTGCTGGTACTCTACTTTTACCAGCAAGATGTTTTATTCTAAGGACTTGTTCCTCTTGACAATATGCCCAAAGTACATGAGTTGAAGTTACACCATCCTTACCTCTAAGAACAGTTTCTCCAAGACAGGCTCGTTCATTCTTCTCACTGTCCAAGCTATACTCAGTACTCTTCTTCAACACCACTAATCAAAGGCATACGTTCTTCTTAGGTCATCCTTATTTGTTTTCCAACGTTCAGATGCATAGGAAGCATCTGAAAACACCACGGCCTGCATCAAGCACATTGCAGTCTTTAAACTACTAAACCTCAACGACACTGTGAACATCCTTACTCTTCAGCACTTTGGAGCAGTCCTCCACAGCACATTTTCCCACTGCAACACATCTTTGGATTTCTTGACTGTGATGCCATGGGTTTTGATTGTGAATCCAAACAAAAGGAAGTAGTTGACAGCTTCAGTCATTTTCCCTTCTGTCATCATGCTGATTTTTTTTTCTAATTCAACAATATTTGTTGTTGTTGTTGTTATGTGCCATCGAGTCTTTTGCGACTCATAGCGACCCTATGTACAACAGCCCTAAACCCCGCTCTATCCTGTGCCAATCTCATTGCCTCTGACACACCCATCCCAATTACCCCAGTCACTGAATCAATCCACCTCAT
>NW_006399813.1:8577366-8626404 GCF_000299155.1 Elephantulus edwardii
CCATTTTGAATAATATTGCACGAGTACCTTGTTTTTCAATACAGCGTAGTATTCCATTGTGTGAATATACCATAGCTTTTCTATTTGTTTGTTGATGGGCACTTAGTTTCCAACTCCTTGTTATTGTGAACAAAGCCACGATAAACATGTGTGTGCTTTTATCTGCTTGTATGTCAGTTATAGTCTCTTTGGGGTACATTCCCAGTAGTGGAATTGCTGGGTCAAATGGTATCTCTATTTGCTACTTTTTAAGAAAGCGCCATACCGCCTTCCACAGTGGCTGCATAATTTTACACTCCCACCAACAGTGAATAAGTGTTCCAGTTTCTCCAAACCTCACCAGCATTTGTTGTTTGCTGTTCTGTTAAATTTTACTGTTCTGACTGGGGTGAGATGATATCTCCTAGTTGTTTTGATTTGCATCTCTTTCAGAGCTAGAGATTTTGAACATTTCTTCATGTGCTTGTTGGCCATCTGAATGTCTTCTTTGGTGAAGTGTCTGTTCATATCCTGTACCCATTTTTCTACTGGATTATTTATCTATATCTTGTTGTGGGGCATCCCGCTGATTTTTGAGTTGCAGTAGTGAAGAATGATTGGAGCGAAATATTGAATGCTTTAGAAAGCATAAAAAAAAGATGGAAGGAATACACAAGAATCACTGTACCCAAAAGAAATTGCTGATGTTCCACCATTTCGGTTGCTAAGATATGAGCAAGAAATGATACTATCAAAGGAGTAAGACCAAGCAGTACTGACAAGCTCCAAGAATGAAAATAATATCAGTAGGAATGCTTAAACAAAGGGCTGGCTGTAGCACTGGAGGTGCTCACCCGTCTATGCTGAGATGCTTGGACAAGGAGATTTCTATTTGTGCCCATTCCAAAGAAACAGAATCTAGCAGAATGCAGAAATTATTGAACAATACAATTCATATCACACACATATAAAATTTTCCCCAAGATAATTTAAAAACAGTTGTGGCAGTATATTTATAAAGTCTGATTCAGAAGACGCTGGGGGAGGAGAGATAGCCTTGTTTGATGTCACATGGATCTTGGCTAAAAGCAGAGAATTCCAGAAAGATGTTTACCAATTCTATGGATTCCGCAAAGGAATTTGACAGTGTAGATCATAATAAAAACTGGATAATTAATTGTGTTTATGCAGATCCTGTTCATAAATCAAGAGAAATTAACCGAAACAGAACAGGAAGACATTGTAAGGTTTACAATCAGGAAAGTTGTGACTCAGAAGGCTGGAGGGACAGCACAAGAGAGGAAAACCCTGAATGAGATTGGACTGATGCAGTGACTGGGGTAAAGGGGATGGGTGTATCGGAAACAAAGAGGTTGGCTCAAGATAGAGCAGGGTTCAGAACTCTTGTACGTAGGGTCTCTATGAGTCACAAGTGACTCAAAAACACGTAACAGCATGAGCCATACTCAACTCAATGGCACCTAAAAACATACTGAGGAGAAGAGAAGCATGAGAAGGCTATCAAAATGTAATAGGAGTGATCATGGCCCTGATGCAAAGGTTCTGTAGTTTCTTATCTTCATTGTATCAATGTCAACATGCTGGCTGTCAATCACACTATCTTAATACAAGATTGTGTCATTGGAACAACTAGGTAAATACACAAGGAAATTCTTTGTATTATTTCTTACAACTGCAGGTGAATCAACAATGGTCTCAAAATTGAACAATTAATGGAATATTGCTCAACACAGATGAATCTAGAATAATGCTGAGTGACGTAAGTCAGTCTCAAGAAGGAAATGATGGTATAAGACTAACATAAAAAGCTAAGGCAAGTTTCACACATAAAATCAATCTTGAATTGTTAACAGAATGGGAAAGGAGGGAGAAAGGGATAAAAATGAATACGCAGACAACGTTGGGTGAAGGAAAAGGCAATTACAGTGAGAGGTTGATCAGACGTTATGAATTAATTACATTAATTAATGGTAACTGATGTTACAAAACAAAATGTCTATGAATGAGTATATGAAAAGCCAATATAATTTGTGAGACTTCACTCAAAAACTTTAACAATTGAAAAACCCTATAATATAAAAAAATTATCTTTTAATCATTCTTAATCTATACCCTAATCAAATAATCCTAGAAATTGAACTATATAAAAAGGATACAACATCAAGATTTAAGGAAGACTCATAAACAACCTATCATATACAGAAGACGGACAAAACCTTGCATGATGAAAGTGTAAGAGGACTTGAAGTACTTATGACCAACAACATCAACCTTCAGGACAAAGAAAATAAATTCTCACAACTGACCAATAAGTAACATCATGGTAAACATACAAAAGATTCAAAGTGTTAGAGATTTCCTTTCAGTTGGATTTACAATCAATATCCATGGAAGTAGTTGTCAAGAAATCAAACTAATTATTGTATTGGAAAAAGCTGTGAATAGCCTCTTTAAATTGTTTTTTAAAAGACAAATTTTTAGTGGCAAGAAGCTGCACTGCAACCCCAGAGGTGCACAATTTGAATCCACCAGATACTCTGCTGGAGAAGGGGGACAATCTCCTCCTGTACCAGATTTGATTTGATGGTATACACACACACACACACGCACACACACACAATAATAAAATCCAAATGTTTCTTTTATCTTGATTTGCTTACAAAATTCGTATACATTGTACTTCACACTATTCTTCATTCAAAATGTGTTTCATACAATCACTCCCATTCATTCACTTGTTTAAAAGCCAAGATATTGTGGTGTCAAAAACCTTGAGAACTGGTCTTTCTGTCTATTGTGTTAGTCCCTGTCTGGGATATGGTCTCCACCTACTTTAACTGAGGCCACATTGTCCTACAAATAATCCACAGCTGTGGGACCAATATGAGAGAGCATTTTCCACACTGTGAAAAACTGTGAAGAGACCATGGCAGATGGTGGATAGTGGCAAAGTGGAATCAGAGGAACCCTGGAGATGGAGCCACAGGTAAAGGTTTTTCTTGCTGGATGATTGAAGGAAGAGCTGACTTGTAACTGCTCTGAGATAAAGTTTACTGGATGATTGAGGAAACCAGAGGTTTATGTGTGTTGGTGAACTGAACCTAGACTTTCACTTGTTGACAGAGAAGCTTTCTGAACTAATTGAGGAATTGTGTCTTACTGTTACTCTGGCTTGGGCTGCTGTTCACTAACCCTGGACTTGTGTTTTGTGATATTCTTTGACGTTCTCACTCTCCAACCCATTTCCCTAATAAAACTCACAACTGTGAGTAAAATCTGTGAGTCAATTTGCAATTAATATTGGACCCAATGATTGGCAGAAATAGGTGCAGGAGCATGTGGGGTGGTATGTCTGACTTTGTAGCTATTTGTGTGGTGCTACAGATATTATTGATGGGAACAGTTCCTCCTTATGAAGTGGGTAGAAGGCAGACTTGGCCTTCCCCACGTTACATCTGCTCCTTTTACAGATGCCATTTTGAAGTCTAAGGTATACTTGCCCCAAGTTATGGTGTTTTCAATTGTCTCGTCTGCATGTGAGTGCTGGACAAGGAATAAAGAAGAATTGATACCTTTGAATGATGGCTTTGTTGTAGAACCATAGACCGTCAGAGATTGAAGAGTATACTTCCCAATACCCTTGGGAAGAGTATACTGGAAACCATGGGGTTTCTAATGCTGTAATCTGTATGAACCTTGGAACAGCTGGTGAGTGTGAACCTCAGACATTTTGGTTAGCAGTTGGCTGCTTAACCATTGTGCAACCAGGACTCCTAGCAATAAGCATGAACCACACAGGAAAGGGTGGGAGAAGAAAGTCTCAGGAGGATGTGGAAATTGGAATATGGCTTCCTTGAGAATGCGGGCTACAACCCTTTGAAATGATTAGCTGTTAAAAATTTGTCACAGATCTTCAGTTGCTCTACTGGACAATCCTTTGGGACTGTGAACTTTAAACATTTTAAATGCACAAATCTCTCCCCTCATTGTTTTCCAAAAGAAATACACACGAAGGAAATGAACACATCTCTCAAATGTTAGGAATAGGGTGTGATATCCCTCTTTTGATTTATCCCCCCCTCAAAGTGAAGTAACAAAAATAATTTAACAAATTTCAAATTATCCGGTGGTTAGCAAAAGTCAGGATAGCACTATGTTACAAATCTCATTTTCCTCCAGGCTGCAAAAGCAAAAATGCCTCTTAAGAATAGGAAAAAAAACCAAGCTTTCATTGAGACTTGAGTTCTTCACTTGTACCACATATTATAGACTCTCCTCAGCTACCTTGCCTAGTGGGTAAGGAGTTGTGCTGCCAACTCAAAGACATGTGGTTTGAATCTACTAGCCACTTCTTGGGAGAAAGAAGTGTACTTCACAGTCTCTGAAAATCCCTTGGAGGCTCAGGTTCCAACTTGATGGCATATAGCAACGTGGCACAGTGTACTTAAATTTAAGAGTACGAAGGTCGGTGGTTATGGGAGAAAAGTACACTGGCTCAGAAATCTGAGTTTGGGTGGGCCAGTTCTCACAATTCATGCTCTTTACAGAGCCTGATACTATCTCCACCTCACTTTGAGGTGTGGAGGACATAGGATTAACCAAGACCTTCTGTGGGCTTTATATAGCCTGGGGCTGGTGGTTTAGTAGGAAGATGTAAGAAATGAGCAAGCAGACTGCTAGATGTGGGCTTCTCGAAAAACCACGTGGGACAAGGTTCTAGAAAAGGGCACAGGAAAGGAATGGAAGACTTCCTAGAGAAAATGGTGACTAAACCAAGACAAAGGAGGGTGGGTGGACAAAGACGCTGAGGTTGCTGGAGGCAGAAGCAGGAGAGACTAGGAGAGGGTTTGCTGGAACAGGAGATTGGGTTGTCAAAGGTCTTCTGAACTTTCTCCCAAGAGTCTAGGAAGCCATACAATTCCAAGGTCATAAAAAGGTCTGACTGCATTTGATTTATTCTGGCTTTTAGGAAAGCACAGGATCTGGCAAAGTTTAGATCTCTGAGTCCACTGGATGGCACTGAACAATAACAAGAAGCAGTCTACGGCCTTGGACAATGTGTTTTTCCAGTGGACCATGTTTCCACACGTATGCTTGAATTTAAGCATAAGGAGCCTGCAGTACACGGACCGAGGTAAACGCCCCTGCAAATGGTTTGTGTCTCTCCCCTCGTCCCTTGAGGCCCCTGATCCGTGCTAGCTTTGGTCTCTAAAGGAAGGAGGCCAGTTTGTACAAACTGGAGGCAGAGGATGACGGAGGACCGGGATGTGAGAGGCGGCGGGCGCTCCGGGAGGGACAGTGCGCAGAGGCGCGCCGCTGGGCCAGCTGGGCAGCGGGGCAGCGTGCCACCCAGCAGGCTGGGGAATTCCACCCAATACGCCGTCCACAAACGCAGCTCCTTGGCTGATGTGGCGTTTCTGCAGCCTCTGACGACCGCAGCACGGGCCGGATGGCTGAAATCCGCCCATTGTTCCCTCCCGGGGGGCAGCAAAGGGAGAGCTCACGGCGGCGAGCGCCGACACCACCGCCCGCCGCCCGGAGAGCCGGAAGCGCAGGTCAGGCGCCCCGCCAGGCCCGACCTTGAGTCTGCGCAGGCGCAGATCGGGACCGCCCGGGCAAGGCGGTGGAGTCGTTGCTGTGCAACCCGCCACTGCCCTCTGGTGGGGCGTCGGCGCCATGACATGGGCCGCTTCCTTGCAGCAGAGGCTGGCGCTGTCCAGAGGGGATGGGCAAACCCAAGCTGGGGAGCCCGGCCAAGCTCTGTGTTTTTCCAGGTCCATCAGGGCCAGGGCAGCTCTGCGTGTTTGTTTGGCGGCGAGTGGATTACTGGAAAATGAGACGGAAGGTACCATGCAAATCGGCATGTATTGTATTGTTTGGGAGTCAACAGTCTGTGAAGTAAATGTCAGGTGATGGTAGTGCTGGGAACAGCTGCCCCCTCCTCCTGGCCTTGACTGCTCCCTGACCTTGAACGAGGCTCTGCTGGGAAAACAGCTCTGCTGCCCAGTGTGGACTGGAGAGGCGGCAGCGGAGTCAAGAAACCATGAGCTAGCGCAAGCTCAGCTCACATTGTCCCCCCTCCCCGGGGTCTCTGCCCACCCAGGGGTGTATGTATTCATAGAAAACAGCCCTGAAATTGCGCCCCCTCCAGACTTCTGATACTCATCTTAAATATTTAGCATTCTTGTACAGCTTGGACAATTAACTGAACAATAAAAACACTGCCGCAAGGGCCCAATTATTTCTTTTACGGAAGAGAAAGCTTTTCTTCTTTTTTAAAAAAAACCCAACAGCACAAAAACCTCACAGCCAAACCAGTTCTCGTCCCTTCCCTCGTTCCCCAATTGTATTGGCTTTTCTCTGGCCTCCGGTTAGTTTCCTCTCCTCTAAGATTTAGAATATTTTTGAGAGGAAAAGAGGGTGTTTGACCAGTAGGTGAGAGAGGCTGGGGTAGAGTCCCCAGGAAAAAGGAAGGCAGGAGAGAGAAGAAGCAGGCTCGGAAGACCTGAAGTTGGGAAAGGGCTCTCAAATACAAACAGACTCATTTTAACTTGCAGAATTATCTCATAGTGGGTGACGTCACTGGCCTCCTGCCCTGGATCAAGTACATGTGGCCTCATCCCACCTGGATTTCTGGAAAGAGTTATCAGAGAATGGCTTCTATAGGGAATATATTAGGGTGTACAATCTTCACTCCCTCTTTGCCTTACTCTTCTACTACTCTTGCAATTCTAAGCGAGGGTTGTTTAGTGCCTGAAGCTTTGGAGGGAGGAGAGCAACTTCAGGAATGAGAATCTGGCCTGATTTCCGACCTTTACTGGAAGTTATGGATTTTCTTAAGACTCTTTCTTTCCTGTGTTCTGTAAGCCTGTCACCTGACTTCAGATGCCGTCACACCTGCGTCGGTCACCCCCACGTCGGCATAGGCTGCCAAAGCACCTTGTTTTCGTTGGTAGGAAGATGCCAGGCACTGAATACTGGTCTCGAAGACTCACGGTATGAACTCAGCGTGGTGACCTTATCTCCCATGTTGTCAAAGCAATGTCTAGACCTGTTATCCCATTAGAGATCTACCACAAAGCTCTCATTGCCAACCCCACTGAAAACCTGTTGGATTGATTTGTCCTACTCATAGCAAACCCAGAGGACAGAGCAGAATTTCTCCATAGGGTTTCCAAAGTTGCTATCTTCACAGAAGCTGCCTACTTCATCTTTCTGTAGGGTCACTGGTAGTTTAAACTACTGACCAATGGGTTAATTTCGACTCAGAGTGAACCTGTTGGAGCTCTAGTGGCCTAGTAGAAGGAAATTGCACTGCTATATCTAAGGCAAGCTGTTCAAATCCACCTTCTGCTCCACGGGAGAAGAATGGGCAATCTTTTCCCCTTCTCCTAATGTGATTTATTGCCTCTGAAAACCCGCTGGAGAGCTATGGGTCAATTTCAACTTGATCATACTTAACAACAGTGACCCTATATATGCACAGAGAATTGCCCACAGCATTTCCAAAATAGATACCTTTATGGAAACAGACAATATAATTTTTCTTTTGCAGAATGAGTGGTGTAGTGTTTTATTAACGGTGCCACCAGACCTTTACTCTCATTACACCAGAGGATAAATTGAGTCCCAGAAAAGGGGAGATAATTGACTTAGGCCAAACAGAAAACTAGTGGCTGGCGTGGAATTAGATTTCCTGACACTTGGTTCATTCATTGATCACACATATATCATAGACGACTTCTTACGTGAGAACTGTGAACAATTTTGAAACTCTTTCTGGCATAAACTGAATTTATATTCTCTGATGTGTATGTGGGGAGATTGTGAATAGGCAAATAAATTTACTCGTCCCATAACCTCACATGGTCGTGAAGCTCTGTGCAACCCTTTCCTTCTCTTTAGGGGGAATGAGTTTGGGATTTGGGAATAAATGCTCATTCCCATGTAGAGTTAATGGTTAAATGACTCTTTGTGGGTGTCTCACTCTGTGCTGGTCACAGTGAGGACATGCATCTGCCTTCAGAAGAGCAGCTCTGCCATCAAAAGTCTGCGCTTCAATGGGGCTGGGCAGAGCAAGCGGCTGTTAGTATTTTAACATGTTCTTCTAGATTCTGTATGCTCATTCTTGTCCTCTCCTGATCCCTTCCAAAGAAGAAGCTTGTAGAAAAGTCTGATTCTGAAATGTGGCCAATCCCTTTCCCAAAAGGCACCCAGGACCCAGCTGCTGCTACTGACTTATTGATGGACACCATCCAGTGGCCTTGGCGAGGCAGTGGGCAGCCCAGCCATGGCCTGTTATGAGAGACAAGGCAGCGTCTGCCCTGTGGTAAATAATAGAACAAAAAGCTGCCCGTGCCTTGCAGATCAAAGCGCATGGACAATCACAGTGTCTGTGGGTAAAAGAGATCAGCAGAGGGGGCTGGGGCAAGCAGTGGACACCACGGAACATTCTGGGAGGGAGGTCTGGGCTCTAAAGAAACCCTCAGCTGGAGAAAGAATTCTACACCCTTCCTATAGGAAGCTCCCCTGTGGCTGTTTTCCTGTTCACCTTCCTTGGAAATGGGAGGAGACTCCTTCCTTCATTCTCCCTCAGCATACTTCCAACACCAAATGGGACAGGCAGGAGTGGACGAGGAAGAAGGGCACTGTGCCAGGAAGCAGGGACCTCTTGGCCTGTGAGCTACGCTGTCTTGTCGGTTCTGACAATGGCCACCCGTGTACATCAGCGTAGAACCACGTTCTGAGGGATTTTCAGTGGTTGACATTACGGAAGCAGCTTCCAAGATCTTTCTTCTGAGACATCTATGGGTGGGCTTGAACACCCAGCCTTTTGGTTAGCAGCCTAGCACGGAACTGTTTGCACAGTCCCAGGACTTTGCTGGGCGGTAGGCAGTTCTTATTTTCTGGGCTTTTGTTTTCCTATGTAGAAAATGAGGACATTGAAATAAGTCTTGAACTTTCTAACAGCTTCCTCCCTGAGAAGGAACCAGAGAAGATCTGTTGCTTTCAGAATCTGTGTCAAGTTTCTTTGAGGTCACACTGAGGGTTTTCTGTCCTGGGACCCCTTTCTTTAACACTCACTGTGAGCCCCCATTTTCTTGGGGTGAAGCAGGAGGAGGGCAAGCAGGAACACTATATTCTGTGTTCCCCACTTCATCTTCACCATGCTGATGAGAAAAGCAACAGTCCTAGAGAAGTTATTTTTCCAAAAGGATGATTTGTCATTGCAATCTTTATTTTAAAAGAATATTTTAAGAAGTTCATTGTTGTGCCTTTATATATACATATACACAGTTCTAGAGTAGAAAGTCTTGTGGTGCTCTGAGAAGCTCTGAAGATGTTTATCTCAGTGGAGATCCCCAGGGCCCCTGACTTGCTGGGGATACTATACTTCTTGTTGTTGTTATGTGCCGTCAAGTCACCTAGGACTCATAGCAACCCTATATGTACAACAGCTCTGACCCCTGCTTTATCCTGAGCCAGTCTGATTGTCTCTGATACACCTACCCCTCATGACCCCAGTCACTGAGTCAATCCCTCTCATCCCAGTTCTTCCCCTCCTGCACTGTCCCTCCACCCTCCAAAGCATGATGTCCCTCTCCAAGGACTGCTCCCTTCTGGTAACATACCCAAAGTGTGTGATATTGAGCTTCAAAATCCTGGCCTCCAAGGAGCAGCCTGGTTTCACCCTTTCTAGGACAGACCTGTTTGTTCTCTTGGCAGTCCATGGTATGCTCAATATTTTTCTCTGGCACCACAACTCATCTACAAACTATGTTATGCAGATAAGATACAACCTTGCTTGCCAAAACTGAGGAGGACTTGAAGCATTTGCTGCAGAAGATCAAGGACTGCAGCCTTCAATACGGCTCAACATCAAGAAAGCAAATATCCTCATCACTTGGCAAATAGGCAACATCATAGATGGATAAAAGATTGAAGTTGTTAATGATTTCAGCTTGTTTGGATATACAATACTCTTGATACTGTTGTTGTTGTTATGTGCCATAAAGTCACCTGTGACTTAAAATGATCCTGAGCACAATAGCTCTGAATCCTGCTCTATTCTGGGCCAATCTTACTGTTTTTGACACATATATACCCATTATCCCAGTTACTATGTCAGTCCATCACATCCAGAGTCTTTCTCTCCTGCACTATCCCTCCACCATTCCAAAAATGATGTCCTGTTCCAAGGACTGGTCCCTCCTGGCAACAGGACCAAAGTGTGGGACGACACTTAAAGATCCTTGCCTTCAAGGAGCAGCTTGGCTTCACTCTGTTCAGGACAGATAGTTAGTTCTATTGATGGTCTGTGTTCAGTATGTTCAATATTCTTCTCCAGCACCATAACTCAAAGGCATCAATTCTTCGTCTGTCCTCTTTATATTTATGTCCAGCTCTCTCATGCATAACCTGTAATTGCAAAGATGATGGCCTAGATTAGATGTATCTTAGTCTCCAGGCCGATATCTTTGTGCTTCAGAACTCTGAAGAGGTCCCTGACAACAGACTTTCCTAATCCAATTCATCTTTTGATTTATTGGCTGTTGGTTCCAGGAGAGTTGTCTGTGGAGCCAAGCAAACTGAAATTGTTAACAACTTCAATCGCTTTTCTAGCTTCATGATGCTGACAATTGGCCCAGTGGTGAGAATCTGTTCTCTTGATATTGAGCTTCAGTCCATATTAAAGACTATAATCTTTGACCTTCTGCAGTAAGTGCTTCAGGTCCTCCTCAGTTTCAGCAAGCAGGTTTGTGTTATCTGCATATTGCAGGTTGTTGACGAGTCTTCCTCCAATCCTGATGCCACATTCCTCCTCATATAGTTCAGCCTCCCGAATAATCTGTTCTCCATATAGACTGAAAAAATATGGAGACATGATGCAGCCCGATGCACTCCTTTCCTGATTTTGAACTGTGCAGTGTTTTCTTAGCACCAGCAGTCAGGAAATCAAAACACAAGTTGCTTTGGAAAAATCCGTTGCCAAGGATCTCCTCAGAGTGCTGAAAAGCATAATAACAGTCTGGAGATTAAGGTGAGTCTTACCCTGGTCATGGTCTTCTCAACTGCTTGCTATGCATCTGAGACCTGAAAACGAATAAGGATAATAGAAGCAGAATCGATGCTAATAGTTCACCTTTTTGAAAAATCACTTGAGTCATATTCCTATTATGAATGGGCCATATTTTGTCTAACTCAATCACCTGTTGATGGGTGTTTAAGTTGTTTACAATTTGAGCTGTTACTATTAAAATTGCTATGAATATGTTTGTATATATCTGGATGGACATGTGTTTTCTTTTTAAAAAATAAATTTGTTGTTGTTGACAATATACTTATCAAAAGATATGGCAACTCAATCATGTCAATGTATAATTCAGGGCCATTTATTACATTTTTCAAGTTATTCAACTGTTCTGTCTCTTTATCTTAATTATGTAGTGCTGTTGTGACAGAAATACCACAAAGGGGGTGGCTTTAAATAACAGAAATTTGCTTTCTCACATTATAAGAGATTAGAAGTCTATATTCAGGGTGCTCGCTCTGGGATAAGGCTTTCTCTTTTAGCTTCTTCTGAGCTTCTGCATCTGAGCAATCTTTGTGGATTTTGTCCTGAGTCTTTCTTGCTTCTTGTTTCTTTGTTTAATCTCTTTCATTCTTCAAAAGAGATTGAGCCAAGACACACTCTACATTGTATAAATGTCTCATTAAAATAAAGATATCACATTCCCAAATAGAATTTAATTATAGGAATGTTGTTGTTGTTATTGTTGTGGTGTGCTATATAGTCCAAATAAGTTTTCAGAGGTAGTAATTGCACGGGAGATGGCCCATCTTTCTTCCACAAAGCAGCTGGTGTCCTCGAACTGTGTGCCTTTGGGACTGCAGTGCAGCTTCTTTCCACTAGGCCACCAGAGCTCTCTAACTAGGCGTAGAGGTTGTTGTTGTCATGTACTGTCGAGTCGGAACCAACTCACAGCTGATTCTCCTGCAGATTTTCAGAGGCAGTTAATCACATGGGAGGAGAGTGCCCTTCCTTCTCCCTCAGAGCAGCTGGTGGCCTCTAACCGCCTGCCTTCAGGTTTGCAGTACAGCTTCCTGCTACCAGACCACCAGAGCTCCCAAGAAGTTGTTGTTGTTATGTGCCATCGAGTCGTTTGCGACTCACGGTGACCCTATGTACAAGAGCTCTAAACACTGTTCTATCCTGTGCCAACCTAGCCATCTCAAATGCACTTATTCCCACGGCTCCAGTCACAGAATCAAACCATCTCATCGAAGGTCTTCCTTTCCTTCTCTCCCCCTCCACTCTCCCAAACATGATGTCCCTCTCCAAGGACCAGTCCATCCTTGCAACATGCCCAAAGTATGTCAGACAAAGCTTCAGAATCCTTGACTCCAAGGAGCATTCCGGCTTCACCTTCTCCAGGACAAACCTGTTTGTTCTCCTAGCAGTCCATGGTATATTCAACACTCCTCTCCAGCACCACAGCTCAAAGGCATCAATTCTCTTTCTATCAACCCTATTCACTGTCCAACTCTCTGATGCATAGGATGTAATTGCGAAGACTATAGCCCGGATCAGGCACACCTTAGTCTCCAGTCTGATGTCATTGCTCTTCAATATTCTTTTTTTTTTAATCATGCATGTCTTTTTAATGACCAATATAAAGAGTCTAACATGAGAGTTTGAAGTGGGGGTGGGGGGAAGATGCTACCATGAGGGGAATCCAACACAGGGTACATATCCCCTTCCAAGCTGTTGAATTTTCCTAAATTTTAAGATGCTGGATTTCTGCAGTTTTCCCAGCAAAGCAAATTATCAGAGGATTTGGAAATGAAATTATCTCAACATTCTAGGGAATGATGTCATTACTCAAAACATTTCTGGAACTCCTTCAGTGAGCCACTGGTAAATGAGTCAATACTTCACAATTACATACAATCAAACATAATAACCCTTGAAGCATTAGCTAGCTTTATCATACATCTAATTTTCTAGGTTACTTCTAGAAACCCAAGGGTCTAGCCTTAGCCTTCTTCTTCCTTTAATGATTATAGTAACTTCTTGAGTTTCTGGATAATCTTTGGGCAGAAGGCTCTCAATTCCACATTGTTAGTTGTAGCTATTTCCTAAGTTATTCTTGAGAGGTCCCTCTAGCCGACTTTCCCAATGCGATTCGTCTCTTGATTTCCTGGCTGCTGTTACCAAGAGTGTTGATTATGGAGCCAAGAAAACTAAAACTGTTAACTATCTCAATCTCTTCACCATCCATACTGACGCTGCCAATTGGCCCAGTGATGAGAATCTTTGTTTTCTTGATGTTGAGCTTCAAGGAGGCTGCAGTCCTTGACCTTCTGCAGCAAGTGCTTCCGGCCCTCCTCAGTTTCAGCAAGCAGGGTGTGTCATCTGCATAACGCAGATTGTTGATGACTCTTCCACCAATCCTGATGCCACATTCCTCTTCGTACAGCCTAGCGTCTCAGATGATCTGTTCTGCATACAGATTGAAAAGGTATGGAGACAGAATACATCCCTGACAGATCCCCTTCTTGATTTTGAACCGTGTAGTGTCTCCTTGCTCTGTTCTGACGACTGCCTCTTGGTCCAAGCATAGGTTAGCACAATCTAATGTTCTATGATTCCCATTCTTCTCAGAGTCAGCCACAGCTTGTTGAAAAACCCTGACAAACATCTTTCTCGTTTTTAAACCAGATAATTTGCTTCTTAGTCCGTGTACAGGTTCCCTATAAGCACAATTCAGTTCTTATTTTCCTCAGTGCTATCCATTATTTATTATGATCCACAGAGTTGAATTCTTTACATAGCCCATAAAACACAAGTAAACATCTTTCTACTTTCAGCCAAGTTAATCTGATTTCAGCAGTATCCTTCATTCCACAATCTCTTCTGAGTTCAACTGGAATCTCTGGCAGTTCCCCATCGATATACTATTCCAAGACTTTTTGTTTGTTTGTTCTTCTTTGGCAAGACTTTTTTTTTTTGTTTGTGATAGTGAATGATGTTTGATTTCGTATATATCTTAAAAGAGCATAATGCTCAAGGCAAATATACTTAACTAGTTAAACTAAACTATTGTTTAAAGAAGATTTAAGGAAGTGTTTTGGTTTAAATTTTAAGTTATCTCAATGCTATAGTCTTGGGGTTTCATCCATCCTCCATAGATTTAGAAATTATACATGGAATTTTAAAGTTCTACTTTCTAAAAAAAAATTAACAAAGTTTACAGAAAGGTCAAGTTTTCTCTCATTCGTTGACCATGTCCTCCATCCCTCTTTCAGTTCACTTTGCAATGCACCTCTTGTTTCAGATGTTGTTGTTGTTGTTAACTGCTATTGAGTTGCAGGCGACTCATAGCGACCCTTTGAAGGAGAGTCCTCAACGACGCTTGTGTGCCTTTCTTCCTCTCTCCAGGTTCATAGGGTTTCCGGAGTCAAGCTATTATGGAAGTGGATTCCACTCCTCCTTCCAAACTTGTTTTCATCCACCCCACTCTCTGACCGCCTTGGGTAGCCAATCATTAAAGCATCTGACACATCAGTGTCACAGTGTTCAGCCTCACAGCAACCACAAGTGACCCCGCTACAGCAACTTGTACACCAGGGCTATACGACCTAGAGGAATGTCTGAACAAAACAATGAAAGACTGGCCGCCTCCTCTCCCCTCTTCCCCTTTTGGGCTTGAAGCCCCTGCTGCCTTAAACCCTAGGCCGAGCCTGGCTTGCCTGGCTCCTGAAGGCAGAGTAGTCCTTTACTTCCAAAACCTGCCACAGCACCCATGCACACAGCACCATGCTCTCTCTTGTTTCAGATAGCTGTTGAAATTTTTCTTGTTTTTATTTCTCAATACTTATGCTCTGAGTGGTTTAATTATATGGCTGGTGCATTTTAAACTTTTTAAGAAACAAGTTATTTTCCAGAGTGACTGTACTGTTTTGTACTAAGCCACCAGGAATTTTATGAGACTTCATTGGTCCACATCATCAGCAACACTTGATACTGTTTCTTTTAAATATTTTTGCTCTTTTAGTCTTTGTAAAGTGGTATCCCATTGTGGTTTTCATTAACATTTGTCAAGTATCTAATGATTTGCTCTAAAAGACCTTTCCCCCCACCCCAACACAAGATGCACCGAAGACTCTGAAGCCCTACATTTTATAAACAAAGAGGTTTGCTTAATTTAATCCAGTGTGTCAACAATATGTGTGCCCACTGAGTTCTTCTTTTATAGAGCTCATCATAATATTTCAAACAATGTTTTACTAAGATTTGAGTAAAGATGTCCAGAACAGATTGATACTCCTCCGAACTGCTCAAACATATATAGTTTTATGACAGAGGTGGCAGACCCCACATTGCATCGTCACTCTTCCCAAGATTTCTCTGTTGTTCTTGTTTCTATTACTTTTTCCAACCTCTCCCCTTCCTAGCTTATAAGTTTTCTCTTTGGGCAAGTGCCACCCTTGCAAACCTGTGTAGTTTAATGTTCCAAAACAGAGTATCTCCAATTGACATTATGGATCACCACATTATAGATCTGTTGTTTGACTGCAAATTATGCCACTGGTTTGAGTTCAATTTCAGGCTCAAAAGGAGTCTTGAAGTCCATAATCCCTGGGGTCCTACCAGCCTCCAGCAGACAAGCAAGTTTAGCCATCATTGTGACTTTGAGTTTTTTTCCTAAAATAATCTGCTACTCTTCTAAAGAAAAAAAAATTAATCCTAAAATAATCCAGCACCTTCTATCATGATCCTTTTCAGAGCTGTTAGTGGTGGTAGCTGGGCACTCTCTAGTTCTGGTGGTTTCAGGGTCTTGGAAGTTAAGGATTTCGAGATCCGTTAATTAGTAATTCTATGCACCTTTGATTTTCTTTACTCTTCTTTCCTGTAGACAGGAAGAGACCAATGGTTTCATATTTGATGGTTACTTGTGAGCTTCTAAGTCCCTAGTAACTAATCACTAATGAGAAGTGAAGAACAAGGTCCTTGTGGACTAGGCTGTCCAGTTGACCTTGGTGTACTCTGAGAGTATAGCAAAAAAGGACCTATTTAAGGTACTAGAGAGGAAAGATATCACTTTACAGACTAAGGTGCACCCAACCCAAATCATATTCTTGATTGCCTCATGACACTCATCTGTCTGTTTGTAGTGCTGTGGTGACTTGCATGTTGCTGTGATGCTGTAAGCGTTGCCACCAGTATTTAAAATACTAGCAGGGGGTGGGGGTCACAGGAAATGGAGTAGCTTGCTACACATCTGAAAGTTGGACAATGAATAAGGAATACTGAAGAAGAACAATGCCTTTGAATTGTGGTGGTCATTGTACTACCAAAAGAACAAATACATCTCTCTTGAAGAAAATGCAACCTAGAGGCAAAGAGAGTGAAACTTCGTCTTCCTTACTCTGGACCTATTTTAAGGTGGAACTAGCCTTTGTTAGTAGAAAGACATCATGCTGGGAAAGGCCAATGAAAGCGAGGAAGGCCCTTAATAAGACGGACTGACCCAGTGATTACCAGAGCAGGCTTGAGCATGTCAGAGACTGTCAAGATGGTTCAGGATAGGGTAAGGTTCAGATCCGTTGTACAGAAGGTCGCTATGAGTTGTGGTTGACTTGATGGCACGTAACAACAATATATGCATGTGAAAGTTGGGCAATAGATATGAAAGAGTGAAGAATTAATGCCTCTGAGTTACGGTGTTGGACTGCCAAAAAATCCCAAACAAATCTGTCTTTGAAGAAGTCCAGCCAAAATGCTTCTTGGAGGTGATGATAGCAATACTTTGTCTTACATGCTTCGAGCATGTTAGTTAAGAAGGGTCAGTTCCAAACGAAAAAAAAAAAAAGAAGGGTCAGTTCCTGGAAAAAGACATCATGTTTAGCAAAGTGGAAGATTTGGGGAAAAAAAGGAGAGTCTTAATGTGATTAATGGTGTAGTGGCTGTAACTATGGGCACAGAAGAGTTTGTGAGGATGGAGCCGGATCGGGCAAGATTTCATTGGATTCTATTGTCTAACAGCATCTTTATGAATTGGGATGAATTTGATGACCCCTAACAACACCATTGATGTTGAATTACTTTTTGTGTACAATTTGAAAATGTTATACTTTCTTTTCTGAATTGTCTGTTTAAGGCTTTTGCCAACTTTTAATTTGTATTGTCTGTTTTCTGACTATTATGCTGCAAGACTCTTAGGTCATATGCATGTGACATGGTGAATAGGTCATACACATGTGACATGGTGAATATTTGATATTGTGTCAGATGAACAGGACATGGTGACTATTTACTCCCTGTCTGTGGCTTGCCTTTTCATTTTTTATGGTGCTTTTTGAAGATCAAACGTTATAACTTGTGAGGAAGTCTATCAATTTTTTAATTTAATACTTTAACTTTTTAATCTCTTAAAAAGGTCACTGAGCTTTTGCCTATATTTTCTTATAATGCTAGCTTTTATGGTTAGGTCTGTGATCCATTTTGAGTTAATTGTTGTGTGGGGTTTAAGGTAGGAGTTGAGTTAAACTCATTTGTCCCCACATGCAAATTCAATTGTTTCAGCACCATCTGTCAGGAAGACAGTTGTTCTTCCATTGAATTACTTTGTACCCTTGTCATAAATCAATTCGTAATATAAGTACAGGTCTATTTCTGGATTCTGTTCTGCTCCATTGGTCTGTTTTGATTACAGTAAAATTTTAGTAAGTCTTGGAATGAAATAATTTGTCTTGACCCTATATTTAATTTTTTTTGCATTAATGTGATTTAAAAATATTAAGATATTCTTTACCTTGATTACTGAGGTTTTGTGCTATAGGATAAGCACCTCACATCACTCTAATCCCAGCCCTGCCTCCTTTACCATGATGGTCCGTGATAAAGAGCTACTCTGCTAATCTGAAGGTACATGGGTCAAATCTACCAGCTGCTCTGCTGGAAAAAGATGGGCAATCTTCTCTCATACTATTTACTGCCTCTAAAAACCTGCTTGAGGTTCAATTATGGGTCAGTTCTGACTTGATGAGCATAACAGCAGTATGACTGTGACTATTCTAGATTGTTTGTAAGGGGACCTCTAGTGGTCTAGTGGATAGGAGTTGCATGGCTAACTCAAAGGTAGGCAGTTTGAATCTACCAGAGGCTTCATGGGAGAAAGAAGGGTAATCTCCCATGTGATTTACAGCCTCTGAGGGTCTGTTATCAGTTGGTTCCAACTTCACCACAATGAGATTGATTGATTGATATTGTTTGTAAGGAGCCCTGGTTTATATATACTATATAAATTTTAAAATAACTTTTATTCCTACATAAAATACTTACTGGGATTTATACCAGGATTGCTTTGGAATCTTTCCATCAATTTGGAACAAGTAGTATTAAATCTTTCTGTGGGTGAAGGATGAGCAGTCTCCTGTGTTATTTACTGCCTCTGAAAGCTCACTGGAGGGTCAGCTGTGAGTCTCCTGACTGGACGGCACACAACAGCAAAGTCCGGCTTGAGATTGAAAGAATTTACTGTTTGGTTGGATCCCTCCTACTCAGCATTTTTGGCAGTGTTCTGTGTAACAGTCTTACAGTTCTCTAGCAACTTTATTTCTAAGTATTTTGTTGTTAACGCCATTTGTTACAAAAGCTTTTATAATTCAGTTTTCAATCATATCTCACTGTTGTGTTGGACAGGTGCCAGTTGAGTCCTGGGCAACTCATAGCGACCCTATGAACGAAAGTCCTCAACACTTGCGTGACTTTCATCCTTTCTCCAGGTTCTTAGGGTTCCCGGAGGCATGCTGTTTATGGAAGTGGATGCCACTCCTGCTTCCAAGCTTGTTTTAAACAGGAGCACCACTAAACACTGTCCCATGATGGGTAACCATTATCGCATTTGATACATCAGTGTCACAGTGTTCAGCTTCACAGTGACCACAAGTTACCTCTGTACAGCAAGTGGATACACCAGGGCTAGACAACCTTTGGCAAATCTCACTAGCATGTAGAATTCAAGCTGGTTTTGTATCCTGTAAACTAGAAAAATCCAAGGGCTAATTTTAGGACTATTCTGTTGATTTTTAAAATGGTTTTAGTATAGGCAGTGTAGACACATATGTATATGTTTATATATTGCTTGTTCTTTGCAATACATGTCTTTTTCTTGCCTTGCTGCACAGGTGGTTGTTGTTATATATTACCCTGGCTGACTGACTGGAAGAGATCCATATTTATTCCCATTCCCAAGAAAAGTGATCCAACAGAATGTGGAAATTATCAAACAATATCACTAACATCACATGTAAGCAAAATACTGCTGAAGATAATTTTAAATTTTACTACAGCACAGAGTTCTTCCCCCCCCCCCCCCCCCCCCCCGCCCCAGGAACATGATGAGATTTATGTTTGTTCAGAGATAGGAAAGGAGTGGTTGAGGGAAGCGGGGAGTCCCTTCACCCTTATTCTTTTTAACATCATGCAAAGTCTCCAAGCCTTCGCCTTTCCTGGTAGAGTGGGGAAGTGGGTGAGTAGATGGCCTTAGTTATAGAGGCAAGCCAAGAAGTCTTTACAAATGGCTCAAAGACCCAGTCTACCTCTGACTGTCTTCCTGTGCAAGCTCAGATGTCAATGGGCTCCTGGCCTCGGTTCTGTCTCTTCACGACAAAAACCCTCTGTCCTGACATGGTCACCAGCAGCGTGTATTCTCCAAAGACCACAGACAGACGTTTGAAGGGTATGTTCATGCTGTGATGCAGGCGAAAACCACAAGCTGTGCTGACCAGCTCAGAGATGGCACTGGCTGCCTGCTCGTCATTCTCTAGATCCCCAGATGACTACTGCCCAGTCCTTGAGTCAATGTTGTGACAGGGCCTGGGCTTCCTCTTTTCTGATGACTGGCTTCCTCTTTGCATCTCCTGGATAGGGGCCTCCCATTAGGTTACTCACTCACTGCTGTCCAGTCAAGGCCAACTTCTAGATGACCCTCTAGAAGACTTTCACCAATACTGTGCCTTAGCTCAGCACCAAATAGCCTAGCTGGTCTGGGATTCGCTCTAGCCCCTGGGTCAGTGCAGAAATCATCGCAGGTTTAAGGTGCTAGGGGTGCTTCCTACCAAACAGGCAGCTTCCGATGCTTGTCCCAGATCACATGCTTCCATACAGCACACAGTTCTAATCCACCAGATGCTCCACTGGAGAAGGAGGGGCAATCTCCTCCAGTGCCAGTCAGATCTGACTCAACGGTACACAATAAGGGGGGGGGGGGGAAGAGTAGAACAAAAAGATGACTAGACCAGTACAGAGACAGAGAACTGTCAGATATTCAAACTGGATTTAGAAAAGCCGTGGAACCAAGGGTATCATTGCTGATGTCAGATAGATCATGACTGAAAGCAAAGAATACCAGAAGAGTGTCTATTTGTACTTTATTGACTGTGCAAAGACATTTGACTGCATCACAACAAATTATAGTTAATATTGGGAAGAACAGAACTCCAAACACATAATTATGCCCATGAGAAACCTATTCCCAGACCAAGAAGCTTTTGTCTGAATGGAGCAAGAGAACACTACGTGGTTTAAAATTAGGAACAATGTGTATCAGGATTGTATCCTTTATCCATACCTATTTAATCTGTATGCTGGACAAGTTATTTGAGAAGCTGGACTCTGTGAAGAAGAAATTGGCATCAGGAAGGAGTGGAGGAAGATTCATCAATAACCTTCTTTATGCAGAAGACAAACATTGCTTATTTGCTACAGAAAATAAAAGTCTGCAGCCTTCAATATGGATTGCATCTCAACTTCAAGAAAACAAAAATTAGAACCATTGGACCAAATAGGCAACATCATGGTAGATGGAGAAAACATCTAAACTGTTAACAACTTCATCTTACTTAAATCCACAATCAACACAGTTGATACCAGCAGTCAGGAGAGCAGGAGATGCATTGCACTAAGAAAGTCTGTATCCAGGGACTTCTTCAAATTACTGAGGGACAATGATATCTGTTTGAGGATGAAGGTGCATCAGTTTTAGGCCGTGGTCTTTTCAGTCACTTGCTATGTTATCTGAAAGCAGGATAATGAATAAGGATGACAGAAGAATGGCTGCCTCTGAACTGTGGTGTTACAGGAGAGTACTGACTAACTCATGGAATGCTGAAAGAACAGACAGATATATCTTGGAGAAGGAGCAGCCAGAGTGCTCCTTGGAGGCAAAGATGATAAAACTTCATCTCTCATACTTTGGTAGGAGAGGTTACTTCTTGGAGAGGGACATCATGCTTGGAAAGGTGGAAGGACCATAAAGGAGAGGGAGACCTTCAATGAGATGGAATGGCACAATGAGGGCAGCAATGGTCTCAAGTGTGTCCAATAGGATGGTGCAGGATAGAGTTCAGATCTATTGTTCATATGGTTGCTGTGAGTCATACTTGACACCTAACAAGAACAACAACAAGTTGAATTGGAACTGCCCCTCAAGTGGGTTTTCAGAGACAGTCAATTGCATAGAAGGAGATTGCCCTTATTTCTCCGGTGAAGCAGCTGGTAGATTCAAACGTGATGCCTTTGGATTGGCAGTGCAACTCTTAACCACTAAGCCACCAGAGAATGTCAGTGTTGAGTAAGGGGAAAATAAGTGGGCATGCTTCTAGTCTTCAAAATTTAAAAAGTAGAAATCATTTCCATGGTGTCAGAACCTAATTCATAGCTAATTTTCCATTGAGCTTTCATTGCCTCTGAAAATTGTATGGGAGGAGATTGCCCATCTTTCTCTTACAGATCCTCTCGTGGATACAAGCCTTTGGAGCTGCAACACAACTATATCCCACCAGGCGATCAGAGCTCTTTTTCTGCTCCTGTTGTTGCTAGGTGCCATGTGGTAGTCTATGACTCAGAAACCCTATGAACAATGCATCTGAAACTTGCCTGATCCTGTGTCATCTCATCATCTAGGATACACTCAAGTCCATCGTTACCTTACCCATCTTGTTGAGGATCTCTCCCTAGTTTGCTGACCCTTCACCTTTCCAAGTATGGTATCTTTCCCAAAGGTTTCATAGGAGCACAATTAATTGTTCTGAGATTCCTTTTCTTTTCAATGTTAGTCATAGTTTGTTATGATCCACACAGTCAAAATGGCTTTGAAAAGTCCAACACAAATAAAATACAAACAAACTGTTATAGACTTCTGTTATTCTCTGCTCTTAGCCAAGATCCATCTGACATCAGCAATGATATTTATTCCTGGTGTTACAGACTTTTATAAATCCAGCTTGAATTTTTAGTTCTTTGTTGATGTACTGTTCCTCTTTTTTGGATAATCTTTAGAAAGATTTTGCTTGCATCTAATATTGTTTGATAGCTTCCTCATTCTGTTTGGTCACCTGTTTTTGAAATAGGGACACATATGGATTTGTTTTAGTCAGGTGACCAGGTAGCACTTTTTGAAATTTCTTGGTACAGATTGGTAAGCATATACCGGGCTACATCTCTTTGTTGACACATGCCAATTGATATCCTATTAACATATAGGGTCTTATTTTTTATAATACTTTCAGTGCAGCTTGACATTCTTCCTTCACCACCGCTGGTTCTTGACCACATGCACCTCCCTGAGATGGTTACGTGTCAGCCAATTCTTTTTAGTTCAGTCACTTATATCCCCCCTTCTTGTTTTGGTGCTTTCTGAATCATTCACAAACATCTCTCAGTAGTGCAACTTGAGGCCTCAATTTGTTTTTCACTTCTTTCAGCTTGAGAAATGCCAACTGAGTTCTTTTCCTTTTTATTTTCTAACTCTAGCTCTTTGCACATTTGATTATGCTTTGTGTTGTCTTCTTGAGCTATCCTTTGACATTTTGAGTTCATTTTCATTTATTTCAGCATTTCTTCCCTTTGTTTTGGCTTCTTAAATTTCTAGGGCAATTTTCAGACTCTCTTTTGTTATTCATTTTGGTATTTGCTTTCTTGTCTTTGTGATGATCTTTTGCTTACCCTTCAATAGATCTTCAAGCAGTAAATTGCATGGAAGGAAATTGCTCATCTTTCTCCTGTGGAGAAGTTGGTGGATTCAAACTGTGTGCCTTTGAGATTGCAGCACAACTTCTTACACCACTTGGCCACAAGAACTCCCTTCTTAGCAACTGCTCCTGCCTTACCAGAGGAACTCATCTTTTTCTTCTTCTTGTTAGGTGTCATTGGCTTAAGTATGACTCATAGTGACCCTGTGAACAGATGAAATGAACGCTGCTCTATCCTGTGCCATCCTCATCATTTCTAACACTAGAACCTACTGCTGAAAGTCACCATGTTAGCCCGTCTCATTGGGGTCCTCCTCTCCACCTTTCATGATGTTTCTTTCCAAGGAAAAGCCTCTCTTGGCTATATGTCCAAAGTATGAAAGACAAAGCATTGCCATTTTACTTCCAAGAACACTCTGACCGCATCTTTTCCAAGACATACCTGTTTGTTCTTTTGGCAGTCCATGGATAGTCAGTACTCTTTTACCATACCATAAGCCAAAGACATCAATTCTTCTTCTGTCATCCTTTTTCATTGTCTCTCTGATGTGTAACAGCAGGTGATGGAGAAATCCATCAGATGCACCTTAGTCTTCCAACTGACATCAGATGCACCTTAGTCTTCCAACTGACATCAGATTCACCTTATTCTTCACACTGACATTTTTGCTCTTTAAGATTTTAGAGAGGTCTCTGACAGTGGACTTGCCCAGTGCAATGCACCTCTTGATGTCCTACCTTTGGGTGTCATCTTAGGAGGATGTAATTCAGTTCTGCTATTGCTAAGCTGCTTGTGCTGTTCAGGAGACATGCACCTCTGTCAGATTTCGTGGTGTGTGAGTGAGCAGTTAACTGTGAGATTGTGGGATGCTCAATTAAGGAAATAAACTCACATTTACCTTATCCTATCTTTACCTCAACAGCTAGAGTTCCTTCAATTCCTTTTGGGAGGAAAGTAGGAACTCAATAAATGATGGCATATAGCCTGTTCAGTTGAGAGACTGAACAGAACCTGTCAGAATGCAAATGTAAGGATCCTTGTTTGCTCAGATCTTTACTTTAGTTCCGCCTCTGAAGCTGTTTTTATTTTTTATTTTATTTTATTATTTGTGTGTGTGTGTGTGTGTACCGTCAAATCAGATCTTACTGGTACAGAGGAGATTGTTCCTCCTTCCCCAGCAGAGCATCTGGTGGATTCGAACCATGCGCTTCTGGGACTGCAGTGCAGCTTCTTGCCACCAGGCCACCAGAGCTCCCCTGAAGCTGTTTTTCTATCTCTACTATAAAGCATTTCTAGTTTGGGCATCTCTTCCCTTGTCAAGCTCTCTTCTCTGAGCTCACACTTGGAGACCCTCAAAGTACCGGACCCCAGATTATAGGCTTTAGAACCTTGAGGCAGGAATTGATGGAGACAGAGGAGGAGACCAAGAGGTGACGGTGTTCTGTATCCCCAGAGGCTTTATGATTATTGAGGGACACAATGAGAGAAAGAGGGGAGGAGGAATTTTACTAAATCAGTGAGGAGAAACACACCTGCCACAACTAAAAATAGGGAGACGGTTTAGTGCAGTGAATTCTTTAATATGGTCTTTCTACAAAGCTCTTCCACCCTGGATGAGACGGATTGACATGGTGACATTGACACAGTTGGCAGTGCGGTCTGGTGAGGTTGGCTCAGGATAGGACAAGGTTCAGGGCTGTTGTTCATAGGGTTGCTATGAATGATGGTCATAGTCCACTTAATGTCACACAACAACAATGACAACAACTACATAGTTCTTAGGGAGCTCTGCTGGCCTATTTGTAAGAAGCCGAGTTGCAATCCCAAAGGCACGTGGTTTCAATCCACTAGCTAATGCTCTGTGGGAGAAGGATGGGCAGTTTCCTCCCCCGCGATTTACTGCCTCTGAAAACCTGCCGAAGAGTCAGCTTTGAGTTGGTTCTGACTCACTGACAAACAATAACTTAGTTTTTGATTAAAGAACTGGACCCCGAGTCATTCTTAGCTCTAACGAATAATCTGTTATTTCTTTAATAAAACACACGACTCTGAGTAAAGTCTGTGAATTCTGTGTGACAATTGCAATGAGTTATTGAGCCCGACAGAGAAGTAGAGAGAGAAATGTCCTCTTATGGTTAGTGAGGCAACTTAAAAGGTAGGAGGGTGGAGACATGTTGACCTCCGACTCATAGGAATAAACCTTGAGCTTTTGACCTCCCACCACGTCATTTTCACAAGGGGTGTTACTTTAAGAGTGGCATCTGGGAACTGGATTGGCCCCATAAGTCTGTGTAACTTAACATCTGTCCAGATGCAGGAGACCTTCCTCCTGCCCCAGCCTTCCCGATAAAGACCTTCTACCTTGGCTATATGAACTGCAAGTAAAGATGAAACCACTGCCCATCAAACAAGAGGTTCATTTTGGATTCTCTTTCTGGATAAAAGTTTTGGTCAAAATACCTACATTCTAATTATGTAGCCAACTTGCATAAAATTCCACTAAGATTTCCCAAATCTTCAAGAAAATGTCCATCAAAACTGCTCCAGAAAGCTGGTCCTTGTTTATCTTTCTGACTTCATCCTTAAACCCTATTCTCAAGCCCTATTGAAGTCCATTCTTAAGTCAACTTGAACCCCTTAAAAGAGCTTGAATTCATCATGGTATTTTAATGCCCCATGCCTATGTGCTCTTCACCTTCCTTCTAAACGTCTCTTCTTTCCTCAAGATTTAACTCAAGTGTCTCTCTCCTTATCCTGCAAACAGAATTGATCTCTCCCTTCTCAACGTTCCTTTTGTTTACTCTACAGGTTTCTGCCAGAGCTCACAGCCCAGGTTGCAGTATTTGTTTACATGCCTTGCTTTTTTTTAGAAATTGTTGCTAGATGTTGTCAAGTTGATGATGGCTCATAGCAACCTTATAAACAACAGATCTGAACCCTGCTCTGTACTGTGCCATCCTCATGACCTCTGCTATGCTCAATGCCATTGTTGTATTCATTAAAAGAATACATATATATCTGTTATTCAGACAGTTGCTAGCAGTCATAGTTGACTTGACATCTAACAAAATTTCAAAGAAAAACACATATATATGTTGTATTCTATCACGAATATATATATATATATATATATATATATATATATATATATAAAAATATAGTACAGAGGCCATTTCTCCCTTTTGCTGACCTTCCCAACATGATGTCTTTTTACCAGAATTAATCCTTCCTGACAAGACACTCTAAGTATGTGAGATGAAGTTTTTCTTTGAAGGTGGGGCAGCACCATGATAGATGGAGAGGAAACTGAAACTGTCAACAGCTTCATCTTGCTTGGATTCACAATTAACACCCTTGCTACCAGCAGGCAGGAAATGAGGAGATCCATTGCACTGGGAAAATCTGCAGTTATAGACTTCCAAATTATTGAGGCGTAATGATGTCAGGTTGAAGACTAAGGTGCATCTGAATCAGGCCATAGTCTTTCTGATCGCTTACTGTGCAGATACACAGCTGGACAATGAATAGGGATGACAGAAGAAGAATTGAAGTTTTTGAGCTCTGATGTTGGGAAGAGCACTGAACATCTCATGAATGGCCAGAAGAACAAACGGATATGTCTTGGAGAGCGTACACCTAGAGTGCTCTATGGAGACAAAAATGATGAGGCTTCATTCAACCCACACACTTTGGGTATATTGCTAGGAGGGGCTATTCCTTGGAGAGGGACATGCTGCTGGGAAGGGTGGAGGGTCAGCGAAGGAGAGGAAGACCCTTAACCAGGAGGATTGACACGGTGACTGCTGCAATTGGCTCTTGTGTGTCAGGAAGCATGAAGATGACGCAGGTTAGAATAGGGTTCAGATCTTTTGTTCATAGTGTTGCTTTGAGTCATACTTGACTCAATAGCACCTAACAACAACAACATTTATTTCTGTGCTTCTAGGATTAGTCTCAGTGTCTTATATAGGAGATGAGTAAGAGATTTTTCTTAAAGAAGTAATTAATTATTTTTATCAATCTTTCCTTGACAAATGTTGTGAATATGTAAGATTAAAATTTGAGAATAGGGGAAGTGTTAACCATAGCTTGTATCAGCAAAGTTTTGTGTGGCAGAATAAACTCATATCACCAACATAATGGGAGTAGTTTGGGTGATATGAAAAGTCTAAGGGGTGTGTTGTTCTGCAGAATCTCAGCAATGTCATCAGGGCTCTCTCTGTATTTTAAGTAGATGCTCTCTTGTGGTGAAAATGGCAACGACTAACACCTTAAACCTCACACAGTATCAGGTTAACAACCCTGGAGAGAGTCAAGTGTCTTCCCCAAAACCTTTGCCAGGAAAGTTTCCTGGAAGGATATGATTGGCTTGTCTCTGATCACATGATGACTCCTGGTCCAATTACTGACCAGACTAATGAAATTCTCTAATCAGGGAGGCCAGGATCCTGTGAACAAGATGGGCAAGGACAGTCCCACTAAAACAATTTGAAATGGATTCCTCACCACACTGCGGGGGTTTCCCACCAGAAGCTGTAAGGAGGTACGTTCTGAACAAGCCATGGAATAGCAGTCCACCATACAAACTGTCTTTGTTATCCAGTGTTGATCTAACAGAAATATCACAAGGGGGTGGTTTTAACAGACAAATATTTATTTTCTCAAAGTTCAGGAGGCTTAAAGTGTGAATTCGGGAAACCAGCTCTAGAGGAAAGTCCTGTCTCTGTCCACTGTCAGGAAAGGTCCTTGTTTTTTTAAGCTTCTATTCTTAGCTTCCTTAGTAGTCACAGCGTTTCATTAACGTAGCGAAGAATACCCTATTCTTGTAAGAAAATATAACCACAGGCAGAGGAGGATTTACAATACTTCCTTTTGCAGGGGGGATACAATTCAATCTTTAACACAATCAAAACCCAAATTTTATATATGAAAGAAATTGTTGCTGTTCTGTGTTATTATGAGCAACAGATCTGAACCTTGCCCTCTCCTTGGCCATCCTCATGATCTTAGACATGCTTCAGGCCATTATTACAGTTTTTGTGTCAATTCTTGAGTCTTTCTCTCCTTTTTCTGGCCTTCTACCTGTGAGGTAAAAATAGTCACAGAGAATAAGGTGAAGTAAAATAAAGGAATTTATTATCAGCTCTCCAAGGAAGTTCCACAACTCCAGGCTCGAGGGAGGCAGTGGAGGTGGGAAGTCATGCACGGGAAAGTTACAACAAAGGCTTTATGCCTGGAGGTGGGGGTGGTGTGGGGGGATGGGAAGTAAACGGATCTATTAGGTGGTCAGCTCTCTCTACGGAGGGCACTAATTGGATGCCCTCTGCCTGTTCCCATGTAAGGAGCTACTTAGGACCTTTAGGTGGGTTGTGTCATAGCTCATGTTGAGGTAGGATGTGGCAGGTAGTTGTGTTCTCTTCTGATTGGCTGTAGTCATCTTACACCAGACTGATTGGAATGTCTCCCAAGAAGTGTGTCCACGCGGAATGTTGCCCAGCTTCTAGGTGGCCTTTCACCACCTTTCTTAGTATGATGACCTTTTCCAAGGACTGGACCTCTACTGACAATGGGTCCAAAGCTTGTGAGATGAAGTTTCACCATCCTTGCTTCTAAGAAGCATCCTTGTTATACTTCCTCCAAGACAGACCTTGTTGCTTCTTTTGGCAGTCTGTGGGATACTCAGTACTCGTCTCCAATATCACAATTCAAAGGCCTTGATTGTTCTTCTATCATCCTTATTTACTTTCCAACTTTCAGATGTACAGGAAAAAACCAAATGAAAAGATCATGACTTGGATCAGGTGCACTTTAGTGATTAAACTGGCATTGTTTCTCCTTATCACCTTGGAGAAGTCCTTGACATCAACTTTTCCCAAAGGAAGAAAATTATTTACTTTGGTTTTGGACAAGTCATACAATAGCAGTGCACCATACATTCTGTCTAGGCCACAGAGCTCCCTTAATTATCAGAACAGTTAGGTGGCTTTAATAGAGATTTTATTTTGTCATAGAAATTAAGGAAATGAACAAAACAAAGGGAATTGCTTATATTCGTTGTGCATTAGTTTCTTCAAATGAAAGTAGAATAATATTCTTGCTTTCTGTGATGTTCCAAGAGAACTGATAGTCAGGAAAGTACATATTTGGTTGGCATTCCAGAACCACTTAATTGTGCTCATGGACAATTGGTCTAAGTCTAGACCAAGAAGCTGTTGTCCAACTAGAGCTTGGCTTAAAATCAAGAAAGGTGTGAATCAGGCCTTTATCCTTTTTCCACATCTATTCAATTGTTCACAGCTTCAGTTTGCTCGGCTCCATGGTCAACACTCTTGGCACCAGTAGCCAGGAAATAAAAAAAAAACGTGTTGCGATGGGAAAGTCTGCGGTTAGGGACCTCTCCAAAGTACTCAAGAGCAGCGGTGTCTCTCTGGAGACTAAGGTGCTCCTGATACAGGCCATGGTTTTTGCAATCACTTGTTATGCATCAGAGAGTTGGACAATGACTAGGGAGGATAGAAGGAGAATTGACGCCTTTGAGCTGGGGTGCTGGAGAAGAGTATTGAATATACCATGGACTGCCAAGAAAACAAACAGATTCATCGTAGAGAGGATTAAACCAGGCTGTTCCTTGGAGGCAAGAATTCTGGGGCTTTGCCTGACATACTTTGGACATGTTGTAAGGAGAGACAGGTCTTTAGAGAGGGACATCATGCTGGGTAGAGTAGAGGGACAGCGCAGGAGGGGAAGACCCTCTATGAGGTGGATTGATTCAGTGACTGGGGTAATCGGGATGGGTGTGTCAGAGGCAATGAGATTGGCACAGGATAGAGCAGGGTTTAGGGCTGTTGTACATAGGGTTGCTATGAGTTGCAAAAGACTCGATAGCACATAACAACAACAACAACAACAACATTCAATTTGTATGCTGAGCAAAAAGAGGCTAGACTTTATGAAGAAGAATGTGTGGCTTCAGGGTGCTTTCTGTAGTCAATTGCCAATAAGACAGATAGGTTGTAATATCCACAGCACTTTATTGCAGATCTGGGAGGACAGTGAGATTCCCTCAAAAACTGCCTCCCTGATTGGGAGTGACCTTAGTTTTTATACTTGCGTTAGATACTAATTTACTTAAGAATACACTCTTGTTAGTAAAGTTACAGAATTTCTACATTTAGAAAGAACAGTTTACTAGTAAACAGACAAATTAAGGAGAGATGCATTTCTCTTCCTGGTAAACAAGCAGCTTAGGGCACAATTTACATATGACTGAGAAAAACAGTTTCAAAGAGGTGAATGCTGATCTAGGAAAGATGCATTTCCTCTCCTGGTAGATAGGTAGTTTGAAGTACTTTACGTGACTAAAGAAAGGGGAAAAAGCAATTTCAAGACAAAGGAATTAGTTTTTCAAGCTGGAGTAAACTGCTATCAGTTTTATAACTATATAATTATAGTTTTATAACTGAAACATATTTGGAGAATTTTCAACTTATTAATAACACCCCATCAATCAAAAGAAGACTTATCAACAGTTTGTTATGGCAGATGATGCAACCTTGCTTGCTGAAATCAAGGAGGATTTGAAACACTTGCTGCAGAAGATCAAAGATGACAGCCTTCAATACAGATTACATCTCAACATTAAGTAAACAAAAATTATCACTGGACCAATTGACAACACCATAATATGTTGGGGAAAAGATTGAAGTTGTCAGTAATTTCATCTTGCCTGAATCCACAATCAGCATTCTTGATACCAGCAGACAAAAGGTCAGAAGATGTGCTGCATTGGTAAAATCTGCTGCCAAGGACTTGTCAAAGGTGCTAAGGAGCAATGGCATCAGATTAAAGACTTAAGTGCACCTGATTCAAGTAATGGTCTTTTTAATTACTTGTTATGCTTCTGAAAATTGGACTATGAATAAGGATGACAGAAAAAAAACTGATACCTTTGTGTTGTGGTGGTGGACTTTCAAAAGAACAACAAATATGTCTATCTTTAGAGGCAAGGATGGTGAAATTTCATCTTACAAATTAAATTTGAGCATGCTGTTAGGAGGTGCAAATCCTTGGGATAAAGATTTCATGCTTGGAAAGGTAGAGGGTCACTGAAAGATATGAAGACCTTCAAAAAAATGGATTGACACATGGGCTTGAGTATATATCAGAGATGACACAGATGGCACAGGATAGGGTGAGTTCAGATCCATTGTTCAAATAGTTGTTATGAGCCATAGTCTACTCGATGGCATCTAACAGCAACTGAGAGGTTGGTTGTTCAAACTCACCAGTTGCTACATGGGAGAAAAATGGACAGTCTCCTCCCATGATAATTTGTAACCTTGGGAATCTTATGAAAACTCACTGCTGTAAAGTCAGAACTGATTCAGAGCTGACCCTTCATTGAGTTTCTGAGGCTGTAAATCACAGGAGAGACTGTCCACCTTTCTGCTGAAGAGCTTTTGGTGGTTTAAGAAGTGCCAGAGAGGCTCAGCTTTTAGGCAAGCAGTGCATCTTCCTAGGGACTAAGTCACTAGAGCTCTCTAACCTGATGAATGGTCCCTGTTAGTTGTTACTTAGGACCTTAACTACTGTGGGGGTAGTTAGGATAACTGTGTAAAGTCTATTTTAGTGTGGTTGAAGAGGTTTGGGTGCACGCTGATTGATAAGGACGGCATCTCCTGGGGCGAACTCTGTCTGGTCTAGACTTTCAGGCGAGGGCCTAGGTATGCTGTAGTCTACCAGTTTATGGAGTAACTGCTTAACGAGGGAGAGAGGAAGAAGTGGCTTTTATAGTCTCGGGGAGGACGGGTCCTCCTCCTGGCAGAGGAAGTAGTTATGTAGCTCGTTGATTGGCTGCAGCTGTTGCTACTCTTGCTATTAAGAGAGCAGTCCCTTGGCAGAGGAAGTTGTTGTGGAACATGCTGATTGGCTGTGGCTGCTGACTCTAGCTGCCGACGTGGCAGAAGGGCCATGTCTTGGAGAAGGAAGTAGTACTGTTGCTGAGTTGGCCCTGCGGGGCGTGTTAAGATTGACAAGATGGGAGTTTGCTCTTTTTATTCTCACTGCAGACCATGGCAGAGATATTCTCTCTGAAGGAGGTTTCACAGCAAGGGAATCAAGTCTTTGAGCCTCATTATCGTAGTAACCAAGAGATAACTATTTTTGCAAACGCAAAGACATGGAAATAAGCAGAAAAAGAAGACAAGATGGGATGCACGTTCCCACTCCAGTGGGGTCCTATGAAATGCTGGGGTTCAAAGCAGAGTCCGTGTGGAACACAAGGACGCTACTAAGCCTTGAGGACACACTATATGTGTCTCTCCCACGCCCACTCCCACCTCCAAACTACCGGCAAATAAGATTACAGAAGCCAGGAAGGCAGATTTGAAAATGTAAAAGATAAGCATGCTCAGGGTAATTGAATAGTGTTCTTCTGAAAAACGAGCTCTCCAGGTTCATAATCAAGGCTATACTTTACTAGAGGGGCTTCCCCCCTCTTCTTCCTCCCTCCCTTTGCAAACTTAGGAATCTAGCAGGATTAACCCTTTGGGAGCTGCACTAGAGGAAGGTAGGCTTTGGCTCATGGGAAGAATATTCAAGGAGGCCCTAGGACACGCTCACGAAAGGCGTAACAGGTGTGACAAGAAGTGACCACAGAGAGGCGGGAGGGGCAGGTAGCCCCCGTGATGGCTCAGGAGTCTAACCAGCTCCAAGATTCCCTTTTTTCTCCCCTTTTTATTTTTTTTTTTTACATTTTCTTTTATAAATTTTTATCCGTTATGATTTTTCTCTATAATACTTTGTTAAAGAGTTCAATGATTTGCACTCAGACCGTAACATAATTAATACAAAGAACTGGTCTGAAGTCATTGTAATGAAGGCCATAAAAAGTCTCTGCTTCAGGGAAATAAACTCTGAGATTCTTTGATTCTGTTGTTACGATGCAAACATCAGAGGTTTATTGAAAGTGTATGATACTATTAACACTGGGATCAGTACTGCTCAATAATAAAATAACTTACACAAAGAACTCATTACAGATGATTTGGAACTGATTCACAGCTGAAATCTCCATCAGGCTTTGAGGCTGTAAATCAAAAGGGGAGGAGAGAGCTCATGTGTCTTTGCACCAAACTTCTAATGTATTTTAACTACTGGAGTTCCGGGCCTTTGGGTTGGCAGTGTTTCTCCCTATAGGCTGTGCCACTAGAGCACTATTATAGTAATAGAGCAAACACTATCAAGACTTCATATGTACTAGGCACTATTTGAAACAATTCATTGTTGTGTAAGTTTGAGTAAGAGCTGACCCATAGCTGACCCTCCAGTGGGTTTTCAGAGGCAGTTAATTGCACAGGAAGAGATTGCCCATCCTTCTTCTGCAGAGCAACTGGGACACACCTTTGGGATTGCAGTGCAGCTTCTTACCACTAGACCATTGGAATAAATTTGATCATTGCTATACTTTTACAAGTTAGGTGTTACTATTGTCATGATTTTACACTTGAAGAGACTGAGGCACAGAGACGTTAGGCATCTTAGCCAGTGAGAAAGGTAAAAAGGAAAGACAAAGCAAAGACAAGCAAAACAAAACAAAACAAAGAAATAGATAAGCCTCAACCAATTGAGTCTCCTGCCTGAGACTTATAAATAACAAAGTCAGCTTTGGTGAGTTAGTAGCAAGGAGTTGCACTGCCAATCAATCCAAAGGCACACCAAATCCACCAGCAGCTCTGTGGGAGAAGGATGGGCAATCTCTTCCTGAAGACCTTCTGGAGGGTCAGCTACGATTCAGTTGCAACTTGATTGGTACACAATTCATTGCTCTCAAGGTGGAACTGACTCACAGCTGACCTTTCAGCAGATTTTTGAAGTCTGTAAACCACATAGGAGGGCATTGCTCATCTTTCTCCCTCTGAGCTGTTAATGGATTCAAACTAGCAGAGAAACACCACTTTTGGGTTAGCCGTACAACTCACTCGCTATGGACTCCATCACCAGAGCTTTCCTCTGTGTGTGTGTGTGTGTGAGAGAGAGTGTGTTGACAAGTTTAAGTCTAAGAATGTGGTAGCACAATCCTTGCTATTTGAGTTCACCATCTTGTTGGGGAGCAGGGAGTCTGATGGCTTAACAGCAAGGGGGAAGAGTTTGAGCCCCAGCATGGAAGGACTATGTGGGACCCATCTCTTGTCAAACCCCTTTCTCCTTTCCTGTGGAGGATCGATGTCCCCTGCAACTGTTCATCACAAAGGAAGCCCATCTCCCTCTCCTTTCCTTTCCCCTTTCTCTGGTTATCGTAATTATTTGGGAATTTAAAGAATAATCTGTCACCAAGTCCTCTAGAACAAATTGAATGTCAGGTTTATAAAACAACCTAATAAAGCAGATGGCATTCCCCGCTGGTAAATCTTTTCCCATTTCCTGCCCCACCCCCTCCCCACTTTGGTGTCTCCGAAAGCTGACAGATTATCCATTTACAGGCAGATTAATCCTGAGCAGTATAAACATGGGGAGAAAATTACACTTTCTTGTCTCCATAATTGATAAGAAGGACGCATTAATCTATAAAGCCTGGAGGAAGGGCCCATCTGTTGGTTCAGTCAGGCAGACTGGGGGTGTCTGGGAAGGAGGAGACCCGTCCCTCTGTGTCTGTTGTTCTGCCTTTTTAATCAGATGCTACCTCTGCTCCCAGCCCCTGGAAACCAGATTTTTGCAACTTTAGACCCCATTTCTGTCCATCAGGCTTCCAGGGTACAAGGAACAGCATTTTAGAATCCCATGGCCAGACGCTTGTTCACCCATCTCCCAACAGCTCCCATGACTGGGGAGAAGATCATCTGTTGTGGAATCCTGCCTATAAATTTGCCTTTCAGATGTCTACTAACTGGCCCCTCAGGGAAATCCAAGAGGAATTGGTTTAATAAAGTTTTGATTCGATTCTCTTGTTGATCTTTGTTGTTGTTGTTTTGTGCCATTAAATCTTCCTAATCTTTGTTGTGGTTGTTAATGAGTCATCCAGTCCTCTGTGATTCATAGTGACCTATCTATGCACGATAGCTCTGGATCTTGCCCTATCCTGAGCTAATCTCACTGTCTCCAACACACCTAGCCCCATAACCCCAGTTACTGTGTTGATCCATCTCATTCAGGATATTCCTCTCTTGTGCTGCTCCTTTACCCTTCCCCTGATTCTTCTTGTTGTTTTTATGTGCCATCAAGTTGACTGCAACTTCGAGTGACCTTATATGTACAACAGCTCTATAGCCTGCCCTGTCCTGAGCCAGTCTCAGTGACTCCGATATACCTCCCCTCATTACCTCAGTTATTGTATCAATCCATCTCATCTGGGGTCTTCCTCTCTTGTGCTGTTTCTCCACCCTTCTGAGCATGATGTTCTTTAAGGATCAGTCCCTCCTGGCCACATACCCAAAGTATGTGAGACAGAGCTTCAAAATCCTAACCTCCAAGGAGAAACTTGTTATGTGCTAGCAAGTCACCTGCAACTCATAGCGACCCTGTATACAACAGCTCTGAAACCTTCTCTGTCCTGAGCCAGCCTCACTGAATTGGACACACCTAATTCCATTGCCCCAGTTATTGTGTCAATATATCTCATCCAGGGTCTTCCTCTCCTGTGCTGTCCCTCCACCTTTCCAAGCATGATATCCTTCTCCAAGGACTCGTCTCTCCAGGCCAGGTGTCCAGAGTATGCGAGTCAGAGCTTCAAAATTCTTGCCTCCAAGGAGAAATTTGTTTTTACCCTCTCCAAGACAGACATTGGCAGTCCATGGTATGTTCAAGACTCTTCTCTAGCCCCACAACTCAAAGGCATCAATTTTTCTTCTGTCATCCTTAGTCATTTTCAATAATAAATATTATCATTATTATTATTTTTAAAAACCATACATCCTTCATGGCTTTCCTCATCTTCCATCTCCTGGCCCTTTCCATGGGAGAGACAGCTGTGAGACATTCATTGTCTCCTTGAAGCCTGTCAGAGCTGTCAGAGATGCCCACTGGTCAGATTCACACTGTGCAGGATGGAGTCAGAGAACAGGATTCGGAGTACTTACAGGCTCCCTTTCAACTCAGGGATAAACAGGGACACCCAACCTTCCTCACGTGGAGAACCTAGGAGATAGATACTCTGCCACTTGGGACACAAGCAACACAAGTGGGACTGATTTATCTACTGAGGGAGAGGACCCACGGACATCCCTGGAGGTGTCTACCTAACCAGTAGAACCCTGGAGGAGCGGGGGTGGGGGGGGGTGGGGGTGGGGGGGGGTGGGAATAAAGATGGGAGTGGAGCAGGACACAGGCAGGCAAAGCAGGTAGAAAGCATGATGGAGACAGGAAAAAGGGAAGACAGGATATATTCTAAAAGAGAAATAGAGAACAAGAACTCTTCACTCCTGCCTTCAGGGTGAGTGGACTTCTTCAAGTCTAGAAAGCTCTATTCTCTTCGCCTTTCCTGCCTTTCTTTTTAGGACAGACAGTGGGAGACCTTTGTGCAAGCTGGACACATTTCTGGCTTGCCCCAACTTTGTGTTTGAGTGAACAGCAGAGCCTTCTCCTAGATGTGTTGTATGTTAGTAAACCCTTCATTCTCCTTCAGCCCCTGCAAACTGGCTATGAGGGAGCACCATGGAGTGAGCCAGGAGGTCTGAGGATTGGGAAACACAGGAGTGCTCCCATCAGGTGCTCCAGACATTACTCTGAGGGTTTCTGAGTTCATGTGTGTCTCTTGAAGCCCTTAACAGGTCTAGGATAGTCATTGAGTTTCATAGTTAAATAAATTTGGAAGATGCTCCATGCCGTAACAGGAAGACTACAGGTGAGTGCCTGCCAACCAAAGGCCATGCCTCTCTGGCAGTTCGAACCCACCAGTGGCTCCAAAGGAGAAAGATGAGCAGTCTCCTTTCATGTTATTTGTAGCCTTGGAAACTCAATGGAGGGGCAGTTCCGAGTTAACTTGAAGACAATTGAATTTGAGTTTGGAATTTTACTTCCTTGCCCAGCCTGCTCCTTTTACAGCTCAAAAGTGATTAAATTTAAGGCACCCCCTATACTGTTATGGCCTCATTAGGAACTGTTCTGAATTAATCCACAGCTGTGGGATTAGGACCACTACCCATACTTTTAGGTGGACCTGGTTCCGTTCACAACACTAGTAACAAAGTGATGTTTTCCTTTTAATATTTTTTTTCTTTACTTCTCTTTCCTATTCTAGGCATTCCCCCCCTCAGCTTCATCAGGGTTTTTCCTCCTTGCTATCCATATTATAAAGCCTTGATTGCAGGGCTGATAGACTCCCAATGAAATTGTAAATATGAACTCATTTTGGTTTAATGCTTTTCTTTTGACAGTAAGTGATTAAGTTCTACACACATATTTTTAAATTGACAATTATAATTTTAAAGGAAAGGGGGGAAAATCAGTGACTCTCATCCTAAGTTCTGCCGGCTTGGAGGTATTATCATCCCATTTTCATTTACCAAATTTAATAAAGACCATCACAACATGAATTGTGAAGTAATGATATGTAAATTATCTAGAGAAACCAACAAAGCACTTAATTTTAGCCCCTGAAATGTAGTAATTAACGTGATATGAATATCTGAGGTTTGGAGGGTTAGTTTTAATAGGTGTAAGTTTGGGTAATAAAAAAATGATCATTTTTACTTATTTAGGTTCTGAGAATGAGCTCAAACTGCTTCAACCAATTAACTTGCTAATGTCCAGAGAGGCAGCATTTTTGCCCTTTTAATCAGAATTAACTGAAGGCCTCAGTTCTGATACTGTGTTGAATCACCTGCTACCAGCCTCCCATGAGCTGTCTTGTCGAAAGAGCAGAGTTTACTTGCAGAATCCTGCGCTGAACATTGTCAGCTTTGCAGCTCATACACAGGCCGCTCATACACAGGGTCGCTCAGGGCGCTGGGTCTCTATAGAACACTTTGGAAAAGAATTGTCATGATATTACTCAACACATTGTTGTTAGTGTTCACCACTGAGTCAGAACCAACCCACAGCCGACCCTCTAGTGGGTCTTCAGAAGCAGTAAATCACGAGGAAGGAGATGGCCTATCCTTCTCTACCTGAGCAGCTAGTGAATTCAATCCGCATAACTTTGTGTTGGCAGCACAAGTCCTTACCACTAAACCACCAGAGCTCCCAAAGCCAAGGATATAACTCAATTGTACATTGAATTATATATGTGAAGATTGTTGCCTTGGCTAATGCTTTATTTTATACATACATGTATAAAATTATACATACATACATTTACCATTAAAAGAAATAGAATGGAAAAAAAGGAGAAAGCTCTAATTAAAAAAAAAATGTATTGGGGAAATAGACAAAGACAAAATGTAGTGAGAAATGTGCCCTAAGAACTTCCAAGAGCCAACGAAGGCTGCAAAAAGAAGCCTGGAGTTAGAAGAGCTGCCTGAGATTTGTAGATGTCACAAGCTGCAATGGTGACCACACTCTTCTCTGTGTCCAGGGGAGCTCTGGTGGCCTCTTGGTAAGAAGTTGTGCTGCCAGCCCAAAGTCACACAACTCCAGTCTACGAGCGCCTCCATGGGAGAAGGATGGGCCATCTCTTCCCATGTGATTTACAGCCTCTGAAAATCTACTGGAGGGTCAGCTATGGGTTGGTTCTGACTCGATGGTCCATAACAGCAACTTCTCTGTCCAGAACGCTTTTCCCAGCTCTGTGAGTTCACTCCTGAGGTCTCCTCTCCCCATCCTTGAGGTAATTGATCACTGTCCACAGACTCATTTGCCAGGCTACTTCCGGCCCTCTTGCTGTTTTTGGTATTGAGAATAGTTGACCCGTGTCACAGATCTTTTAAAAGTTCTTTGTCTCCTCTTTCCTTCTATTTCTTCCTGCTTCTTTCTCTCTACCTTATTTCTGTGGACTGTTTGATTACAAGCACAAACTCCATATCAACTTCAAGGCGTAGCACTCCCTCCAGGACCTTGAGCGGGCCAATCTCTTCTTGGCAGATCTCTCTCTCATCCTTGACTAGGTGGCAACTAATAATAACATCAAGTACTCCTGGGCCCTTACTCTATGTGCCAGATGCTTCTTTTTACACTTTGGGGTTTTTATTTTATTGCATTGTCTTGCCTTTACCTTCATCTCCTTCAAACTGAATTCCCTGGCATCTGGGACTGCCTTATAATTATTGGTATGAATAAAAGTTTTATTATCTTCACAACAACCTTTTAATTTAAGTGTCATGTCCCCATTTTGTAAGATAAAATAACTCAAAGTGATGAGAATAATGTCAGAAATGGAATTCGTAACTCTCTCTTTGCTTGTAAGGAATCTGTTTGCTTGATACAACGTACCCTTCCCATCTCATTCCTCTTTGTTTCTAGCATCCAGAAAAGGGCCTAGAAGTGGACTTGTTCTTCAGTGAGTGGCCCAAACTATCTACATAGCCTCAGGGTGTTGGCTTGAGTTTCTTCAGAAGTAAACTCAGGGCAAACACTTAACTATAAATTGTTCATTTGTGAGGTAATCCCAAGAAACAATGGTGGAGAATTGAGGAAGGGACAAGGGGAAGAGAAAGACGGTGACGAATGTCATCCCCACGCATCTTAAGCTCAGTCCTTTTGGGGGAATTCTGAAGACAGGCTGATAACTTAAAGTTACCTCAAGCAAGGATTGAGGAAGCGAGGGTACTTCCTCACCAACGCCCTTTCCTCACACTGTTTCCTGGAACATTAGCTTCTCCATGCCAGGTGTGGCTTGGTTCTGAAAACCACCCTTAGACACAGCTCACATGTTTTCTGTAAGTATAATCCTTAGAGTGGAGAGGTGAAACCTAACGGATATAGCTGGGGCTTGACAATGTCTGTTATTTCATGTCATTGTCCGTTTGAGGATCACTTTCTACATTTGTACAATGAAAGAGTTTCTAGAATAAATAACTCTTAAGAATATTCCAGGGAGCTCCGGTGGCATTGTCCATGGGGAGTTGTGTTACTAACCAGAGGCTATATATCTCTCTGACGCTTTGAATCCACCAACAACTCTGAGAGAAAGATGGACAATCTCCTTCTGTGTAATTTATACCCTTAGAAACTCACTGGAAGATCAGCAATGAGAGACAGAAGAGTATTAATGTTGGTTTAGTGCTTGGCTGCTAACTGGAGGGTTGGTAATTCAAACTCACAAGTTGCTCTGCAAGAGAAAAGGTGGTAGTCTGTTTCTGTAAAAGTTTCAGCATATATGTTTACGGCATTGAAGTCTATGGGGGAGAGAATAGTCTAAAAGTATTATATTTTAGGGCATTATTTTTATCGTAGGAGTATGCAATGAGGGTTGCAGAGTGGATTATATTTGGGGGTAGGGGGTGGGGTTTGGGGAGTTGCGGGAGGGGGATTGTGTACCAATGAGGGAGTTTTTCTTTCGCTTTTCAAGGAGAGGAGCAAAAGGGAGGGGGGAGGGGTTTGTGCAGGGAGAAGTGTGCAACAATGAATGAATGGAATTCCAAAATCTCTGTAGATGTTCATTGAAATGAAAAAGAAACAACCTAAATTGAAAAAAAAAAAAAGTTTCAGCATCTATACCTGTGGCTATAATTTCACAGTAGCCCAGTGTACAATATAAACATATTACAGCCACCACTGTAGTCCATCTTATTGAGAGTCTAATTCCCCTCCCCTCAAGACTAAGGTGCACTGATCAGAGGGAAAAAACGGAGGTTTTGTTCTTCTAGACAGTCCACGGTACATCCAGTACCCTTGAGCAACATCACAATTCAAAGGCTTCACTTCTCTGATCTTCCTTACTCATTGTTCAGGTCTCATATGCATTTGAAGGCATTAAACGCACCATCACTTAGAGCAGGTACCCCTAAGTAGCCTGGTGGCATGTTGTTTGTTAGTTGCCCTCAAGACAACTATGACTCATAGAGACCCTATGAGCAGTGAATCTGAACCCTGCCCTGTCCTGTGCATCCTCATCATCTCTGGTATACCTGAGCCCATTGTGACAGTCACTGGGTCATATCGTGCTGAAGGTCTTCTGTTCTTTTGATGACCCTCCGCTTTTCCAAGCATGATGTCCTTTTCCAAGGATATTCCTCTTGTTAGGAAGGAATATTGTTAATATACCCAGAGTATGGGAGGTGAAGTTCCAAAGAGCATCTGGTCACACTTTTCCAAAATATATTTGTGGTGACCCAGTACACTACATATCAGACAACCAAAAGAAAGATGAGTGGCTGGAACCCACCAGGCACTCCAGGAGAAGGATGAACAGACTCCTCCAGTAAAGATTTACAGCCTTGATAAGACAATGGAGGCTCATAATGAGTCAGAATTAAGTCAACAGCGGTGACTCATAAGCTGTTGGGTTTTTTTGTTTGTTTGGGTTGTTCTTTTTTTAAAAAATTCTAATTTAATTTTATTTTTGTCAAATGACCTTCTTAAAATGGTATCCTTACTCTTTAGCAGTTTAAAAGGGCCTTTTGCTGTAGATTTTCAGATTGTAATTAATTATTTGATTTCTTGATTCTGCTTCCATAAACATTGGTTGTGAATCAGGGCTTCTTTATGTCTAATAGTTAAAAGTGTCTTTTTTTAAAAAAAAATTATTTCTTTTTAATTTGGTGTGCCATCAAATTGGATCCAACAGGAGGAGTTTGCCCCTTCTTCTCCAGCGTAGAATCTGGTGGATTTGAACTGTGCACCTTTGGGAGTACAAAGCAGCGTCTTGCCACTAGAACACCAGCACTCCCTTAAAAATGTCTTTTCTTGCCTATATTTTGCCTTCCCCTCATGTTTGCTTAATGTATAAATATTGGCTAGAATCATGACATTCTACAAACTATCACCAGAGCTCCTTACCCTGGCAATGTTGGAAAGGAGTTTGTTGCACTCTTCAGCAATAATTATTAAATATTTTACTATAATATCCAGTTCTGTCCATTTTACTTTATATACTTTGAGGCTATCTTAAGTGTAGACTATCTCTGATAATGATACTTTTTCTACTATTACATTTCTCAGTTAATTGTATCTTTCTCTCAATGTTCATATTATTTTGGTTTTTTTGATTCATGCCAATGAATGCCAGATGTATCTGCTCACCTCCTTCAGTTTTTAATCTTTCTGTATATTTTTGCTATAATTGTGTCTCCTATAAAACAAACAAAAACTATTAGAAATTCCTTATTGTTTTAGTACATCGTGAGGACCTCTTTCCTTTCCCTCTAACTTTATTTTTTTAATGCAACATATGTGTGTGTGTATATGTATATGTATATATGTGTATATATACATATATATATTTTTTTTTCTTTCCCCCCACATATTCTTCCCATTTCCTCCCCCCCAATCATTCATTGTTGCACATTTTCCTCCCTGCCCACCCCTTCCCTCAGTTCGCTTTTCTTTTTGAAAAGAAAAAAAAATTTCATTGTTATACAATCCCCCCTCCCCCAAGTCCACAGTCCACTTGATTATGCACTTATTTTTCTGGAAGCTTGTCATGAAAATAATGCCTACTCATGTATTCCTTTTAAACAGTTTTCTCCTTCCTCTGTTTCAATGCAGTATACATTATTTATCCCCTCTTTTCTTACATTCCCCCCAACCCCAATGTCAGTCCCATTTTACAACAGTGGCACCATGCAGTATTTATCCTTTTATGACTGAGATACTTCACTCAGCATAATATCCAACAGGGTCACCCATTTTGTATAATATTTCATGAGTTCCTTCTTTTTTAATGCAGCATGGTATTCCATTGTGTGAATATACCAGAACTTCTCTATCCATTCATTTATTGATGGGCATTTAGGTTGTTTCCAAGTCTTTGCTATTCTGAACAAAGCAGCAATAAACATGGGTGTGGATATATCTGCTTGGGTGACGGTTCTGGTTTCTTTAGGGTATATTCCAAGTATTGGAATTTCTGGGTCAAATGGTATTTCTATTTGCAACTTTTTGAGAAAACACCATCCATAGTGATTGCACTATATTACACTGCCACCAACAGTGAATAAGGGTTCCAGTTTCTCCACAACCTCGCCAGCATTTGTTGTTTGCTGGTCTGTTGAATTTTGCTATTCTTATTGGGGTGAGATGAAATATCATAGTTGTTTTGATTTGCATCTCTTTTAGAGCTAGGGATTTTGAACATTACTTCATGTGTTTGTTCGCCATCTGAATGTCTTCTTTGATGAAGTGTTTGTTCATATCCTGTGCCCATTTTGCAATTGGGTTGTTTCCCTTTATGTTATTGTGGTGGTCAAGTATTCTATAAATTCTAGAGATAAGTCCCTTATCTGACATGTCATTGCCAAATATTTTTTCCCCAATCTGTGGCTTCCCTTTTTACCCTGTTGGAGAAGTTTTTGGATGTGCATAGGGATTTGATTCTTAGAAGGTCCCATTCATCTATTTTATCCTCTCCTGTTTGTAGATTCCCTCTAATTTTATATACATCTGGCTGGGAAAGGTAGAGAGTCAGTGCAAGAGAGGAAGAACCTCTGGAAGACAGTGACTACCTTAATGGACTTGAACATGGCAGGTCCTCTGTAAAACAGGGCAAGATTCACTTTCATTCACAGGATCACTACAATTCAAGTCAACTCAATAGCTCTTAACAACAAACTTTATATTTTCAATAATTTCATACTTACTGCAAGTGGATTTTCCTAGATTCAAATTCAATAAATACTCATTTCTCTTCATTTAAAATCATTATTTGTTAACAATTTGCCCATTGCTTTTAAATGTACTTATACATTCTCTTAAGAAGATCGATTGACATTACTGCAACAATGGACTTCAGCACAGCAGCAAATAGCAAGAATGATGAAGGATTGGGTGGGGTTTCTGTCTGTTATATGCAGAGTCAGTATGAGTGAGAGCTGGCTCTATGGCGATATAGCAAAGTAACACAAATTCTCTGACTTATTTCAGACTTTCAGACATAGTAACGGTTAACTTCTAAATGCTTTAGCATCTACAGCGTAAGAACAAGGGTATTATTCTTCCATTTAACCACAATATGAAGACCACACTCAGGAAATTTAACCATGGTACAATATTATTTTATCTATTACATAACGTATACTTAAGCAACCCTGACAGCTCCTTTAGATCTTAGAAAAAAAATTTGCTGGATCCAGTCAAGGATCATATGTCATATTTGGTCACTTTGATCTTTCGACTCCTTATGTGTAAGAATGTTTTCCATTTGTTTTTGTTTTTCATGGTGCTGACATTAGGGGCATCTAGACCAGGAATTTTACAGGTCATCTCCAAATATGTTTTCATCTGATAGCTTCTTCATGATTTTCTTCATTTTTGGCAGTAATACTCCATGATGTTGTTATGTACTGTCGAGTCACCTGCAAGTCATAATGACTCTATTTTACAACAGCTCTGAAGCCTTCCCTGTTTTGAGCCAATCTCACAGACTCTGATATACCTACTTCCATTGCCCTAGCTACTGTATCATTCCATCTCATTTGGAGTCTTCCTCTTCTGCATTGTCCCTCCACCCTTCCAAGCATGATATCCTTCTCGAAGTATCAGTGTCTCCTAGCCACAAGTCCAAAGTATGTGAGATGGAGCTTCAAAATCCTAGCCTCCAAGGAGAAACTTAGTTTCACCCTCTCCAAAACAGACCTGTTTGCTTTCATGGCAGTCCATCGTACATTCAAGATTCTTCTCCAGCACTGCAACTCAAAGACATCAATCCTTCTTCTGTCCTTCTTAGTCATTATCCAGCTCTCTACTGCAAATAAAGGAATTACTAAAACCATGGCCTGGATTAGGCACACCTTAGTCTCTAGACTGACATGGTTGCTTCTCAGTACTTTGGAGAGGTTTCTGATAGCAGATTTACCTACTGCAATTTGCCTTTTGATCCAGGAAGTATTGAAAGAAGATGGAAGGAGTATACAGAATCACTGTATTAAAAAGAATTGGCTGACACAGAGGAATTTCAAGAAACAACATATGATCAAAAGGCAATGGTGATAAAGGAAGAAGTTTAAGCCACTCTGAAGGACTTTGCAAAAAATAAAGCCCCAGGAATTGATGGAATATCAATTGACATATTTTAACAAACAGATGTTGCCCTGGACATGCTCACCAGGTTGTGCCAAGAAATCTGGAGGACAACTCCCTGGCCAACTGATTGAAAGAGATCCATATTTATTCACATTCCAAAAAAAGGTGACCTGACAGTGCAGAAATGATCATACATTATCACTCATATCACATGCAAGGAAAGTCCTGCTGAAGATTATCCAGAAATGACTGCGACAGTACAGTGACAGAGAACTGTCAGAAATACAAGCTAGGTTTAGAAGAATAATAAATAATAACACATATTGAGTCCTTCTCAGTATGTCACACCAGAAAATAGATGATGGCTCTTTGTCTCATTATTGATGATAAGGCCAGTTAGTATATTGCCACTGTGATGGTAATTCTTCCATTATAAAATTACCCAAGAATTGCTATTTTGAAATATTGTGATTATTTTATTCTCTCAAAACTAATGAGTTTTGCAATTAGTTTTTAATAAATTATTACTTTAATCCTTTCTCTGACAATCTACTGCCATTGAATCAGTTGTGACTCATATTGACCCTCCCTTACGCTTCCAAGGCTGCTGCAAATCTTTACCAGAGGAGATTTTCTTTCCAGTAGAGACTTGTGGATTTGAACTTCTGAGCTTTTGGTTAGCAATCAAACAGGTAATGCACTATGTAATGCACTAAGAGATCCTTAATCTAGGGATTGTAAAATTATTTTCTAATTTTGTATATCTTCTTCATTTATTAACTCTCATTCACCTTCTTTATAGAGCATATTTTCTTTTTTTTTTTTGAATTCTGGAATTTGATTTTATTATTTGTTTTTTTTTCTATAATTATATTTTATTAATTTTCATAAACATTTACAGAGATTTTGGGCTTCCACTCATTCATTGTTGCACTATTCTCTCTACCCTCCTCCCAGTTTGTTCTTGTCCAAATGCCACAGTGCTTGTCAAAGCCAGTTCTGATTAATCTTCTTTGTCAGTGTATCCTTTGCCATTCCCTATCCCTCCTCCCTGAGAGAGACTTCACCCTGAGTCATAAGGAAAAGGGGACGGCGTATTCTCTTAGCTACTTCCTGCTGAAAAGGGATGCTGTGGGTTTCAGGGTGAAGATCTTCTCTCACTACTCTAAAGGGCCCCTTTGGCAGTAGGAAACACATAGACTATTATGGAGATTGATTTTGGAATTCAGATGCACTCTTATTGATTGTGCTTGGCTGTACATGTACATATCCTTGAAGATGTATCATGGGGGTGTTCTCACCTAACGTATTATTTTATTATTACAATGCACTCATATATATTTACTATGATCTTAAATTGATGAGAGGAAGCCTTCCAGTGTTCCTCTGATATGTCCTCGCAATTTTATAAAACATCCATATGATTTAAGCATGAAATTATGTTTTAAACTTATTTTGTACTTTCCCTATTCCTATACCTGAATCAGCCATTTCTGCAAGGAATTCTGACTCATTTTAGTAGCATATAATATTTAAAAAGCAAGATCTGAGTATTATGTGAGTGCATTGGTACTGGAGTGTTACTGCCCCTGGGCTCTGTTGTCATAAATGAGTCCTGGCATTGTGGCAGAAGCACAAAATAACCTATATATTCTACTTAGTATAACTAACACATTTGTGTAGGGATAAGGGAGATTAATCATGGGTTGTACAATTTGAGGGAAATGGAAAGAATTTGTTCTTGAAAGCAATATATTAAATTTTCCCCCCCAAATTTGTAAATAAATTAGTAGGTGGAAAAAAGACATACAGCAGCTACTTAAATATTCTGAAAAGTAAACATAAGCAGGTGCATTTTTGAGGGGATGAAATTTTAGAGAAGCATGATAAGAGGGTTGGGCCTTCGTTCCCCACCCTGCTCCATCTTTGTCTTTTCTCTGTGGCTCCTCCAAGGGCTGACTCATGGAGCTACTATGAAGAATCATCATGTGATTGGCTAAAATTCAGATTTAAGCCTCATATTCATGACCAAGGAACCTTAAAAGAGGCTTCTGCAGGCCTGAGAGGCTGAGAAGAGTCTGTTGTTGTTGGTGGTAAGTGCCATCAAGTCAACTGTGACTCATGGCAATCCATGAACAACAGATCTGAACCTTGTCCTGCCCTGTGCCATGTTCATGATCTCTGATATGCTCAAGCCTGGTTACAGTGACTGTGTCGTTCCATCTTGTTGAGGGTTTCTCTCTCTTCCTCTTACCTTCCACTTTTGTAGCAACTAGCCCCTACTGAAAACAGGCTCAGAATATGTGAGGGCAATTTTCACCACCTTTGCCTCCAAGGAGCAAACTATTGCACTTCTTCAAAGACAGATGTGTTTGCTCTTTCAGCAGTCCATGGGATAGTCATTACTCTTCTCCAGTACAACAATTCTAAGGTGTCAAGGGAGCTGGAAATAGTAATCTTAAATTCATTTCTTGTACTTCATTGGACAGGCACACAACTCAGCATGGCAAAATCTTTGTGAAATGAATGTATGTGAAACAATAACCCAAGATTCAGCCTAACCTCTTCTCTCTCTCTTTGTCCATCAAAGACTTTGAACACTTGTATAACTTTCATGTTCCATATAAAATCCAGAATGGCTCAGTGTACCAATTCTAAGGTAAAAAGTGGCAATGCCAACTCTAAACTGATCTAGATATTAAGACTTTAAAGCAGAAGGCCAGATGAGCTCTAGGAGGATGTCAAGAATATGTATCATCCATGAAGAGTACAAAAGGTCATTATAAACACAAAGGAGAGAAAAAAACAAAAAAGAAAAAATAGAGAAAAAAAAGAGGGAAAAAAAGATAAAGGAGGAAGAATAGACTGAACTGGATGTCAGAAGAGACTCTGAATAGTGCACTAAAGTTCTGAAAAGCCAAAGCAAAGGGAAGAAATCAAGATATTAAGGAGTTGAACAGGAAATTTCAAAGGGCACTTACAGACAACAAAGGGTTGAGCTCCTTTAACATTTCTAAGCTTCTGAAGGAACTGAAGAATAAATTCAAGCCTTTAGTTGCAACACTTAAGGATGCTATGGGCAGAATATGAAATGGTCCAAGAAGTATCAAAAAGATGATAGAGGGAGTACACAGAGTCAGTGTGCCAAAAAACTGGCTGACGTAGAAGTATTCAATGAAATAACATATGAACAAGAGTCAGTGGTGATAAGGGAGAAAGTTTAAGCTGCTCTGAAGAAACTGGCAAAAAACACAGCCCCAGGAATGGTTGGGATACCAATTGACATATTTCAACAAATAGATGGCTGTGCCAAGAAATATGCAGGAAAATCACCTGGCCAACTGATTGGAAGAGGTCCATATATATTCCCATTCCAAAAACATGTGATCTGTCTGAATGCACAAATGATCTAATGATGTCACTAATATCATATGCAAGCAAAATCCTGCTGAAGATTGTCCAAAAGTAGCCAGAACAGTACATTGGCAGAGAACTACTAGAAATATGAGCTAGATTTAGAAGAGACCATGGCACAAGGAACATTATTGCCAATGTCAAATGGATCTTGGCTGAAAGCAGAGACTAACAGAGGAATGTCTACCTGTGTTTCATTGACTATGCAAAGGCATTTGACTGTGTGGATCACACCAAATTGTGGTTAACTTGAGAAGAATGGAAATCCCAGAACACTTGATAGTGCTCATGTGAAACCTATGCTTGGAAAGGAGGCAGTTGTCAGAATAGAGCAGGGAAACACTGCATAGTTTAAAGTCAGAAAAGGAGTATGTCAGGGATGTGTCCTGTCTTCAGATCATTTCAATCTGTATACAGAACAGACAATTTGAAAAGCTAGACTTTATGACAAATTGCTGTCTGTCAGATACTCCTCTAAATCTGAACATTCAGATTAAGACAGACTAGGAAGAAGGATTGGCCACCCACTTCTG
>NW_006399813.1:8643070-8649310 GCF_000299155.1 Elephantulus edwardii
CGATTGGCACAGGACAGAGCAGAGTTTAGGGCTGTTGTACATAGGGTTGCTATGAGTCGCAAGCGACTCGACGGCACATAACAACAACAACAACAACATACATAGCCTGTTTCAAGCTGCTAATTGTATTATCCTTATTGCCAGTCCATCCATTCTTTCTAGATTGGTCCTCTCTTACCCTGATCTTTCACATGTCCATACATTCTGTTTCTATTTTCCCTGTCACACCTCACTCTTCTAATTTCACAGTTAGTTTCATAGTCTTTCATTTTTATTTGAATTATTTGTATTTTTTTCCTTCCTTTTCCTTTGTTGAATTCGCCAATTTTATTGAACTTTTTAAGGAATCAGCGCTTGGTCTTTTTGATTGTTTCAATTGTTTCTCTGTTTTCTATTCTATTTATTTCTGACTTATCTTTAGTATTTCCTTTCTTCTACAGAGGCTGTGGGGTTAGCTTGGGTGTTGTTCTTTTTCCCCCCTATTTATTGAAGATATTGGGTTAAGTAATTTGTTTTCTCCATACCTTTTAAATCTATAGATTTAGATCATTCAGAAGGTTGGGCTCTATGAGGAGGAATGTGGTATCAGGATTGGAGGAAGAGTCATCAACAATTTACAGTATGCAGATAACACAACCTTTTTTGCTGAAGACAACCTGAAGCACTTGCTGCAGAAGGTAAAGCATTGTAGTCTTCAATATGGATTGAAGCTCAACATCAAGAAAACAAAGATTCTCACCACTTGGCCAGTTGGCGGCATCATGGTAGATGGAGAAGAAATGGATATTATTAACAATTATAGCTTGCTTGGCTCCACAATCAACACTCTTAACACAGCAGTCAGGAAATCAAAAGATGACTTGCATTGGGAAATCTGCTGTCAGGGACTTCTTAAAAGTGATATACGATAGCATATTATGATTATCACAGGAATTCAGAATTAAGTTTGCATAGTGGAGTGCATTGTGGGTGGGGGGTGGAGAGCAGGGTCGGGGTCGGGGATTGTATACCAATGAAGAAGTTTATCTTTTGCTTTTCAAAGAGAGGAGTGAACTGGGGGAATGGGGGTAAAGAAAAAAGTGCAACAATGAATGAATGAAAATCCAAAATCTCTGTAAATGTTCATTAAAATTAAGAAAATAAAATTTAAAATAAGAGTACTGAAAAGCAACAATGTCAGTCTAGAGACTAAGAAGCTTCTTATTCAGGCCACTTGCTATGCATCAGAGAGCTGTACAATGTCTAAGGATGACAGAAAAAGAATCAATGACTTCAGATTGTGGTACTGGAGAAGAGTGTTGAACATATCATGGACCTCCAAGAAAACAAAATAGGTCTATCCTGGAGAGGGTGAAGCCAGCGTTCTCCTTGGAGGTTAGGATTTTGAAGCTCCGTCTCACATAGTTTGGGCAAGTGGCCAGGAGACACCTGTCTTTGGAAAAGGATATCATGCTCGGAAGGGTGGAGGGAGAGTGCAGGAGAGGAAGACCCCTCCAATGAGATGGCTTGACCAGTAACTGGGGCAATGCAGGTTAGTGAGGCTGGCTCAGGACAGGGCAGGCTTCAGAGCTGCTATACATAGGGTTGCTATGAGTCGCAGGCGACTTAATGGCACATAACACCACCACCACAACAGTATGTTTTACCTCTTTATTCTTTTTTTTTATATGCTTGCTTACCTCTAAGCACTGCCTTTACCATAACCCAGAGTTTTTGATATGTTATGGTTTCATTTTCATTTGTCTCATGTTTAGAACCCAATAGGTGCAATTTAGCTTCCAAGTGGATAGGTTTTTTTTTTCTCTTTTATCCTCTTGTTAATTCTTTTTTTTTTTTTAATGTGTGTACCGTCAAATTGGATCTGACTGGTACAGGAGGCGACTGTTCCTCCTTCTTCAGCAGAGCATCTGGTGGATTTGAACCGTGTACTTCTGGGATTGCAGTGCAGTTTCCTGCCACTAGGCCACATCTTGTTAATTCTTGTTTTATGGGATTGTGGTCTGAGAAAATACTGTCCTTCATTTTGATGCTTTTTAATTTATCTAGGCATGCTTTTGCCCTAATATATCTTAGTTCTAGAGAATAGCTTCATCTCTTTGTTTCATCATTTGTAATTTCTAGAACACCAGTTCAATTTTTGCAATTTCATGTGGGACTATTTCTTCAGCCTTCCTCTCAGTGGAGTATTCTTTGGGTCTGTGATCTGGTCTGCTTTTTTTTACGGTAAAGGCTTGTTTTGTGTTTTGGGTTTTTTTAAATGATGTTTAAGACAGACTGCTACTTCTGTGACATTGTGTGGCGTTCTGGTCACATGTGTAGCAGTTTCTGGTGTGTCCATGTGTTTACTGGTTCATTGCTTGGGTGAAGATGCTGCTCAGGGATTTTTTTGTAACCTGTAAGGTAGTGGTATCTCTTTAAGCTGTGACTGTCAAGATGAGCAGATTAGATATCTTGGGCAAGTAGCATTACAGGGGCAGGATCTGCAGGGCAGGGCATAGTGGTGTGACAGGGCAGGTCAGCACTACACGGTGAGAGTTTGTGTGTCTGGAAGAGAATGTGTTCTGGCCTTGGTTTTTTTTTTTTGTTTTTTTTAGAGCTGTTATTGTTGTTAGGTGCTGGTGTTTGGTTGTTTTTATTTTTTTTAAATTTATTATTCATTTCAATGAAAATTTACAGAGACTTTGGATTTCCATTTATTCATTCATTGTTGTACTTTTCTCCCCTCTCAACCCTCCCCCCTCCAGTACACTCCCCTCTTGGAAAAGTAAAAGAAAAATTCTTTCATTGTTTTACAATCCCTCCCCCCAGGTCCACTCCACTATACAGCCTTTGCTCTGGACTCCCATCATGACAAAAATACCTAATCACATATCCCTTTTAACAGTTTTCTCCCTCATCTGTTTCAATACAGTATACATTACTGAACCCATCTTTCTCAGTCTCCCCCCAACCCTGAGGTCAGTCCTGTTTTACAATGGTGGCACTATGCAGTATTTGTCCTTTTGTGACTGAGATACTTCACTCAGCATCATGTCCTCCAGGGTCACCCATTTTGAATAATATTGCATGAGTTCCTTGTTTATCAATGCAGCGTAGTATTCCATTGTGTGAATATACCACAGCTTGTCTATCCATTCATTTGTTGATGAGCACTTAGGTTGTTTCCAACTCCTTGCTGTTGTGAACAAAGCTGCTATAAACATGGGTGTGCAAGTTCTGGCCTTTTTAAGCTACACAGTCAATATCTGCTTCTGTTCCCACAGTCTGTGGGCATGTCTGGTTTTTGTGTTTGGTTTCTGCAAAAAGGTTTCTCCCATTTTTCACCCACTGTGCATGTGCCAGACTTTCCTGGAAGTGCAGGTGGTTCAGGCAAAGGTCTTTGTCTTGCTCCTGGTCTCTTCCTGCCCAGCTTAAGGTGGTGCTGGTTGGCTTGCGGAGTCACCAGGTGGGTGGAAAGTTTTTCTATTTTTTTCCTCTCTGGTCCCCTCCTGGGCAAGTCTTCACAATGTCTCACCTGCCTAGATGAAGAGATGCCTGGGCATTTGTTTTCTCATGGATGGGAAGAAGACAGTACTCCGTTTGCCAAGGTTTTCTAGTATGATCTAGTAGGATTCCACACCCTACCCCCCTGCTCACATTGGGGGGTAGGGCTCCTCACATTTGGTCCATGACACTTACTATGAGCTTCCTATTCAATCCATTATTATTTCTCCTTTCAATTTTTATAACCTTAGGTTCCCTTAAGCCTCCCATGGCTAAGATTTTGCTAGAATAACTCTGTTCCTACTGAGGATAGACAAATCCCTCAATTAGCCTCTGCTGTCATCTCCACCGAAGTCTAAGTGGTATACTTTTAAAGAAAAAAAAAACCCACCATAGGTTACAAGCAAATACATGGGGGGAAAGATAGAGCATACAAGTAGTAAACATAAGAAGGCTTGATTTGTTGTTTTAAAATTAGTTAAATTGATTTCAAAACTCAGTATCAATAAGGATAAAGAAGAACATTTTATAATGATAAAGGAACAAGTGATCAAGGTGACATCACAATTATAAACACTCATTCATTGCCATGTGGTTGCAACCAACTCAGAGCTGACTCGCCAGTGAGTTTTCAGATACTTTAAATTGTACAACAGAAGACTGTCCATGTATTCCCCACAGAGCATCTGGTGGATTCAAACTACCTGTCTTTCGGTTGGCAGCCCAACTCCTTACCCACTACGCTATCAGAGCTCCACATTATAAACGTTAATATATTTAACTACAGAGTCAATCTAATACTAAGTGTTTTACTCACTCACTCACGAAATCATTCACTCACTCACTCATGAAATCATTCACTCACTGTCCTCAAGTCAGTTCCAACTCCTAGCTAATACCCATTGGGTTTTCCAAGTCTGTCAATCACACCAGAGAAAGACAGCCCATTTTTCTTTGTTGGAGCAGTTGGTGGATTCCAAACAACAGAGAACTGTGAATTTGGGCTGGCATCACAACTCTTTATGGATTACACAACAAAATGTCATTATTAAACATTTAACCAAGGAATAAAGAACAATAAATGCACCTAGATGCATAACACGGATGAATTTAAAAATCACTAATTTTAGAATGTGAGGAAGAAAGCTTACATGTTATTGTATAATTCTATTAATATAAAAATCTGATGCCATATTCTTTTCCATATATTGTAGTTTCTTAGACTATTTTCCCAGCCTACAGAATGAATAGGTGTGGTGAAAGGACACAGCACTAATACATAAATGTCCTGAAGTTAAATTATGCAGATTTGCTTGTTTTGTTTGAATGCCTGCTTCTTGGTCTATGTAAAGATTCTGCAGGAGCACAATAAAGTATGCCACAATTCCAACTCTTCATGATAGTCTCCCTAAACTATTACAATGCACACAATCAAATGTCTTTGTATATTCAATAAAATATAAGTAAGCACCTTTCTGAATGTAGTGTTATCCTAAAAGTTGGCTTTTAAAAAGCTGTTTAGTCTCTGGTCTTGAGCTACTTTAACTGCAAACGAGTGATCTTATAAGTCAGAGTGGTCTTGAAAATCACCAACAGGTGTGGCGAGGTGTAAGAGAGAGTGCTTCTCTCACTGAGCAGCAAGACTTGAGGGGAGCCAGACTTGTGGTGGTAAGTCCTGTGAAAGCAAGACCCTGGTGGTGGAGAGACTGTGGCACTGCTGTGGACAAACAATGGCAAGGTGTGACCTGAGGCCTCTTGCATTTATGCTGGCCATAGTTAAAGGTTTGACTCCTCTTGGAGGATGTTTGAAGAAGCTGACGTATAACTGCTCTGAGGCAAACCCTGGTGGATGATTTGGATTTGACTGCTGAACTGGAACCAGAGCCTGAACTTGTTGAGGAATTGTTGGTCTAAAACTTGGGCTTGTTTGGGGTGACATTCTTTCCTTCCTCCACTCTCCAGCTTCCTTTCTTCATAAACCCCACTGTTGGTACCGTAACTGTGGGTCTGTGTAGTCAGCAACAAATATAAGAACCTCTTGCTGTGGGTGGGACTCTACAGGCACCATGGGGCTGCACTGTGGACTCTTTCTGCTTTCTGTTTTGGGGAGGTGAGAGGCTGTGATAGTCTCAAGCCCTCTGACCTTTTCAGAGAGATGCTCATAGCCTTATGCCTCCTTGTTCAGTTTTCTCCTCCTTAGTCATGGTATTCTCTACTTTCAGCCAAGATTCATCTTCTGAATCCAGCATGAATTTCTAGCATTTCCCTGTCATGTACTCCAGTTGTTTTTTTAATTAGTTTCAATAAGATTTTGCTTGTATGTGATATTGATGGGGAAGAGCTCTGGTTGCTACTTTGTAGGAAGTTGCACTACTAACCAACAGTGGTGCCTCCTTAGTTCACATATGGTTCTTTGGGAGAAAGATGGGAAATCCTCTCGTGTGATTTATAGCCTCAGAAAGAGTGCTGGAGAGTTAGCTATAAGTTGATTCCATCTCAACGGCAAGGTGTTAAGCATTAAGTTGTTTATATCAATGACAGTGTTCAACAATTTTCACACAGGTTTGATATATTTAGCATTAATGACAAAAGACCAGATATTTTCCGAGATATCAAACATTAAAAAAAATACAAAAGCTCATTTAAAAAGACAGGATATATGCAGATATATGCACACCCATGTTTATTGCAGCTTTGTTCACAATAGCAAGGAGTTGGAAACAACCTAAGTGCCCATCAACAAACGAATGGCTAGAG
>NW_006399813.1:8650929-8665396 GCF_000299155.1 Elephantulus edwardii
GAAAGAAGAACGAACTGGGGAGGAGGGTGGAGAAAACAGTGCAACAATGAATGAATGAAAACCCAAAATCTCTGTAAATGTTCATTAAAACGAATAAAATTTAATAATAATAATAAAAAAGGACAGGATTGCTGTTGTTGTTGTTATGTGCCATCAAGTCGCTTGTGACTCATAGTGACCCTATGTACAACAGCCCTAAACTCTGCTCTGTCCTGTGCCAATCACACTGTCTCTGACACTCCCATCCTGATTATCCCAGTCACTGAATCAATCCACTTCATAGACAGGATAGAAAGATCAAAATGGATGCCAGAAGAGATTCTGAAATTTGCTCTCGAATGTGAAGAAACTAATGTGAAAGGAAGAAATGATATAAAATTTAAAAATACAAAGAAAGGGATAGAGTTGGAGGGAGGGGTGAATTTTGGATAGAACAAAAATCTTTTGAAAGTGATGGAAATGCTTGTTATCTTTATTATAATGTTTGGTTTACTTGTGTGTGTTGTTCTTGTTGTTATGTGCCATCAAGTTGCCTGTGATTCATAATGACCCTATGTATAACAGCTCTGAAACCTGCTCTATCCTAAGCCAACCTTATTGTCTCTCACATACCTACTCCCATTACCCTAGTCACTTAGTCAATCCATCTCATCAAGTGTCTTTCGCACTTGTGCTGTCCCTCCACCCTTCCTAGCATGATGTCCTTCTCCAAGGACTTGTCCCTCCTTCCAACATGCCCAAAGCATGTCAGATGGAGCTTCAGAATCCTTGCCTTCAAAGAGCAGCATGGTTTCACTCTCTCCAGGATGAACCTGTTTGTTCTCCTAGCAGTCCATGGTATATTCAATACTCTTCTCCTGCACCGCAGCTCAAAGGCATCAATTCTTCTATTATCCCTAGCCATTGTCCAACTTTCTGATGCATAGCATGTGATTGTGAAGACCATGGATCAGTAACACCTTAGTCTCCAGACTAACCTCATTGTTTTTCAGTACTCTGGAAATGTCCCTGACAGTAGACTTTCCCAGTGCAATTCACCTTTTGATTTTCTGGCTGCTGGTACCAAGAGTGTTGATTGTACAGGTAAGCAAATTGAAGCTGTTAACAATCTCAATCTCTTCACCGTCTGTCATGATGCTGTCAAAAGGCCCAGTGGTGAGAATCTGTTTTCTTGATGTTGAGCCTAATCCATACTGAAGACTGCAGTCCCTGACCTTCTGCTGCAAGCTCTTCAGTTTCTCCTCAGTTTCAGCAAGCAGGGTTGTGTCATTTGCATAAAGCAGGTTGATGACTCTTCCACCAATCCTGATGCCACACTCATCCTCATAGAGCCCAGTCTCCTGGATCATCTGTTCTGCATATAGGTTGAAAAGGTATGGAGATAGGACACATTCCTGTCATACACCCTTCCCAGTTTTAAACTACACAGTGTTCCCTTGCTCTGTTCTGAGGACTGCCTCCTGGTCCAAGTATAAGCAAAAGCAAAATCAAGTGTTCTGGGAGTCCCATTCTTCCCAGAGTCAGCCACGGTTTGTTGTGATTCACACAATCAAATGCTTTTGTGTGTATAGTCGATGAAACACAAATAGACATTCCTCTGGTATTCTCTGCTTTCAGCCAAGATCCATTTAACATTAGCTATAATATCCCTAGCGCCACGACCTCTTCTAAAGCCAGCCTGCACATCTAGCAGTTCTCTGTTGATGTGCTGTTCCAGTTGGTTTTTGATAATTTTCAGCAGAATCTTGCTTGCATGTGGTAGGAATGATATTGTTTGATGATTTCAGCACTCCGTTGGGTCTCTTTTCTTTGGAATGGGAACAAATATGGATTTCTTCTAGTCAGTTGTCCAGGTGGTTGTCCTCCAGATTTCTTGGCACAACAAATAGATTTGTCCTGGAGAGAGTGAAACCAGACTGCTCTTTGGAGGTAAGGATTCTGAAGCTTCATCTGACATACTTTGGGCATGTTGCAAGGAGAGACTAGTCTTTGGAGAGGGACATCATACTTGGGAGGTTGGTGGGGCAGCATGAGAGCATGAGAGAGGAAGACCCTCCATGAGATGGACTGGCCTAGTGATTGGCTAAGGATAGAGCAGGGTTAAGACCTATTGTACATAGGGTCCCCATGCGTCACACTGCACATAACAAAAACAGCCATGCCTTATTATTTTTTAAAAATTTTATTATTTTTTTGTATATATTGTCAAATTGGACATGACTGATACAGGAGGAGATTGCCTCTCCTTCTCCAGCAGAGGATCTGGTGAATTCAAACCATATACCTCTGGAAATTTAGTGCAACTTCTTGCCACTCGGCCACCAGAACTATATTTTTAATTACTATTATTCTCAATATTTTCCCTACAATGTTACAATAGATAACCTTGTGTATTACTTTTTGAATATTTTTGGAAATGACTTTTCAAAATAAGTTAGTATATGTGTGAATACTGTCAAGTTAGTCAAACTCAAAGCCCACACTCATTGCCTTCAAGTCAGAAGTGATTCAGCCAACACTCCTGTGGGTTTTCAGAGGCTGTAAATCTCCCAAGAGGTGATGGCCTATCACCTGTCTTTTCACCTCAAAGCAGCTGGTGAGTTCAAACCCCATACCTTTAGCATTTGAATCCCTACCTCCTTGACCACTAGAGCTCTTGTGGTTACTAGATGTTGTAATTTTCCTTCCCATGTTGTTGTTGGTTGCTGTCAAGTTAAGCACAAATCATAGCGATCCTATGAGCGAAAGACCTGAAGCCTTTCTTAACTATTGTCGTTTCCCAAAGTTCATAGAGTTTCCAGAGGCATGTTGTTCGGGAAGTGGATGCCACTGGGCTAATTTCCTCTCGCACTATGGTGGCCGGAAGCTCTGGTGGTCTAGTGGTTAGAAGCTGTGCTGTAATCCCAAAGACACGTGATTTGAATTGCTCCCCTGCGATTAACTGCCTCTGAAAACCCGCGGGAGTGTCAGCTATGAGTCAGTTCTGACTCGATGGTACACAACAACAACAATCACAACCATATGTGAGTGCCTAGTTTCCCATATCCGTGTCAACAGAATGATTGTTGACGCTTTTGAAATGTTGCCAATCTCATAGGTACAAGAGGGTGTCAGTGTCGTTTTAATTGGCCTTTCTCTAATTTATTATCTTTTAAATCAACTTAATGGCCATTTGTATAACTTGGGTATTGCTTGTTTATTTGTTCTTTGGTTTAGTGCCTGCTTGGGCTTCTTTCCTCCCATTTTTATGAGTTATTTATATGCTAGGGATATCAGCCTTTCATCTGTGATCTCCTTTGCAAATATTTTCCCTGGATGCAATGTGCCTTTTGTCTTTATTTATGGTGATTGTAGCTATGCAAAAGTGGTTTTTTAAAAGATGTGCTTGAATTCATCCACATTTTAATTTATCATGTTTGGATACTGAGTCATAATGAGAAAGCCAATCTTACTCCCAGAATCACCCCGTTTTCCTTTAGTAGTTGTATAACTTCATTTCTTTCATCCTTGTTTGACTGATTTGCAGTTTATTCTTGAGTATTGCATGAGGTATGGTTCCAATTTTGTTCTTTTGCAAATGGTTATCCAATGGTTTAATCATGTATTATAAAGACCCTTTCCCTCCTCCTTTGAGGGACCATCTTTATAATACACTAACTTTCTTCCTGCATTGGATTTATTTCTGTATCTTCCACTTTTTGTTTTTCTGGTCTATTAATGCTGCAGTATCACACTGTGTTAATTATAGAGAGAGCCTCTCTGTTTTAATTTCTGTTATCATATTTCATGTTTTGCATTTACTCTACATTATTTTTTTTCTTTCTCCCCCTCCATCAGCTAGATAGAATTTTCTTATGTTTATTTAAAAGTCATAACTCCTAATTTTAGTCTTATGGTGAGTACATAAAATTTAAGACCCGTACTTTATTTATCAGATAATGTTTTAGCTTCCTGGGTTTTATAAGTATGCTTTTTAAAAAACGTTTTTGTTTAATTCTTGATTTTTTTCATTTTGTTGTGGTTTTAAGTTATATATGTGAAGGAGGTCTCTGGTATGCAGAGGATTTAAATGACCAACCACTGGCAGAAAAGATGGGCCTGCAAAGTGACCCCAGCCGACCTTGAAAGCCAGCTCTGGTGATCTGCTTCCAGAAGGTCACATCCTTACAAATGAGTCACTTGGAGCAGGCCTACCCTGTGCACAGGGCTGGAGTCACCGGGAATGGTAACAGGCTCACCAGCAATGAAAAGCCAGAGAAACAGCAAGCTTTTATAAATAGTCTGTTCATTCTTCCCTCTTCTTTTGCTCTGGTTGTCTGACACTGTTTCTCTTTTTAGTGGAATAGTCTTAAGACCAATGGTGTTTTAAAAACTGGATTTTGTTTCATAAATCTTTGAGGTCTTGCATACCTGAGAACATAGGGTGGCTCTCTGACACGTAAATGACAGTTTGATTGGATAGAAAAGTCTACATTCTGTGTTCTTTTCCATCAATACTTTGAAGATATTTCTCTGTACCTAATATATGATGTTAAGGAGTATGATGAAATCGGAATCTTTACCGTTTCAGCTGACTGCTCTTTCTTTCTGGAAACTTTAGAACTTTTCCCCCTGTTTCTTTGATGCTCAATTTCCACTAAGACATGCCTTGATGTAGGCTCTTCCTTCTCTATACTGCGTGGCACTGTGCATGTCCTTTTAATCTGAGGTCTTTTATCTTTTCCTGACTTTTTCAAATTCTTCCTCTCCTTCAACCTTTCTTATCTTCATGGAATCCCAGTATTTAAAGGAAATTGGTACTTTTGTTTACTTTCAATCACTTAGCTTCACACACACACACACACACACACACACACTTTTAAATAACACAATCTTTTCATCTATTCTTGCTGTTTCCTGAGAGAATTCCTTAACATAATTTTCCAACTAGTTTCCTTCTACTCATTTCAACTATTGTTTTTTTAGTTTATCCAAACAAGTGAAAATGGTTTATTAAGGTAATGTAAAGGAGGTATGGTTGGTGAAAGATTGGCTGTGTGCAAAGTTAAAGTGAAAAAAAGGGGGAGACCCAAAGTCAGAGGTGGATTCAAACCTTAAGGCATGCTTACAGGAGGAGAGAGAGCCCCTGCTAGTCCCTGGCTCCCAGTCTCCTGAGTCTGGTTGTACCCAAGTCCCGCCTAGGGACCTGTGGGATTGGTCGGGGTATTTTTAGTATAAAGTATTACTATTTCTTTCTTTTGTCTTCTTTGACAAGCTTCAGTGTCCTCAGTACCATTTCTTCGCTGAAGATATTTATAATGCTTCAAGAGCCCTGGTGTCCTAGTGGGTTACACAATTAGGTTGCTCACTGAAAGGCCAGCAGTTCAAATCCACCTTTCACTCTGAGGGAGAAAGATGTCTACAGTCTGTTCTAAAGATTTACTGCCTGGGTTGCAATTGACTCAATGACGATGGGATTTATGACACACACGCTTTAAATTCTTGTTTTGTTCCTTCTACTTTTGTGCTTCATGGGATGTACACTCTTCAGCATGTAGCCTTCCTTTTAGAAGGATAAACTATATCCCTCAAAGTAAAATTGTTTTGGTCTGTAAATGAATGTTCCCTTGGTATATCACTTACTGTCCCTGGCACGACTGTTGAGGAAAGCCTTAAGACCTAGGTTTTGATTTCTGGTGGATTTAAGAGAGAGGATGTATGATAGGGCAGAGGACCCTTCATCCCACAGAAACCTTGTTGGCTTGTCCCAGTAACCTACCTTCACTTCACCTTTCCCACTTAGGGCTCCCTTTTCATTCTCCAGGGAGCCTGGGTGGTCTCATGGGTAAGGAGCTGCTCCCTCATCCCACAGAAGGAAGGTGGGCCGTCTCTTCCTGTGCAATTTACAGTCTCGGAAATCCTGGTGGAAGGCCAGCTATGAGACAGCTCTGACGTGACAACAATGAGTGGGTGAGTGAGTCTCCATTCTCCAGGTGGTGCAGAGTTAACAAACCCGTTAATGTAAAGATTGGTGGTTTGAGTCCATCCAGAGCATCTCATAAGAAGGGCCTAGTGATCTAGTTCTGAAAAAGGAGCTGCTGAAGACACTGTGGACTCAGCTCTGCTCTGACACACTCGGGCCATCATGAGTCAGAGTCACTCTACGTGACTGCTTGGCTTCAGTGTTCCTCTCGTGCTGTTCTACTCCTTTGTCTGATCTTTGGAAGAATCAGACATCAAAGGTGGATCCTTTGTAGCTCCTCCAGCCCTTAGGGTTTAAAGGCTAGGAGCACGAACCCTCTCTTAGCCTGATGCTTGCAGCTTCCCTGAGCTGCTCGCTGGAGAACACTTATCCATCCTTCAAATACTCCTTTTTAAAAAAAGGGAAAAAAAATTTAAACCTTTTTTAAAAAAAAATTAAGGCTGGTTTGCTTACAAATTTCATACACATTATTTTTCACACTGGATTTTTCCCCCTTTCCTTTACCCACCCCCCTCTCCACCCATCAAACCATGTGACCCTATGTTTACCTCCCCATCCTCTCCCCTCTGCTTCCCCCCCCTTGGATCCTCACACTTGTTCTATATTAATGATCTTATACAGTATTTGTCTTTGTGAGACCAAGTTAGTTCGCTCAGCTTAATGCCCTTCAGTTTCTCCTAAGTGAGATGTTGTTGTTATTGTTAAGTGCCGTTGAGTCAGAAGTGACTCATAGTGACCCTATGAATGAGAGACCTGGACACCAGTATAACTTTTGTCCTTTCTCCAGGTCATATGGTTTCCAGAGACAAGCTATTATGGAAGTGGATGCTACTTCTGCTTCCAAGCTTGATTTAATCAGGGAGCTCCACCAGACACTGTCCGCCAGGGGTAACCATTATCGCATTTGACACACCAGTGTCACAGTGTTCAGCCTCACAGCAACCATGAGTTACCTCTGTACATTAAGTGGACATACCAGGGTTATATGACCTAGAAGAATGTTTCACCAAAAACTAAAAAAGCAGGTCTGAGGGCCATGGATTAGAGTCACCAACCTTTGGCTTGGGATCATGACTTTCTGTCTGGTAGGCCAACTGATCTCTCTCTATGCTGTTGTTGTTAAATGCCATCGAGTCGGAGATGACTCATAGCGACCCTATGAACGAAAGACCTGTATGCTGGTATAACTTTCCTCCTTTCTCCAGGTCCATAGGGTTTCCAGAGGTAAGCTATTACAGAAGTGGATAGTAATAGTTAGAGAGTAATTTACAAAATGATTGCTCCTGCATGCTGCGTAGTATTCTATCATGTGAATGTATCATAACTTCTCCATCAATTTTTTTGTGGTTGGCCATTTGGTCTGTTTGCATGTTCTTGCAATGGCGAATAATGCTGCTATGAACATTGCTGTACAAGTCTTTGTTTGTGCCTCAGTTCTCATATCCTTCAAATATTCTTCCTCTCTACCTACGTACACATCTGTTTCATTGCTTGCATTGGGTTCTCTTCATCAAAACCTATAGGGTTATTCTTCAAACTTTGTTAAACGACCATTTTCTCTCTGCATCACTATTTATGTTTCTCTCTCCCTGGCTTGAGAGTGGGTGCCCCCACAGCTGGGGTGTGGAATCCTTTTCTGTGGCCTGGTGGATGTTGAGTTCAGTTGAATAATGCAAGTTAAAAAGAGGTAATGCTTTTAAAACAGGCTTTGGTTTTTTTTTTGTTGTTTTTGTTTTTTTTTTTCAATTTGAAAGCACTGTTTTATTAACTGACCAGATTACAAAAAAGAATCATGGCTGATACCTTAGTTCATTCTTCTGATAAGTCTGTTGATCTGGTCTTCCCGGTTGCCAGCATCTCCACCTTCTACAAAATGAGTGGACTTTTTCTTCATTCCACCTCGTGGAGAAGATAATTTGAATGGCCACAAGAAGTTGTTTGCTTCCTTGAAGTGTTTGCCAACAGTATAGATCTCATGAATCAGATCCTCCATGCAGATGATGCCATATTGGTTTTTTTTTTTAGATTGAGATTTTAATGAAAGTTTATAAAGAACTTGGATTTCTATTCATTCATTGTTGTATATTTTCCTCCCTGCCCACCCCTCCCCCCATTAGTTTTTTTTTTAAGTTCTTTCATTGTTATACAGTCCGTCCCTGCCCCCGACCACTTTACTATGCAGCTCTTATTCTGGACTCTTGTCATGCCAATAATATCTAATCATTTATTCTTTTTATAGAGTTCTCTCATCTGTTTCAATCAATGCCATGTACATTATTTATCCCCTTAAAAAGAGGGGGGTTTTTTTTGTTTTTCTTTTAAGAAGAAAAACACCATTTGTGTTTTAGGAGATGGAAAGATTTCTAAAGGTGATATCTGAGAGTTTTGAGAGAGAGAGAAAAGCACTTGGGATGGAGAAAATGCAACGAATGAAGATATAATGATGGGGATTTGCAGGGGCTTTACTTTTATTTTGAGCAGAAATCGATCTTTAAACTTCTGTGTAAGCCTTTTGTTTAGTGCCTTGACAATAATCAACCCTGAGAATTAACTGCATGCTGTTGTTGTTATGTGCCGTCAAGTTGCTTGCAACTTGTAGTGACCCTAAGTACAGTATCTCTGAACCCTGCTCTATCCTGAGCAGACTTCATTGTCCCTGACATACCTACCCCATTACCTCAGTTACTGAGAATAAAGTCTCTCTCTGCTCTAACTTCCCTAGGAAGCTGGATGGCCCATGGTAATGGAAGACTTCAAGTAAGGATGAAAAGTATTCGTTTTTGGTTCAGACATTAGAAATTTACAGTGCATCACACCCTGTACCAGCTAAGGTCCCCATAGTGATAACTCTAGCAAGAGGTGGATTTAAGGACTGGTGCCTTCGTGATAAGGAATTGCACTGTCAACCCAATGATTGTTGTTGTTGTTATGTGCCATCGAATTGCTTGTGACTCATAGCAACCCTATGTACAACAGCCCTAAACTCTGCTCTGTCAAGATGGGCAATCTCCTCCCTAGAGATTTACTGCCTCTGAAAAATCTGCTGGAGGGTCAGCTATGGGTTGATTTTGACACAACAGTACCCAACAACAACAGGCTGTTAGAAAACTAACTGGTAGATCCTGTCCCTTATTCTGAAGAGACAAAGGGGGATGGGCTCTCCCCATAGGAGGGATCAGGCATCCAGTTAGAACACTGTTGTCTCTAGAAGCATTGTCAAGTTTGCATGCACATACACGCATGTTTGTGTGTGTACATGTGTGTTTATGTTGTCTAAAACACACCTCATTGCTGTCATGTCATAACCAATTCATAGCTGACCCTCTAGCCAGTTTTCAGGAGGCTGTAAATCTCAAGAGAGGAGATTCTCCATTTTTGAGGAGTTGCTGGTGGATTTGAACCACAAAGAGAAGTACTTCCTTTGGCTCAGCAGTGCAAGTTCCTGAGGACTACGCCAGTCCAGTAGTCCTGTCTGTGTTGTAGGAGGGCGATAAAGCCGCTGTTCTCTTTGTTCCTGTCCTCTAGTGTTCTCAACAAGGACATAGAGCAGGGTGTACAAGAATGGAGTTGGAATGAGTCTGCAGGAACAAAGTACAGTATCTCTGGCATACACCGTTGCCTCACATTGAATTCTCAAAATAACCATATGAGAGCATTTTAAGACTAATGACAGTGCAGTGGGTTCCTTATTGGTCTGCTGACCAGAAAGCCGATGGTTTGAATCACCAAGCCCTCTAAGAGAGAAAGATGGGCAGTCATAAAGATTTATAGCCTTGAAAACGGAGGTTAGACTTGATTCAACGGTAGGGAGTTGGTAGTTTCTGTTTTTCCAAGTGGCACAAATGATTTGTGCTTGGCATCTAATGAAAAAGTTGACGGTTCTAGCCCACTCAACAGTTCTGCAGCAGAAAGGCCTGACAATCTGCTTCATAATGATCACAGCCACAAAAACCTGTGGAGACCAGTCCTACACTGACACACAGGATTGTCATGACCTGGAATTGACTCTACAGCAAAAAGTTTGGTGTTTTGGTGATTGTAGAGAAAAAGAGGACTCGAGAGGTTGATTTAACCAGGATCAGGCAGCTGTGGGCTCTTTATTGCTTATGGAGTTGTTGTTCTGTGTGTTTGAGTGGTGGGGTGGGTAGATGGTGAGGACAGGAGGGCACATAACAGGCTGAAGCCCTCACAGAACTCTACAATGGAATTGCTGGAACGGGACAAGGGGACAGGGTGGGACCAGCCCTGTGGGTCAGGAACTGGATCCTTAGGCGGGGAGATGGTGGTGGTGGGGAGCAGTCAGCTGAAGCAGAGGTTCTCACCTTTTTCAGTCTCAGGATTCTTTCATACTCTTCAAAAGTATTGAGGACTCCAAAAAGCTTTGGTTTGTGTGGGTTCTATTTATCACTATTGTCTGATTAGAAATTACAGCCAGAATTGAAAACCATTGATTTATCAACTTACTTAAAAATAACAACAAATCTGTCTGATGTTACGATAAAGAACATGTTTTTATGAAAAAAAAAATATTTTCCAAACAAAAAAAATTATTAGTAACGAGAATGCCATCGTTCCCCATTTCCCTCCCCCACATTTCTTTTATGTCTGACTTAATAGAAGACAGCTGGACTCTCACATCTGTTTCTGCAGTCAATCTGTTGTGATATGTTGTTTTGGTTGAAATATGGGAGGAAAATCTGGCCTCATCAGCTCTGTAGCTAAAGAAGGTAGGAGTTCTTTAATAGCTTTTTCAGATAATTGTAAATAGTTTTCTTTGATCCTTGTTTATTTCCTTTAAACTCATAAATGGTCGTTTTGTACAGGTGGTTTAGAATGTGGAATTTGAAATGAAATCAAGAAACGTTTTATACTGTGTGATAATACGTTGGTGGTTCTCGCACTTCAAATGATTATTTCTATGTGTAGTCTTGCAATACACACTGAATAGATATTGCTTTATTGAGTTACGCACATCTTCCAAATGTTGACACATTTGATTATAACTCTTTGTCATCGAGTCCACTCTTCCTTGTAGTGACCCGGCCAGACAGAGCAGAACTGCCCCGTAGAGTCTCCGAGGTGTCTCCGTTTATGGAAGGAAGTGGTCACATTTTTCTTGACAAAGCAGCTGATGGGTTTCAACTGCTAACCTTTCAGTTAGCTGCCCAACGTTTTAACCAAGATTTCTTAATTTTATTACACAGACTCAGAAAAAAAAAATCCCAATTATCACTACCAATACTGACCTCATCAAGGATGATTTTCAATACTGCGAAGCTGTCAAGTTCGTGGTGGTGGGTGCAGATTTTCCAAAATTCCCATTTGCACATGGAAGCTAAAATGTGGTCATCAGCTAAAAATATTGGCAATTGTTTTTCTTGAAGTGACAGGCTAACTTGTTCATTTAAAAGACAATTTTCTGTCAAAAATGCATAGCTAAATAATCTTAGGTTATCATTTGTTCTTTCAAATGGTTTTATAGATTGAATTGTGTCTTCTCAAAAGAAATGTTAAAGTCTTAAGGCTTGTCCCAGTGGATGTGACCTTGTTTAGAAACATAGTCTTTCTTCAAAAATAGTTAATAAGGCCATATAGGAGGAGGGAGAGTCCTAATATAGAACAAGCCTGGAAGCAGGAGTGGCATCCACTTCTGAAATGGCTTGCCCCTGGAAACTCTATGAACAATGCTCAGGCCTTTTGTTCACAGGGTCACTATGAGTTGTCTATGACCCGACGACACCTAACAACAATAACAACGATGACAAAGAGAGATTACGTTGGCCTAGTGGACAGAAAGTTGTGCTACCAAGCCCATGGTGGGGGATTTTAATATGTGGCCCTCAAGCTTGGTTCAGATTGGGTTTTTGTTAAACATTCTTCTAAGTGGTATAGCACTGGTCTGTGCATTGCTGTACAGAGGTAACTCGTGGTTGATGTGATGCTGAACACTGTGACACTGATGTGTGAAATGTGAAAAAGGTTACCCATGGTGATAGTGTTTGGTGGAGCTCCCCGATTAAAACAAGCCTGGAAGCAGGAATGGCAGATATATTAAAAAACTCTTGTATGACCTTATTAAGATGTCTACCTTAATAAGGTAAGGGTGAGCAATCTCCTTCCATGCAATTAACGGCCTCTGAAAACCCACTGGAGGGTCAGCTATGGTCAGTTCCAACTCGACAGTACACAACATCAACAACAACACTGTATATAAAGCAGCTCTGGTGGCCTAATGGGTAGGGAGTTGTTGTGCCAACCCCAAAGCAGGCAGTTTGAATCTATCAGCTGCATCAAGGGAGAAAGATGAGCAATTTCTTTTTCATGTACTTTACTGTCTCTGAAAACTCACTAGAAGGTGTTGGTTCTGAGTTCACAACAGTGAGTTTTATATATTGTTTTCACGTGCCATTGAGTCGTATATGACTCATAGCAACCCTATGAATGAAAGACCTGAACACTTGTGTAACTTTCATTGTTTCTTTAAGTTCATAGAGTTTCCAGAGATATATTTGTATTGTGTGTGCTGTGTGTATTTTGTTGTTATGTGCCATGGAGTTGGAAATTACTAACAGATTTCCTGTCTTTCTCTTGAGCAACAGCTGGTGAATTCGAACCTCTTTCCTCAGGGTTGACAGTGCAACTCTCTACACACTTAGACACCAGAACTCTGTGAATTGGTGCTGACTATAGGGTACTATCCACTGGGCGTCCAAGGCTGTAAATGTATTTTTTTAAAAATGATTTATTTTTTAATACATTGTTTTTCACAAAAGATCCTTCCCATTTCCTTCACCCTCCCCATCGAATTGTGCAACCCTATGATTAACACCTAACCCCCCCCTCCCCACCCATCCTCAGCCCTCTGTTTCCATCCACACCCCCTCTTGGATTCTCATACTCATTCTGAAATAATGGTTTTATATCATATTAGTCCCTGTGGGACTGAGTTAGTTCACTCAGCATAATGCTTTCCAGTCATTCTCAAGTTAGGTAATAATTTACAAAATCTTTGCTCCTGCGTGCTGCATAGTATTCCATTGTATGAATGCACCACAACTTCTCAATCCATTCATTTGTGGTTGGACATTTGGGCTGTTTCCATGGTCTTGTGATGGTGAATAATGCTACTATGAATATTTGTGTACAAGTCTCCATTTGAGCCTCATTTTCTTAAGTTCTCATTTTCTTGGGGTCTATTCCAAGCAATGGAATAGCTGGGTCATATGGAATTTCTATGTTCAGCTTTTTGAAGAAGAGCCAAACTGCCTTCTAGAATGGTTGTGCCTTTTTTATAATCCCACCAACAATGTATAAGAGTTCCTATCTCCTCACATCCTCTCCAACACAAGTCTGTAAATCTTAATGGGAGCTAACTTTCTTCTTTCTTCTGTGGAGTAACTGGTGAATTTGAATCATAACTGTGGTAAAATGAACTAAGTAATACAACCCTTCCTCCCATAGTCTTCAATTTTGTGATTCTAGCCTCTTTGTCTATGCTTAAGACCTCATTCAAGGATGAGTTAGTTATTGTATCAAGGAGACAATATTTAGAGAGAAATATAAGCCCCACCTTATTAGAAGGTATTACCCAAGTTGCTACCTTTAGTTCTTCTAGAGTGTGGTTTATGGTCCTGAAATCCTAATAAAGGAAGCTCCATGCTTGTTGGCTTGGGACACTGCATCTAACCTGACCCAGCTGTCTGACATCTGTCAGCCCACAGCCACTCCTGGATCATCGTTCACCAGTCTCTGCGATGATGACATACAGTGGTCTACATAATCCACAATCCCATTAGCCATTTCCCTCATGGCTTCTGAGTCTCTGTGAGACCTTTCAGCAAGTCACAGACCCCCCAAGACATAGACTAGAGCATGAGGACTGAAAGAAGGAGGAATAATTACTCTCTGAGATGATGGAGTGGGACAGAAGTTTAGACATTTGGAATATTGTTTAACTTTTGTCTTAAAGGAACTCATCATTGTGCAGAGAATTATTTGTGTATGGACCTTGTGGTTAGCCTCAGAGCACTTACATAGCTGGGGTCTTATAAAAGGAGGAGAGACATGGAGAGACACACCCATGGGAGAGGTGCCATAAGAATGTACATCTGGGGAGATCCAAGATGGCGGCAGAGGCAGAGACAGCGTGGTGAACTGCAGGAGCAGCTAACCACTTAAAGCAGGGCCATTATGGTCTTCCACAGACTTCGGCTTATCGATAATTGAACACTTAAACAGTTGATGACTGGACCTCAGTGAAGATCAAGGCTCAACAACAGGAATTCAAGGATTCCCAAGGAGAAATGGGTGAGTCTCGTGGCTCCCAACCCCCTCCCACAGAGCTCACTCTGTGCCACACAGCCACTGCAGCTCCATGAGGCTTCCACAGCCGGAATGAATGGATTCCCTCACCCAGGATGGATGCTGGGCACCGGCCCTCCTCAAGACTGGTACAGCAAAGCCACCACACTGCCGCAAGGTGGACTTGTTCTGGAGAGAATTCTT
>NW_006399813.1:8666540-8678016 GCF_000299155.1 Elephantulus edwardii
CCAGAGGGGAGCAAATGACAGGAAAATATCTTCTAACAGAGCAAGAAGGCAAGCAGCTTTAACCCAAGACCACCAGTAAGGTGATAAAGGGTCCTCCCTTCCCCCCTTTATATCTACGCCCCTGTTCAGCATGAAGAAGCCAGAGAGTCAGCATCCAATTCCCAAATCAATAAGACAGTTGGTTTAATTACCATTGGAAGATGCTTGTCATTCCTCTGTAGCATCTGGCCCCCACTGGACCCTCATCATTTCCTTCACCCGCTCCCTTTACTGACCAAACTGTGCAGCTCTGCAGGTGCATCCTGGCCCATCCTCACCCTTCTGCCCCCAACCCTCACCTCCTTGTACCCCCAATATGTTTTTCCCAGTTAAAAAAAAAAGAACGTGCATCTATAATCAGCAAAGGAACAAGAAAATGCCAAAGACTGCTTGCTGCCTCAGAGAGCTCACAGGGAGGCATGGAACAGCTCCTTTCTCAGAATCCTTGGATGGAATCAACATGGCTGATGCTCTGATTTGGATTTCTCGCCTCTATACTGTGTTGTTGTTGTTATTCTGTGCCTTTGAGTCACCTGCAACTCACAGTGACCCTGTGCACAACAGTTCTGAAGCCTCCCTTGTCCTGAGCCATTCTCACTAACTCTGATACATCCATCTCATCTGAGGTCTTCCTCTCCTGCACTGTCCCTAGATCCTTCTGATTATGACGTCCTTCTCCAAGGACCATTTGGCCACATCACCAAAGTATGTGAGACTGAGCTTCAAAGTCCTTGCCTCCAAGGAGCAGCTTGGTTTCACCCTCTCCAGTATAGACGTATCTGTTTTCTTGGTTGTCCATTGTATGTTCAAGACTCTTCTCCAGCATCACAATTCAAAGGCATAGATTCTTCTTCTGTCATCCTTAGTCATTGTCCAGCTCTCTGATGAATAGTAAGTAATTGTGAAGACCATGGTCTGGATCAGACACACCTTAGTCTCCAGACTGAGATTGTTGCTGCTAAGTACTCAGGAGAGATCCCTGACAGCAGATTTTCCCAGTGCTGTGAGATTCATCTTTTTTTTTTTGTTCTTTAGAATTACCTATTTTGTGGTATTTTGGGAAGGCAGCCCTGGAAAGCTAAGATAGTGTCTTTAAGTACTCTTCACAGATATGGGCAACAGTGTTAGTGGGCAACAGGAGTACTTTATAAGTACTTCTTATTTAGTCACACAGAATATTAAAAGACACGTACTCAAGGACTGAGATTTAATATGATTAATCATGCCTTCTTTTAATTACTGGAAGTTAGAAACGAAAAGTGGTGTGCATGTGTGTGAAATTGTGACTCCTAATCTCAATATGTATGCTGAGTAATTTTTTAAAATTTTATTTTATTAATTTTAATGAACATTTGCAGAGATTTTGATTTTCCATTCATTCACTGTTGTACTTTTCTCCCTGCCCACCCCTCCCCCCAGTTCACTCCTCTCTTTGAAAAGTAAAAGAATAATTCTTTAATTTGTATACAATACCCCCGCACCCCCCCACTGCCCCAGTACACTCCACTATGCAACCTTAATTCTGAACTCTTGTGATAACCATAATATGCTGAGTAATTTATATGAGAAGCCGGACTCTATGAAGAGGAATGTGGCATCAGGATTGGAGAGAGACTCATCAATAACCTATGTTATGCAGATGACATAATCTTGCTTGCTGAAAGTGAGGAGGACTTGAAGCACTTGTAGAAGATCAAGAAATGCAACCTTCAATAAGGACTGCATCTCAATGTTAAGAAAACAAAAGATTCTTACAAATGGACCACTAGGCAGCATCATGTCGGATGTAGGGGAGATTGAAACTATCAATATGTTCATCTTGCTTGGATCCACAATTAACATCCTTGGCACTAGCAATCAGGAAATAAGGAGATACATTGCACTGGGAAAATGTGCAGTTAGGGACTTCTCCACATTATTGAGGAGTAATGATGTCTCTTTGAGAACTAAGGTGGGTCTGATTCAGGCCATAGTCTTTCCGATCACTTTCTATGCCTCTGAGAGCTGGACAATAAATAAGGAAGTCAGAAAAATCATTGACGCCTTTGAGCTGTGGGGTTGGAGAAGAGCACTGAACATCCCATGGATGGCCAAGAGAATGAACGGAATGTCTTGGAAAGGGTAGAGCCTGAGTGCTCTTTGGAGGCAAGAATGATGAGGCTTCGCCTCACATACTTCAGGCATGTTGCTAGGAGGGGTTATTCCTTGGAGAAGGGCATGATGCAGGGAAGGGGGGGAGGGTTGGTGAAGGAAAGGAAGACCCTCAACCAGATGGATTGACACAGTGACTGCTGCAGTGGGCTCTGTGTGTCAGGAAATGTGAGGATGGTACAGGATAGAACAGGGTTCAGATCTTTTGTTCATAGGGTCGCTATGAGTCATACTTGACTCAGCAGCACCTAACAACAACAACAACAAACTTAAGACAATTTGATCAAAGACCTGATGAGTTGTGCAATGACATCAAAGATAGCATCCATGAAGGGAGCAAAAGGTCATTACAAAGACAGGGGAGAAAGAAAAAACTGAAATGAATGTCAGAAGAGACTCTGAAAATTACACTACAGTGTTTAAAAGCCAAAAACAAAGTGAAAAGACGTTGAAGTAAAGGAGCTGAAGAGAGATTATCAAAGGGCAGCTTGAGAAAACAAAGCAAGGTATTATAATGAAGTATGCACAGAGCTGAAATTGGAGAATAAAAAGGGAAGAACTCGCTTGGCAGTTCTTATGCTTAGAGAACTGAAAAAGAAATTTAAGCCTTGAGTTGCAGTGCTGAAGGATACTATGGACAGTATGTTGAATAATCCAGGAAGCATCAAGAGAAGATGGAGGGAATACACAGTCACTGTACCAAAAAGGATTGACTGACACTGAAAAATTTCAGGAAGTACCATATGTCCTGGAGCAGGTGAAGCGAAGCTGCTCCTTGGTGGTAAGGATTTTGAAGCTCTGTCTCACATACTTTGGTCATGCTGCCAGGAGGGCATGTCCATGGAGAAAGACATCATGCTTGTAAGAGTAGAGGGACAGTGCAGGAGAGGTGAGATGAGTTGACAGAGTAACTGAGGTAGTGAGGGTAGTGGTGTCAGAGATAGTAAGATTGGCTCAGGATAGACCGGAGTTCAGAGCTATTGTGCATAGTGTCACCATGAGTCGTGGTTGACTTGATGGCATGTAACAACCACCACCATATGTACAAAAGCCAGAGGTAATGAAGGAAGAGATTGAAGGTGCACTGAAGGCAATGACAAAAAATAAGTTCCTAGGAATTGACGGGATATTGATTGACTTGTTTCAATTAACAGATGCAGCCCTGGATATGCCCACCAGTCAATGTCAGGAAATTTAGAGAACAGCTATCTGGCCAATTGACTGGAAGAGATCTATATTTGTTTTCATTCCTAAGAAGGTTGATCCAACAGAATGTGGAAATTATTGAACACTATCATTACTATGACACGTAAGCAAGATAATACTGAAGATCATTTAAAAAGGCTAGAACAGTACATAGATGGGGAACTGCCAGAAGTTCAAGCAGGATTTAGAGGAAGTCATGGCACCAGGGATATCATTGCTGATGTTGGATCCTGACTGAAAGAATACCAGAAAAAAATGTCTATTTGTGCTTTAATGACTATACAAAGTCATTTTGAAAATCCCAGAACACTTAATTGTGCTCAGGCAAAATCAGGACATAGACCAAGAGGCTCTTGTGTTAACAAGACAAGGAAACACTGTTGTTGTTGTTGTTATGTGCTGTCGAGCCACTTGAAACTCCTAGCAACCTTATGTACAACAGCTCTGAACCCTGTTCTATCCTGAGCCAACCTCATCATTTCTGACACCCCCATGCCCACCACCCCAGTTACTGAGTCAATCCCTTTCATCGAGGGTCTTCCTCTCTTGTTCTGTCCCTGTGCCCTCCCAAGCATGATGTCCTTCTCCAATGTTTGATTCCTCCTTGCAACATGCCCAAATTATGTCAGGTGAAGCTTTTGAATCCTTGCCTCCAAGGAGCAGCCTAGCTTCACCCTCTCCAGGAGAAACATATTTGTTTTCCTATGGCATATTTAATACTCTTCTCCAGCATACAGCTCAAAGACATCAATTGTCCTTTTAGTATTCCTAGTCATTGTCTCACATAAGCACAATCAAGTGTTCTGGAAATCCCATTCTTCTCAGAGTCAGTTTGTTGGGATCCACACAGTCAAATGCTCTTGCACAGCCAATGAAATACAGATGGATGTTCCTCTGGTACTCTCTGGTTTCAGTCAAGATCCATCTAACATCACCTATAATATCCCTAGTACCATGCCCTCTTCTAAACCCAGCCTATGTAGCTGGTAGTTCTATGTTGATGTGCTGTTCTAGTTGTTTTTGGATAATTTTCAGCAGAATCTTTCATGTGATATTAATTATGTTGTTGAATAATTTCTGCACTCTCTTGAGTCACCTTTCTTTGAATGGGAACAAATATAGATGTCTTCTAGTCAGTTGGCCGAGTGGTTGTCCTCCAGATTTCTTGGCACAACTTAGTGAGCACATCCAGGGCAATGTCTGGTGAAATATACCAGTTTTTATGCCATCAATTCCTGGGTCCTTGTTTTTTGCCAATTCTTTTAGAGCAGCTTGAACTTCTTCATCACCACAGGCTCTTGCTTATACATTGTTTCATGAAATTCTTCTGTGTCTACCAATTCTTTTTGGTACAATGACTCCATATACTCCTTCCATCTTCTTTTAATGCTTCCTAGATCATTTAATATTCTGCCCAAAGCATCCTTAAGTATTGCAATTTGAGGCTTCAATTCAGCTTAAGAAATGCCAAGCGAGTTCAGCCCTTTTGATTTTCTCCAGCTTCTTCCCCATGCCTTTTATAAGGACTTGGTGCTTGCTGTCCACACGATTTCTCAAACAACAGTAGCTAAGGTTGCAGGAAGATTATGACTGTGATGTTTGACTTAGAGGTGGTGTGTATGTCCAGGTGTTGAGTCACTCCAATCTGAAGCTTAGGTAGCTCTTCCAAGTTTAGGACACAGACTCAGGGAGAATAAAGACAAAAATTATGGAAACTTGTACACATCTTATGAATTAGTCTTCTATTTTTACAATAATGATCTTATACAGTATTTATTCTTATGAGACTGAGTTAGTTCATTCAGTGTGGAGAGGGGGTAAGTCATGGGGTCACAGAATTTGGTGGACAGAGGGAGAAGGTGAAGGAATTAGGGAAGGTACAGTGGGGACCTGAAAAGATGAAGTAAGAATGGGTGTAGATCAATGGTGATCAATTTGATAAAACACAATATATGACAATGATCCTATGAAACACAGTGTGAATGAAGGAATGTGTGAAACATGATATATATGGATGAAGCATGGTGTATATAGTATGCAAGCCAATATAAAAGAAAAAGTCAAGAATATTAGGGAGACTCATGCAATATTATTCAAAATGGTTGACTCTGGAGAACATTATGCTGAGTGAAATATCCCAGTCACAAAAGGACAAATATTACATGATGCCACTATTGTAGAATGGGACTGTCCTTGGGGTTGGGGAGAGACTGAGTAAGATGGGTTCAATAATGTATACTGCACTGAAACAGAGGAGGGAGAGAACCGTTTAAAAGAGAGATATAACTGGGTATTTCTGTCATCACAGGAGACTAGAGCGAGGGCTACATGGTGGAGGGGACCTGGGGGAGGGTTTGTAAAAACACCCCCATGATACATCTTCAAGGATATGAACATGTACAGCCAAGCACAATCAATAAGAGTGCATCTAAATTCCAAAATCAATCTCCATAATAGTCTATGTGTTTCCTACTGCCAAAGGGGCCCTTTAGAGTAGTGAGAGAAGATCTTCACCCTGAAACCCACAGCGTCCCTTTTCAGCAGGAAGTAGCTAAGAGAATACGCCATCCCCTTTTCCTTATGACTCAGGGTGAAGTCTCTCTCAGGGAGGAGTGATAGGGAATGGCAAAGGACACACTGACAAAGAAGATTAATCAGAACTGGCTTTGACAAGCACTGTGGCATTTGGACAAGAACAAACTGGGAGGAGGGGAGAGAGAATAGTGCAACAATGAATGAGTGGAAGCCCAAAATCTCTGTAAATGTTTATGAAAATTAATAAAATATAATTATAGAAAAAAAAGAAAAGAAAAAAAAAGAATATTAGGGAGAGATGATGTGAAGCAGCAATTTTTAAAAGAAGACCACTCAGTAGCATCTGTGGATCAGTGGTCTTTTCGGAAGACGCTCCACAGAGGCCATTGGTGGCGATTGTGCCAAGGTGTCTCTGGCGGGGCATCTGGTCTTGGCCTCTTGTAACCACTTGGGCTCAAAGGTGTTCCTCCTCTAAGTGTAGAGGAAGGAAGACAGAGGAAAAGAGGTCATCACCCAGCTAGGCACACAGATGAGAAGCACTGGGAACTTATTTAGAGGATCTGGATTTGGTTCTATTTTAATTTAGAGTTCTACACACTTATCACTTGTTTATTGAGCCTAATGCTCTTAAATACATCACTGATTGTTGAGTCTGCTGACTCGTGGTTCCTACTGGGAACCTATGTTCGGTCCATTCCTTCATGCCTCCCACCAGACATTCCTAACCTCCACCCCCTCCCCCTCCTCTGCCCTCACATCAACCCACTTCCCTCTTCTGCTTTACAATTTGTCTCAAACCTCACCTACTCCATTTTGGCTGGCTCCACAGTATCTGTTCTCTATTTGCTTTTTTGTTGGAACGAATGGAAGGAGTGGACTGATGAAGAAGGGATAGCCCTGGTACAGATCTACAGATAAACTCACTGAGACATATTAAGACACGTCCTCCTTCTGAGCCCATGTACTCAGCTTGAGCAGAGGCTGCACTGGATCCCAGCTGCATGTGTGGGCACAGGAACCTGTAGTCCCGTGTGTGCTGACTATTCGGTTCACCTGTGTGCATTGACAATTGCCCTAATGTGATTGTGGAGCCTTTAGGTGAATACTCTTTGCTGACCAAAAGGCTGAATGAAGGCTTGAGTCCAACCAGAGGCAGCTTGGAGCAAAAGCCTTACAATTTACTTCCAAAAAATCAGCCACTGAAAACTCCATGGAGTGCACAAGGGGTGGCAATGAGTTGGGAATGACGCCATGACAACTGGAAATTTGATTGTAAACCCACTGGGCATGGTGGTGATGGCCGACATCTTCAGGGGTCCAGGGAACATGGAATTGTCTTGATTTCGAGATAAGAGACTCAGGTTCCATCACGGGTCCTGTCCAAGTCAAGTGAGCCTTCTAATGAGGAACACCACCTTCTCTGAACTTAGTTCATTCTCTAGCTGTGCACTGGGGAATTGGTAAATGACCAGCTAAGCAGAAAGACTGTGAATGGCTAGGGTAGTGGCAGGGGAAATAGAGATGAGCAAGCGGAATGAAAATATATAGTGGAGTTTCATATAGTGGAAGTGGCATCCACTTCCTAAACAACATACCTCTGGAAACACTATGAACTTTGATAAATGTCGATAGTTATAGAGGAGTTTCAAGCTTTTTGTTCGTAGTGTTGCTACGAGCTGTGCTCGACTCAAAGGCAATCAACAACAACAACAACAACAGTGGAGTTTCAGTTAAAAGAGTATTCCACAAAAGGGGTGATGGTTATCTTTCCAGTCTGGCCAGAATGTTACACCCATTCAGTCATTTGTGTATCCTCCCACTCTATTGAGCACTTTTGTTTCATGGTGTTTACATCTCTGGTGCTGCCACACTCCTATTATTTACATAAAGAAAAAATGCCTCTCACCCTTGTTCTCAGATTTAGCCCCCCTTGTTTTACCCAAGAATGTGTGCTTCTCCCACTTTGGTACCTTTGGTGTGAGCTTTCATTCTCTAAGGAGCTTTGGTAGTTGTGCTAAGGTGTGGGGCAACTGACTAAAAGGCCAGTGATCCAAACCCACGGACTTCTCCTGGGAGAGGGCTGAGTGTTTTCCTCTTGTGAAGACTTACAGCTTCAGAAACCCAGTGGAGGACAGTGAATTTGGGTTTTCGTTTTTGTTCCTTCCCTAAGTAGCCCTGGAGTCGCAGTAGGCTAAATGTCGTGCTGCCATCCACAAGATCAGCAGTTCAAATCTACCAGCTGCTCCAACTGAGGAAAAGGAAGCCGTCTGCTCTTGTAAAGGAATACAACTTCAGAAACCCCATGGGGCACGCCTACTGTGTCCTGTAGGGTCTTAGGAGACAGAGCCTCACTTGACAGCAGTGAGTTTGACTTCTTGGATTTCATTCTAGTTCTTATTCTATTCCTAACATCTTCAACTCCACCTTGGCTCCAACTGGGGTTGTGAATATAAATCAAATCGGCTTGGCCTCCACTCTCCCCACCCAATTCTAGTCTTCCTTCAGAACTTATTACCTTCTTCCTCCTCAAGTTTATACCCAGGCCAGACTCATAGTCTTACTTCCACACTCAAAAAAGGGTCTTCTTAGCCTCAGGATTTTAGACCCTTCCCTCAGGAAGAGGCCTGAACAGTTTTGAGTCTGACTGTAGGTGTCTCATCCAGGGCAGTAGTCACTGATAAAATTGTTTCCTCTGGGCTGAAATGGGTTTTTCATCCATATCCTCTCCTTAAAGGAGGGTCCACCTCCTCCATCGACCTCATTTTTTTTTATTTCACTGTTTCACATTTTCTTCCTCCCCCCAACCCCACCTCAGCGCCCCTCAGACCTAATGCACCCCTTGTTCCAGATTATTATCATACACATAATGCCTAATCATATATTCCTTTCAGACAGTTCTTCCTCACATCTGTTCTAAAGCATTGCACATTATCTATCCACTCTTTTCCTATTCTTTCCCCAAACCCCCACCCCGTGTCAGTCCTATTTTATAACAGTAGTGTTAGGTAGTATATGTCCTTTTGTGAATGAACTATTTCACTCAAGATAATGTCCTCCAAGCTTTCCAATATTGTGTAATGTTTTATGTGTTAATGGTTTTTCAGTGCTATGTAATATTCCATAGTTGGATGTGCCATAGTTTTTCTACCCATTCATTTGTTAATGGGTGCTTGGGTTTCTTCTATCTCTTTGCTATTATGAATAACTCAGCAATAAACACTGGTGTGCATACCTCTGTCTAGGTGATGGTGCTGGCTTCTTTAGGGTATATTCCCAGTATAGAATTGCTGGGCCAAATGGTATTTCTATTTCCAACCTTTTGAGAAAGCACCAGACTGCCTACCATAGTGGCTGGAGGGTCAGCAAAGGAGAGGAAGACTGTAAACCAGGTGGATTGACATGGTGACTGCTGCAATGAGTTCTTGTGTGTCAGAAAGTGTGAAAATGGCACAGGATAGGACAGGGTTCAGGTCTTTTGTTCATAGGGTCACTATGAGTCATTCTCAACTCGATGGCACCTAACAACAACTAACAATGTATAAGTGGTCCAATCTCTCCAAAACCTTACCAGCATCTGTGTTTACTGCCCTGTTGAACTTTGCTCTTATTACTGGGGTAAGATGATACCTCACAGTTGTTTTAATTTCATCTCTCGGATAGCTGGAAATTTTGAACATTTCTTCATGTTCGTTTGCCATCTGAATGTCTTTTTTGGTGAAGTGTCTATTCATATCCTGTGCCCATTTTGTGATTGGGTTGTTTACCTTTTTCTTTTTGAAGTACCACTTTATCTACTATCATTTAAATCCTTCCTGCCCTACCAAGCCCACTTCTTCCATGAAGCTTTAAGAGCCCTTGTGACACAACAGTTAAGTGCTCAGGTGCTAGGCAAAAGTTGATGGTTCAAACCCACTCCGTGGTTCCTTTGGACAAAACCCTGGGAATATGTTTCCATAAAGATCAGAGCCAAGAAAGCCTTATGTCACATGGTGTCACTGTGAGTTGAAAATTGACTTGACAAGACCTAACAACAACAGCGACCACCATGCAGCTTGCTCCAGCCAGAAAACCCAGGGCTCTAATTCTTTGATTTCTATCTTGTTGTTTATCCTCATAACTGACCCAGAGTGGACCTCCTGGTGGGTTTTCAGAGGCAGTTAATCACACAGGAGGAGATTGCCCATCCTTCTTCTGTGGAGCAGTTGGTGGCTTCGAACCCTGTGCCTTCAGTGTCGCAGTTCAGCTCTTTGCCACAAGGCCACCAGAGCTCCCTTACACTGTAGATATATTACAACATAAGTTTTGCATCAGACAGAAGAGGTTTAAATCGCAGTGTTGTAACCAAGATGCCCATCTCCAGGCGTCTCAGATTTTTTAAAAAAATGTATTTTGTTTTATTGTTTTACTAGTTTATTTACAAAATTCTAATACAAATTCAAACAAATTCTTTCCATTTCCCTCATCCCCCCCACTGATCAAATTGCATAATCCAGTGATTAATCCCCCTCCCCCTGTACATCCACATCCCTCTGCTTCCAGCCTCTTCTCGGCTCCCATCCTTATCCTTATTCTACAATAACAGTCTTATAGCGTCTCAGATTTCTTACATGCAAAATGCAAAGATGTTTTCTGCCCTTGGAGACTATTTAAAAAAAGATTTTCATTTTTTAATCCCCATTTGAATATTTTTCAAATTTTTTGTTTTCTATTGGTTTGCTTACAAAGTTTGTATACATCGTGTTTCACTGTATCCTTCATTTGCATTGTGTTTCATGTAATCATTCTGATTCATTATACTTTACAAAATTCATCAACATGGAACCATTCCCATCATTTTCCCATCTTTTCAGATCTTGACTGAATCTTTTCCATTTCCTTTACCCACCTTTCCCTCCATTTATCAAATTGTGCGTCCTTATGATTACACCCTTGCCCACCCTCACCCTGCTGCTCCTATCCTCCCTGCTTGGATCCTCATACACGTTTTACTATTTATCTATTTCTAAATAATGGCCTTAGACAGTATTTGTCTTTATGAGACTCAGTTCACTCAGCATAGTGCTCTCCAGTCCTTTCTAAGTTATATAGTCCATGTAGTATTCCATATTGTGTGAATGTACCACAATTTGTCAATCCATTTGATTGTAGTTGGATATTTGAGCTGTTTCCATGTTCTTGAAATAGTGAATAACACTGCTATGAGTATTGGTGTACAAATCTCTGTGTCTTAACCCTAGTTTTCTCAGGGTATGTCCTAAGCAGTGAAATAGCTGAATCATATGGAAATTCTATTTTCAGCTTTTTCAGGAAACTCCAAACTGCTTTCCAGAGTGCTTGTGCCATTTTACAATCCTATCAACAGTGTATCAGAGTTCCTTTCTCTCTGCATTCTCTCCCACATATATTGCTTGCTGTCCTGTTAAATTTTACTACTGCTACTGGGGTGAGGTTTTTATACCTCAATGGTGTCTCTCTGGAGACTAAGGTGCGTCTGATACAGGCCATGGTCTTCGCAATCACTTGTTATGCATCAGAGAGTTGGATA
>NW_006399813.1:8680681-8686109 GCF_000299155.1 Elephantulus edwardii
ATCTGTATGCAGAACAGATCATCCAAGAAAGACTCTGGGCTGTACGAAGAGGAATGTGGCATCAGGATTGGTGGAAGAGTCATCAACAACCTGTGTTACACAGATGACACAACCCTGCTTGCTGAAACTGAGGAGGACCTGAAGCACTTGCTGCAGAAGGTCAAGGACTGCAGCCTCCTGTATGGATTGAAGCTAAACATCAAGAAAACAAAGATTTTCACCACTGGGCCAATTAGCAACATCAGTATGGATGGTGAAGAGATTGAGATAGTTAACAGTTTTCGTTTGCTTGGCTCCACAATCAATTCTCTTGGCAACAGCAGCCAGGAAATCAAGAGACGGATTGCATTGGGAAAGTTGGCTCTGAGGGACCTCTCAAGAATACTGAAGAGCAACGACGTCAGGCTGGAGACTAAGGTGTGCCTGATCCAAGCTATAGTCTTCGCAGTTACGTGCTATGCATCAGAGTTGGACAGTGAATATGGTTGATAGAGAATTGATGCCTTTGAGCTGTGGTGCTGGAGAGGAGTGTTGAATATACCATCGACTGCTAGGAGAACAAACAGGTGAACAAGAAGGTGAAGCCAGAATGTTCCTTGGAGTCAAGGATTCTGAAGCTTTGTCTGACATACTTTGGGCATGTTGCAAGGAGCGACTGGTCCTTAGAGAGGGACATCATGTTTGGCAGAGTGGAGGGGCGGCAAAGGAGAGGAAGACCTTCTATGAGATACATCGATTCTGTGACTGGAGCGGTGGGAATAAATGCATTTGAGATGGCCAGGTTGGCACAGGATAGAACGCGTTTAGGGCTCTTGTATATAGGGTGGCTATGAGTCGCAAACAACTCAATGGCACATAACAACAACAACTACAACAAACTTCCCGTGTCTGTTGCCCATCCAAATGTTGTCCTATGTGAAAGTTCTTTCTGTGTCTGGACGAAAAGACAAGGTAATGATGGGTCAGGTCCAATGGTGGTTAATTTTCATAAAACATAATGCATGAAATGATTGTATGAAATACAATGTGAATGAAGAATAGTGTGAAACAATGATGTATATGAACTTTGTAAGCAAACCAATAAAAAAAATAATCTAGCTTTGGTAGCCCAGTGGTAAAAAACTATGCTGCAATACCAAGGGCCAGTGGTTCTAATCCACCAGCAACTCTCCAAGAGGATGGGCAATCTCCTCCCATGCAATTTACTTCTTCTGGAAACCCACCAGAGGATCAGATATGAGTTACTTCTGACTCTGTGGCACACAACAAACAACAGATGTTTTAAGGAGTCCTGGTTACATGATGCATTATCTGTGGGGCCACTAACTGAAAGGCTGGCAGTTTGAACCCAACAGCCACTCTGCAGGAGAAAGATCCATCAATCTTCTTGCCTTAAAAGTTACAGCTCTGGATCTCCACAGGTGAAAATTTGCTCCACAGCAATGTGTTCAGTTTGAGTTTTTATAGCAGGGCCATTTCCATACAAAACTCATGGGTTAGGGACTTGAACCTAACAAGCAGTCAGTGGCTCTCCTTTGTTGTGTGTGTGAGAGCACAAATGTACGAGTGTGTGTGTGTGAGAGAGAGAGAGAGAGAGAGAGATAGTGAGCACGTGCGTCAGAGAGGGTACAAGGTGTGTGAGGTGGAAGTCAGGGCCAGCATGTAAGTATCACCCCTCTGGTGGCATGTGAGTCCCTGGGAGCAAAGCAGACGCCCAGGAGGGGGTTCAGTGCCTCTGTGTTTCTTTGCTCCCTAAGTTTTACACCCTTCAGCGTCTGACACGTTGCCCCCTCAGTGCGATGTGTGGAAACTGTGTTAGGGGACCGATGTGGCGAGCAAAGACGGAAGATACACAATCGCAGGTTCTTTGTTCTGCCCACCGAGCCCCCTGGCCCCTCCACACACATCCTGAAGAGTTGCTTTTCTGTGCCAGCCCAGCCTGCCCATTCCTGCAGCCCAACAGAAGGACTGTCCCCACTTGGCTTTCAAAAACCCTGGCCTTGTGACAATGCCAGTCGCCTTCCCGGCGCCTCCCCCTCCCCGTGCCTGTTGCCACTTTGCTTTGGCAGGTGTGAAATATTAATTGCCTCACTAGGGACTGGGCTCTTTCTGTCTGTCGGGTCTGACCAGAATATCATTCTCTCCTGCAAATATAATTACCGGGTGGGGGGAGGGGGCCGGAGGCGGGGGTGGCGGCAAGGTGGGGAGGGGGGGCGCCGTGTGGGAGGGGTGTTGAGAGGGGGCTGCTGCTTTTTCTCTTAATCGCCTCTCGCCTGTCTGTTAATTAGGAGCCCCGTGCTTTGCTACATGCTGAGATATTTTGGTTAATTATGAAAGAGAAAAGGACAAATTTGTCACGTCTTTTGTTTTCGTTCCACCACATCTCTTGGTGACAGCGGTGTGAAGGTTGATGGACTGCTCAGGCAGCAGCACCAGATGCTCTCGCCCCCCTGAGGGGCATGGGGAGGGGAGGGCCCGGGGTTGGTGCTGGGGGGCCCTGGGCTGGGGTTTGAAAGGCTGAAGTTGGGGGAAGGGTCAGCAGCCCCCTCTCACCTGGAAGTGGATGGGGGACATTGGTTTTTAGTTCTGGCTGTCGTCCTTAGCAACAGCCCATAGATCAAGGTTGGGCTTTCAGAGCTCAAGGAAGACTCATGGCCCTGCGGAGGCCCTGGAGGAGGTGGGAGGCCTGACCTGCTGGACAGCAGGGATGAGCTTGGTACAGGGTGATATGTTCTCAGTTCCTCACAGAGCAGGTCACCCAGGGGGCATGAAGCTCCTTGCTAACGTCTCTCTGTCACTGTTCCCTCAAGACCAAGTTTGGGTCTGCATTTTTAAGTCATCCTTTCAGACTGAGGTGGGTGTCCCAGCTTTGGGGTCGGTGGCTAAGGGAGGGTTTACCTCGTTGTAACTCTCAGCACTTGGCTTTGAACTTCCCTGCAGGTTCCCTCCACTAGCCTGTAAGAGGGAAGGCTGTCTACTGAGTCTTGTGGGTCAGGCCTCTGTGCTGGCATAGTGCCTGCCCGTACCAAAAATAAACAAAGAAGCGGATTCCTTGAGTTCAACCAGTAGTGACCTTAAATGCACTTAATTGCCTCCAAAGGATTGTCAAGGCTGTGTGACCTTTTTGCAAGCAGATCACCAGCCCTTTCTTCCAAAGGTGTTTTGCGTAGTGTCAAACAGAACAATCCTCAAGAAGATGAGTTCTGAAGGAGTTGTATCATGCAAATTCTCCCCCTGCCTGTGTTGTTGTCATTTCATGCCGTTGAGTTGGAACCCACTCAGAGCTGACCTTCCAGCAGGCTTTCAGAGGCAGCAAATCGCACGGAGAAGATTACACATCCTTAAGCTGCAGAGGAGCTGCTGGATTCGATCCAGTGCCTTTGGGATTGCAGTGCAGGGTCTTCCCACCGGGCCACCAGAGCTCCCTCCCCACAATAGATCCTTAATACACAATCATTCCATATTAAATGAATTCATTTGAGAAATAAGAAAGACTTGCATTCCCTGAACCAGTCAAATAATGATACAAGATGGTAGAGGCAGGTCCTGCTTTAAGAATGGCTTGAGTTCCAAAAATTCATTTGAATTAGTTGTCTGAAGCCTTTTCCCATAACAACAAGGATATCAGTGCTGGCACGGCTCCCGGGCTGGCTGCCAAAAACCTATTTAACCCGTAGTATAGATTAAGTACTGTGAGTTTGCTGTGAAAAATGGTACAAAACAATACTGTTGCGAGGCTAGTAATTAAAAGAGAAATATGATAGTATTGAGTAAAAATAGGTTAAATTTTTCATTTGGAATATTGGGGTATGAGAGCGAACAGGAAAAGATGAACAAATACAACAGAGATGGATGGAAACCCTAATGCAGCTGGTGAACATTCACTAGGGTTTTAGAAACTGATGGTACTGATTCTTTATTTCCCCTCATTTCTGCCCAAAATTCATTGTTGTTCCTCCCCTCACCCTGACTATTTTAAAATAAGGCCAAGTCTTGCCGGTTTCAATCAGGGTTTATAGGTTCATGAAAGTAACAGAAAGAGGATTGGGATACTGGGGTTCTGGGGCAAGAGTTAAAGAGGGGGAAAAGTGACACACAAGTGGTGTGGGGAGGGGTGTGTGTGTGAATGAATTTATCTGAAATAAAATGAGTTGAATTGTAAGCAAAATAAAAGGGGAGAAGGTAGGCTGTAGGCTGAGATGTCCCTTCTGGAAAGGGCTGGAGGGGAATGTGAAGGGATGATAAGGCAGTTCTGCTTGCCCATCACCAGGAGGCGCAGTTGTCTCGCTCTTGTTGTGATTTGTCCCCTGTTGACCAAGACTCACAGCTCCCCAAGGAACAATGGTTCCCTACCTTGCTCTACTCTGAGCCAATCTCACCATCTCCAATACACCTGACTCCATTGCCGCATTCACTGAGTCAATCCTTCTCACCAATGATCTTCCGCTGGCCATCCAGGTTTCCAAGTATGATGTCCTTCTCCAAGGACCCATCTCAGAGTTTGTGCTGGAGTTTCACAATCCTTGCCTTCAAGCAGCACCCTGCTTTTACTTTCTCCAGAACAGATCTGTTTGTATTCTTGTCAGTCATGGAATATTCAATGCTGTTCTTCAGCACCACATCTCAAAGGCATAGATTCTTCTCTTCTATCCTTTATTATTCTTCAGCTTTCAGATGTATAGCAAGTAACTGAGCAGACCATGGCTTGAATCAGGCCTTTAGACCTTAGCTTTTAGACTGACATCATTACTCCTTAGCATTCTGGAGAGGTTCTTGATGCTGATTTTGCCAAAACAACTTGTCTTTTGATTTCCTGACTGTTGATGCCAAAGCTGTGTTGATTGTGGATCTGAGTAAGATGACATCATTAACAACTTCAATCCTTTATCTATCATGATGTTACCTTATTGGCCTGGTGGTGAGGATTTTTGTTTTCTTGATGTTGAAATGTAATCCATCTTGAAGGCTGTATCTTTGCAAGCATCTCAAGTCCTCCTCACTTTCAGCTAGCAAAGTTATGTCATCTGCATAATGCAAGTTGCTGATGAGTCTTGCTCCAGTCCTGAAGTCACAGTCTTTGCAAAGTCTAGCTTCTTGAATGATCTGTTTAGCATATAGATTGAAAAGATATGGAGAAAGGATACATTCCGGACACATTTCTACAATTTTTAGCCATGTAGTATTCCCTTGCTTTGTTTCAGACACCTTAATTAAGAAGAATGGGAATCCCTTAACACTTGGTTGTGTTCACTAGAGACTCATACCTAGACCAGGAAAGCAGTTGTCATCCTGTTATTTTGGAGGGAGTTGCTGTAATCAAGGATGCTTCGGGCAGAATATTAAATGATCCAGGAAGTATTAAAAGAAGATGGAAGGAATATACTGAGTCATTATATAGAAAGGAATTGGCAGATACAGAGGAATTTAA
>NW_006399813.1:8687253-8696611 GCF_000299155.1 Elephantulus edwardii
CTCCTTGGAGGCAAGGATTCTGGGGCTTCGTCTGACATACTTTGGACATATTGCCAGGAGGGACGGGTCCTTGGAGAGGGACATCATGCTTGGGAGGGTGGAGGGACAGCACCGGAGGGGAAAACCCTCTATGAGATGGATTGATTCGGTGACTGGGGTAATCGGGATGGGTGTGTCAGAGGTGGTGTGGTTGGCGCAGGATAGAGCAGGGTTTAGAGCTGTTGTGCGTAGGGTCGCTATGAGTCGGAAACGACTCGATGGCACATAACAACAACAACAATTGGCTGAGTGACTAAGGATGACAGAAGAAGAATTGATGCCTTTGAGCTGTGGTGCTGGGGAAGAGTCTTGAACATACCATGGACTGCTAGGAGAACAAGTCTGTCCTGGAGATGGTGAAACCAAGCTAGTTGCTCCTTGGAGGAAAGGATTTTGAAGCTCCATCTCACATACTTTGGACTTGTTGCCAAGGGGGATTAGTCCTTGGAGAAGGACATCATGTTTGGAAAGATGGAAGGACAGCACAAGAGAGGAAGAGCCCAGATGAGATGGATTGACACAGTGACTGGAGCAATAGGGGCAAGTGTCTTGGAGACAAGGAATCTGGCTCAAGATAGGGCAGGGTTCAGAGCTGTCTCTATGAAATTCACAAGAAATTTGATGGCACATAACAAAAACAACCACAACATTGGGTGTTTACCCAGGATTGGATGTTTAGCCTTTGAGGAGTGACTGAGGAAAAGGTGGTTTTCTCAAGTTAATACTACAAAACTATTTGCTTATAAAGATTCAAACAAGTTAGGTGGACAAATGCCTTAAGAACTGAAGGAAAGAGAGTGGATGGTGGTGGAACTTAGAGAAGGTACACCTGGGACAGCCTTTGAAAGTCAACACAATGGGTCTAGCAGGAGGGGAGGGTGGTAGACTTCTGCTGAGAGCACCAGAGTGGTCAAAGTTCTTGAGGCAATAGTAAGCCTGAGTACCACAAGAAAGAGAAAGAACTCCAAAGTGTTGTTTATACAACATGAGACAGCATAAATGAAGACGTTAGAATGGGGAATTTTTGGGTCAGTATTTTTTTGGGGGGGAGAGGCAAGACTATTAGTTTTTTGGTTAACATTTTATTTTAATATAATTTTGTTATTGTTGTGAGGTGTTATTGTGTTGATTACAGCCCAAAATGTCCCTATAAACAACCCTATGGAATAAAAAAGTTGAACAGACGATTTCAAAGGGTAGTTCAAGAAGACAAAGCAAACTATTATAACAGAATGTGCAGAGAGCTGGAATTGGAGAATAAAAAGGGAAGGACTTGCTCTGCATTTCTCAAGCTGAGAGAACTGAAAATCAAATTTAAGCTTTGAGCTGCAATATTGAAGGATGCTGTGGGCAATATGTTGAATAATCCAGGAAGCATCAAAGGAAGATGGAGGGAATGCACAGAATCACTGTACCAAAAAGAACTGACGACACTGAAAAAGTCAGGAAGTACCATATGAGCAGGAGCCAATGGTAATAAAGGAAGTAGAAGCAGCACTGAAGGCATTGGCTAAAAATTAGGCCCAGGAATCAATGGAATACCAGTTGACTTGTTTCAACTAATAGATGCAGCCTGAGATGTGCTCACCAGCTTGAATACCACTTGAGATGATAGAATTTTATAAAGTTTGCTAGGATAACACAGAATTCCTTCTGAACACCCTTCATCCAGCTTCTTCTAATGTTACCGTCTTAAGTTATCAAGGTACATTTATAAAATTAAGAAATGAATACTTGGTAAAATGATGTTACTTAGATAACAGCTTTTACCCATTTTCCCCTAATTTCACTCATTTTCTTACTCATGTCCTTCTGTTCCAGATCCAGATATCATGTTGTCATCTGGTCACCATGCCTCCTCCTGTGACAGTCACTCAGACCTCTGCTGTTTCCCATGACCTTGACAGTGTTGAAGGGGTCAAGTATTATGTGCAGTGTCCCTCAATTTGTCTGAAGTTTTCTTGTCATCTTGCCAAGGTTGTGGGTTTGGGGGAGAATGTCACAGAGGTAATTGACCCTTCTCATGGAATCCCATTAGGAGTGTATGATGTCAACATGACCTATTGATGAGGGCCCTTCAAGGTCGTCTCCAAGGGAAGACTCAATCTGAGCGCAACGTCCCAGAATAATACTGTGTGCTTGAGTGTACATGCCTTGTTACTCAGGAAACTGGACAAGGTTTTCCATTTTGAAGAAATTTCACTTTTTATTACATTTGGGTAATTGCTCATCAGCCAGATTAAGGTGGTATTTTCCAGGATTCTCCAAGGAAAAGTTATTATATTCTGTTTCTGTACATGTTTTTAGTCTATTTATTATAATTTTGTTGTTGTTGTTATGTACCATTGAGTTGGAACGAACTCATTACTGACCCTCCAGCGGGTTTTCAGAGGCAGTAAATCACACAGGAGGAGATTGTCCATCCTTCTCCCGTAGAAATGACTAGTGGATATGCACCGCACAATACCTTACTAGTATGCCTCCAGATCTCCTGTTTGTTATAAACAAATCTTTAAGTCCAGTCCGGACTCAAAACAGAAAACAAACACAGCTGCTGTGGAATCGAGTCTGACTCATGGTGATCCAATGGGTTTAAAACAAGGGCATGGGAGGTAATCCCCCCTCCCGGGGTGGCACAAGTGAATAAACTCGTGGTGACTACCTCAGAGGTTGGTGCTTTGAGCCCATCCAGTGGCGTCTCAGGAGAGAGTTCTGATAATCTGTTTCTGAAAAGTCACCTCTTCAAAACCCTCATGGACAAGTTCTACTCTGCATACATGGGCCCCTGTGGGTCAAGATCGGAGAGCTTATTATTATGCTTCCTAGAGTTAAACTATGAGTTGTGCTGGACTTGACGGCATTTAACAACAACAAAACAACAACATATAAGGCCAGGCCCTTGTCTCCATTTTGGAGATTGAAGCTGTGGACTCTGTAAGATGGGCTTTCTTCTTTTGGTTAAGGGTCTGTGTGGAATGTTTGGTTGTTTTTTTATTTAAGCTTCTTGTTTAGAGTCAACAAGCCCTTGTATTTAAAAGTCACTTGGGCCCGAGGGATTATATTTTAATCTCTTGTTATTATATTTTGGAGGAACATTCTTCTAAGTCTTCCATCTGTTTTATTTTAGGGGTCCTGGAGCTGAGTGAGAGCTGCAGGGAGCGGCCCTCAGCTCTTTGAGGCCTTTACCTGAGTGGGAGTCACCACCTCTCTCATAGGAGCCTCGAGCTTACCAGAGAACTGTTGAAGGCTTCCACTGAAGGCTGCAGCCTCACACAGCCCTGCTGGCCTGCTGAGTGGTCTGTTATAGATAGCTCCTGATTTACCCCACCCCTTGCACAGACTTGGGAGATCAGATACCAGCGGGGATTCTCTTCATCACTACTGCTACTCAAACAGAAGCCACGCTCCATGGCAGAATGCTGAGGTCCCAACCTTGGGTCCCTTGAGGCTTTTCCCTCTTCTGGATCTCTCCACGTCCCAGCGTCCTACCCGTGATACGCAGCTGTTTGCTTCTGGAGGGTGGGGTCCAGATCTGCGCATGGTGACTCACAGGCTGCTGGGGAGACCAGCCGTTCTCCTTGAGCAGAGTAACTTTGCCACTGTCCAGACTTTAAGGATGAAATTGGGATTCAGAGAGCATGATCCCATAATATTTCCTAGGATGCAGGGCTCCTAATGCCCCAGTTGGGATCTCTCCTTGCTTTCGATGCAGCGCTGGTCCAACATGTGTGTGTGGCACCAACTGTGAGTGTATTTTGCGGCATCTTCAGGATGTCACCGGATTATTTGTTACCTTTCATCTGTAATCTGGCTTCACTTCGCCTTTCCCCAAAGGCCTTTCTTGATGAATTTTATATCAGTCCAATTTTAGGTTAACTGATTGCAACTCAGTTCTTTGCTGTTCTGTATTTTGAGTGATTTCAAATGAGGACACGGGGTCACCTGGCTAAGGGTGCAGGCTTCTTGGGAGCACTTCCTGCCTTCCTCAGTCTGTGTTATCCAATAGCAGGCCAAGTGGAGGTTGAAAAGAGAAAGATTTCTTTGTTTTGCTGTTGTTGCTGCTGTTGTTATGTGCCGTTGAGTTGTTTGCAACTCATAGCAACCTTATATACAATGGTCCTAAACCCTGCTCTGTCCTGTGTCAATCTCTCTGTCTCCAACACACCCGCCCTGATTACCCCAGTCACTGAATCAATCCACCTCATAGAGGATCTTCCCCTCCTGCGCTGTCCCTCTACCCTCCCAAGCATGATGTCCTTCTCCAAGGACCTGTCTCTCCTTACAACATGTCCAAAGTATGTCAGATGAAGCCTCAGAATCCTTTCCTCCAAGGAGCCGCCTGGTTTAACCCTGTCCAGGATGAACCTGTTTGTCTTTGTTTTAGGATTTCTTTTTTTTTTTTTTTTTTAATTTCTATGGTTTCTAGTGTCTTGTGGAGAAGTTCTACTTTGTTAAATAGTGTCGTTATGTGTCAAAAATGAACTCAGTGGCACCTTATGGCAGCAGTGATGTGAAGGGTGTCTGCGTGGTGCAAAGGGTTAATACACTTAGCTGATAACTAGAAGATTGAAGATTTGAGTGCTGTGGAAGAAAGACCTGGCAACTTGCTTTTAAAAGGCCCCATCCATGTCATTCTATGGGGCCTTTCTACTTGGACACTCTTGGGGCCACCATGACTTAGAACTGACACCAACTGGTTTGGTTATTTTTTAAATTTTTATTCTATATTGGTTTGCTTACAAAGTTCATATACCTTGTGTTTTACATTATTCTTCATTAACATTGTATTTCATATAATCATTTCCATTCATTATGTTTTATAAAATTAATCACTATTGGACTATACCCACCATTATCTTGTCTTTTCAGGTCCCCACCGAATCTTTATTTCCTTTCCCTCTCCCTCTGCCCACCAAACTTTGCAACTCTGTGATTTCCCTCCTACCCATCTCACCCCTCCACTCCCACCCCTTCCCCACCTTGGAGCTCCCTACATGTTTTTCTACTTATCCTTGTATTTTTATAATAATGTCCTTATGTAGTATTTGTCCTTATGAGACTGAGTTCACTCAACATATGTCTCTCCTAAGTTACATAGTATTTTTTTTAAATAGTTGCTTCTAAATGTTGGGGAAGATGTGGAGAGGTGGGAGCTCTCATACACTGTTGGTGGGATTGTAAAATGGTACAACCTCTCTGGAAGGCAGTTTGGCATTTCCTCAAAATACAGAACATAGAAACTCCGCATGACCCTACTTTTTCACTACTAGGAATATACCCCAAGGAAATTAGAATAGAGACACAAATGAAGACTTGTACACCAATATTCATAGCAGCATTATTCACCATCACAAGAACATGGAAACAGCCCAGGAGTCCAAACCACAACTGAATGGACTGAGAACTTGTGGTACATTCACACGATGTTTTGCCTTTAGGGAGCGCTGGTGGTATAGTCTGTGGGGAGTTGTGTCACATACCCAAAGACAGGGCCTTGAATATACCAACAGCTCTGGAGAAGATGGTCCCTCTCCTCCCATGGGATTTACAGCCTTGGAAACCTCCTGGGTCGTCTATGACCAACAACTTTGATATTTTTTACATTTTATTGCTTGTGTGTGAATGAGCCTGTGTGTGTTTAGGTTGGGGTTTAGGGTTAGGGATCAGGTTAGAATTAGGAAAGTGTTGTTTACTATCATGCCCCTGACAGTCAAGCCTCTTCACTACAGCTTTTCTATCTTCCAAAAGAAATTAGCAGGAGGCAGAAACTGGCTTCCTCAAAAGGGGTTCAAAGAATGCCCCCCACATGCATCCTGAGGCTATGCTCTGCCCCTCCCCAGTCCCTGCAGAGAGAGGTCTGATACTCAGAATAATGACACACTGGCCGGCTTGGTCTGCCTGTCAAGGAGGAGAAGGCGGCATTGCTTCTATCCAGGTCCTTTTTTTCTCTCCCTCCCTTTCTTCCTTATTTGCATGCAGTGAGGAAGTGACACATTCTAGAACACAGCCTCCCTTTTTCATTCCAGGAATCTAATTGTTATTTCTGTGTTTGTGAAAGATAAAGGATTAGCAAGAATGCTTTGCATTAAGGCACCATTTGTAAATGCGTTATAATTATTTATGAAATTATCCCACATTATATAGCATGGGAGATAATAACTTAAATTGATGTATTAAACATGCAAAATCGTTATTTTAATAATATTAAATGCACCTCTGTGGAAGAATCACTTCATAAATACGCAGAAAGCATTCAGAAGTGGCACCTTAATTTAAGACATTAGAGGGCTTGTGACACTCAAACCCACGACCCCGTTTCTTGAAGACAGATGGAGTTTCTTATCTGGCTGCAAGGCACCTCTTTCTTGAAGTGAAAATGAATTCTTAAATTAAAAAATATATTATAGAGGTAATTTTGGCAATGTGATGAAGCAATGGGAGAGGAGATAAGAAGCAGCATTTTCAGGGACCAGAACAAATTGGACAAACCTTATCTTTTCTCGTCTCTATCCTCCCTGTACCCAGGGTACTGACTGGTACAGGCTCCATTCTCCCGGTGCCCTGCAGGGTGGGGGAGTTAGGGACTCACAGATGGAACCTCTATTACATTCTTCCTCTCTAGTGTCTGGGCTTTAGGTGTTGTTTGAAGCAAGGAATACCCCACAAAATATCCACTTAATATAGCAATAAGCCTGCTGCTTATGCAGAGGCTGGTGGTTTAAACCCAGCCAGCAGTTCTGTGGAAGAAAGCTATGGCAAAACCCTTCTATTAAAATTGCAGCCAAGAAAACCTTGTAGAGCAATTCTACTCTAGAGTATCTGGGTTCACCAAGGTTTTGGCTGACTGGACCGCAAATAACCAGACGTCTCTGGATTTAAGGGGGAAACTCAGGGGAAATTTAGAAGTTGGTAAATACGTCAAAGAAGAAAAACACTAAGCTCAATCTTTTCTTTGTGCGAAGACAGTTTATTTAACTTTGCTGTCAGGTTAGTGGTGGATTCACGGCTGATGAGCCAGTTTTGAGTTCCTAGCGGAGCGAATTGCAAAGACTTCTGCTGAGGGACGCCCTCTGCTGGACAATGTCAGAATGTGTTAACAGCAAGTATTCGAAGTGGACTCTGTTGGTATATTAATCTTCTCATCAGTAATGAAGTTATTTTGTGAGGTTTTTCCTTGAAATGGTGCTTAATAGGGGAGAGCTTTATTTTGTTGTATACCAGGTCCCTATGTTAGACCTGTCTCGACAACATGATCTTATTTAATTCTCACAAGAATTATTGAATGAGAAAACTGAGCCTCAGAGGGTTTAAGCTGAACTGCTGACATAGCAAAGGAAAGAACTGATCTTGTGTTAGTTGTGTTGAGTTAATTCTGACTTATGGTAAGGTAGAACTGTGCTCTGTAAGGCTGATTTTTCGGAAGGAGATTGCCAGACCTTTATCCTGAGGTGTCTGGGTGTACTTAAATCTCCAAACTTTGAGTTATTTACCCAGCAGCTTCAAGTTGACCTCAGGGGGCCATGCTGTCTACTCCTGGTCCCAGGAGTGGATGCAAACATATTTTGTATTTAAAGGCTTTGTTTTCAGAGTCTTGGTGATTGCATTTGGAAGGGCTGCTTCTGCTCTAATCTGTATCTCAACCACATGTTTTATTTCTACCTTTTGGGGAAGAATGGGTCTTGGAAGTGACAGATGCATGGCTAAGTGTTTCAAATGTTTATTCTAAGCATCTAGTGCTGACCTTGGTGGGTTCAAGCATGACATACCATGCGAATTCCTCTTTTCCCTCTCACATCTCATACCTAATCCTTATCAGGCAAACCTATCCATAACCCCCTCAGAATACATCCAGAATTAGTGGCATCCACTTTCACAATAGCTTGCCTCTGGAAACCCTATGAACCTGGACAAAGGACATAAGTTATACAGGAGGTGTCCAGGACTTTCATTCATAGAGTCTCTATGAGTCGCCTGCGACTTGACCACACTTAACATCACCACCACCAACAGCATAGAGAGAGAGTGAGAGCGAGCAGTTGGCCTAGTGGATAGCAAACCATGCTCTCAAGCCAAAGGTGGCTGACTCTACTCCTCGGCCCTCAGGCCTGCCTTTAATTGTTTTTGGTTTTGTTTATTTTTTTTTATTCTTTGTGTGTGTGTGTGTGTGTGTGTGTGTATGTGTGACTGTGTGTGTGTACTGTCAAATCGGATCTGACTGGTACAGGAGGAGATTGTCCCTCCTTCTCCAGCAGCGCATCTGGTCTTTAATTGTTTTTAATGAAACATTCTTCTAGGTCTTGTAACCCTGGTCTGTCCACTTGCTGTACAGAGGTAACTCATGGTTGCTGTGAAGCTGAACTCTGTGACTGATGTGTCAAATGTGAGAATGATTACCCGTGGTGGACAGTGTTTGGTGGAGTTCCCTGATTAAAACAAGCAACAAGCTTGGAAGGAGGTGTTGCATCCACTTCCGTAATAGCTTGCCTCTGGAAACCCTATGAACCTGGAGAAAGGACAAAAGTTATTCGGGAAGTGTCCAGGACTTTCATTTACAGGGTCTCTATGAGTCACCTGTGACTCGACGACACTTAACAACAACAACAACAACAACAACAACTGCTCACGACAACCACTATTGCTCTTTGTGTTATTACAGGCAGGTCCTAACTGTTCTTTCTGCTTCAGCTGTCCCTATGTGGGCTTTCCTGAATCCAGGGCCATAAGGATGCTAGTAAGAGATAAGTTAGCGGTGGAACACCTGAGACTATGTCCCTTTGTGACCTCTCAGGTGTGCATCTGATATTACTCCTGTGATTCCCCTTCCAGCCAACCAGTGGACAGTCCTATAAGATGAGCAGTAATGCTAGGAAAGAACCCACTATTTAGAACAGTCAGCCACACAAAATCAAAAGGGCAGCGTTTGTCCAGGGCTAAAGCTCCAAAGACAGACAGGGATAGGACAGAAGGAAGAACAACAATGGGAAATATGAGGCGGGGGCAGGAAGAGCTATCATTACAAGCTTTAGACTGTAACCCATGTCATGAACAGAAATGCGTGGGAGCTTTTGAGAACCAATTTGCTTGGTGTTTTTTCCCCTCCAATCATGTTGTTGTTGTTATGTGCCGCCGAGTCGTTTGCGACTCATAGCGACCCTATGCACAACAGCCCTAAACCGTGTTCTATCCTGTGCCAATCTCATTGCCTCTGACACACCCATCCCGAGTACCCCAGTCACTGAATCAATCCACCTCATAGAGGGTCTTCCCCTCCTGCACTGTCCCTCTACTCTACCCAGCTTGATGTCCCTCTCTAAAGACC
>NW_006399813.1:8697302-8736542 GCF_000299155.1 Elephantulus edwardii
CATCCCTGGCGTACACCCTTCCCAATTTTGAACCATGCAGTGTTGCCCTGCTCTGTTCTGACGGCTGCCTCTTGGTCCAAGGATAGGTTTTGCATTAGCATGATTAAATGTTCTGGGATTCCCATTCTTCTCAGAGTCAGCCATAGTTTGTTATGATCTACACAGTCAAATGCCTTTGCATAATCAATGAAACGCAGATAGACATTCTTTTGGTATTTTCTGCTTTCAGCTAAGATCCATCTAACATCAGCTACAATATCCCTAGAACCACGAGACCTTCTAAACCCAGACAATCATAGCAAACAGTAAATTTAAAGTCAGGTCATGTCCTTTTCTTCATCTTATACCAGTAAAAGCCCAGATTTTGAATGCAAAGTCTCTACATTTGTTCACTTTGACCCTATTTCCTTCCTCATTGCTGGTAAGAGTGTCTCCAGCTCACGGTGCCTGCTGCGGTCCTTGGATGGAAGGTCAAGTTGGCTTCAGAATGGAGTATTCTTCCCACAGACACCCGCATAAATGACTGTCACCACCTTCAAACTCTGTCCAAGTACCATCACCTTAGGTGTACCCTGACTTCTTCTCTTAAAGTTACAACTCTACCCCCATTTTTGGTAACATGATGCCTGTTGAACTGCTAATCAGAAAGTCAGTGACTCAAATCAACCAGCTGCTCCTCTGGAGAAAGACAGGAACTGTGGATCCAATAAGATTTACAGTCTCCAAAACCTGATGAGGGTTCACCATATGTTGGCATTGACTCGAAGGCAGAGCATTTTTTAAGGCAAAAAATATTTTTATTTTATATCGGTTTGCATACGAAGTTTGTATACATTGTTTCACACAATCATTGTGTTTTTACATAATCATTCTCATACTTAATGTTTTTATAAAATTAATCATTATTGATCCAAGCCTACTATTATTCTGTCTTTTCAGATCCTCACTGTATCTTTCCTATTTCCTTCACCAACTCCCTGTGTCCACCAAATTCTGTGACCCTCTCATTACCCCCTGCCCATCCTCAACCAAACTGTTCCTTCCCTCTTCCCCTCCTTAGGCCTTCATACACATTTTATCCTTCTAGTTTTACATTAATGGTCTTATGCAGTATTTGTCCTTATGAGACCGTTAGTTCACTCAGCATAACGTTCTTCAGTCTGTCCCATGTTATGTAATATTTTTTTAAATCATTGATCCTGAGTGCTGCATCGTATTCCATCATGTGAATGTCCCGCCATTTCTCAAATCCATTCATTTGTTGGCGGACATTTGGGCTGTTTCCATGTTCTTACAGTGTTGAATAATGCTGCTATGATCATCAATGTATGATCTCCATTTGTGTCTCAGTTGTAATTTCCTTGGGGTATGTTCCTAGTAGTGGGATAGCTGGGCCATACAGAATCTCTGTGTTCAGCTTTTTGAGAAAATAAAGACAGAACATCTGAGTTTCTCCCAATCAGTCATTCCCAGTTTCCCTTCTTGGTTTCATTTTATGCCTTTTCAGCACTTTATGTTTTGTAATGCATTACATAATACACTTAAGCTTACAGTTTGTTTCCTTCTTGTAGAACATAAGCAAAAGCATGGCAGAGGTTTCGTCTGCTTAGTATACGACTTTAGCACCTGTACCTGGAAGGGGTGCCTGGCACAGTGTAGGCACTTGAGACATACTTGTTCAGTGACAACTATCTACTTGTTCCTTGCTGATGGCAGGTAGATTGACTGACCACCCTGGTTTGCCCAGGATTGTTCTTATTTCAGCGTCCTAAACCGCACTCATGCTTCTGGAAACCCTTATAGAAAGGCCTCAGGCCTTCAGTTCATAGGGTTGCTATGAGTCATGCTAGACTCAAAGGCAATCAACACCAACAACAACAACAAGGAAACATCTTAGTCCTTCACCAAAGAGGATAGCTGGTCACCCCTGTGACAGGCAAGAAGAGCACTGGGGAGAAGGGGCCGCTGTCGCCAGCAACTAGTCCAGCCTGGTCTGGACTGGAGGAGTCTGTCTTGCTCCTTGTTGCCAGAGGGTCAACTGTGCCAGGGATAAAGGCACTGTCTCTCAAAAAAGCCTTTTGAGTTATTGAAATTGCAGCTTATTATGGAAAAAGAAAGTGAATTTCTTTATTGCGGTAAGTGGCATAGGAGTAGAAAAATGACAGTGTAATGCCATCTAGCGCAACAATTATTTTCCTGACATGGAGTGACATAAAGTATTACTTGGATGATGATCTGCTACTTGCCCCTCTACCCTGGCCTAGTCTGTTGTTGTTGTTGTTGTTGTTGTTGTTGTATTCCATTGAGTTGACTGTGACTCATAGTGACCCTGCCCTTCACTCACAGTGAAGCCTGCCCTGTCCTGAGCCAGTCTCACTGACTCTGATACACCTACTCCCATTGCCCCAGTTACTGCGGCAATCCATCTCATCAAGTATCTTCCTCTCCTGCACTGCCCCTCCACCTTCCCAAGCATGATGTCCTTCACCAAGGACTGATCTCTCCTGGCAACATGCTCAAAGTATGTGAGACAGAGCTTCAAAATCCTTGCCTTCTAGGAGCAGCCTGGTTTCACCATCTCTAGGACAGACCTGAGCCTACCTGACCTGAGGTTGCTGTCCCTGTAGGTACTCCCTGTCTGCGCTGGCCTGCAACTGCTCAACTGGCTCTACCTGGTTCTTCTGATTAGAGTGGAGGCTCATGGATCTGGGTTACTACAGAGGGCAGAGCAGGGAGGAGAAGCCAAAGTAGGTGGACCCAGTAAGGGGGGGCTGGGAGGGTGAGAAGAAATGGGAAGAGGAGATTCTGAAGGAAACCTCTTAGGATTGTTATGTCATGACCATAAAGAAAAAGATAAAGCGAGTCTATAAGTCCAAGGAACCCTAGTGGCATTTGTCTGTGTGATCAGGTGGGGATATACAGAGTCCTATACCATGGACTGCCAAGAAAACAAATAGATTCATCCTGGAGAGGGTTAAACCAGACTGCTCCTTGGAGGCAAGAATTCTGAGGCTTCGTCTGACATACTTTGGACATGTTGTAAGGAGGAACAGGTCCTTGGAGAGGGATATCATGCTTGGGAGGGTGGAGGGACAGCACAGGAGGGGAAGACCCTCTATGAGATGGATTGATTCAGTGACTGGGGTGATCGGGATGGGTGTGTCAGAGACAATGCAATTGGCACAGGATAGAGCAGGGTTTAGGGCTGTTGTACATAGGGTAGCTATGAGTCACAAGCGACTTGACGGCACATAACAACAACAACAACATTCATTAATTTACTTTTCATTGTTACACAATTATAGAGAACACAACATTTGCCAATTCCACACTTTTCATTCTCTCTCTCCCCCCTCCCTCCCGTTCTCTCCCCCCCCCCACCATCCTCAGCCCTGACCCTCCCCTGGGTTTCTGGTTCTGTAAATCACATGGGAGGAGATTGTCTATTTCTCCTGTGGAACGTTTAGTGGGTTTGAACCACCAGAGAGGTATGACCTTCGGGTTAGCAGTGCAGGATCCTACAAACTATTCCAGCAAGACACCCTTCATGTACCATATTCAGTGAAATCAATTAGATCCATGTCACAAATATCTCTTGTCACATTTTTCTGACTTAAAATGTAGAAGCAGCCCACATGTCCATCAGCAGATGAATGGATACATAGAATGTGGTATATCCATACAGTGCAATATTACACCTTCGTGAAAAGAAATGAAGCCTTGGTTAACATGCATCAACCTCGACCATATTATGCTGAGTGTAATGAGTCTTTCTTTTTGTTGGACCTTAGTGTTGAAGCAGGCTGTTTAGACCCCGAATATGTCTAATTGAGTTTACTTTCTCTTCTGTTCCACTTGCTCCCTGGATGGAGCCTGGGCGTGGCTCCCACCGCATCTGAGGACTGGTGGTCTTTGACAAGCAACGCCAGCCTCACCCGGTAACTTAGTTCCCAGAGTGTTCGTGATAGAGTTTCTGAGACTGGGTGGCTGAAAACAATAGAATTTATTCTGTCACAGTTGTAGAGGCTTGAAGTCTAGACTCAATTGCCTGGGTAACCCACATCCCCTTCTGTACTTTCTAATAAGAGGTCCCCTTGTTTCCTGCTGGGTTCTGGCCTTTCTCAGCATTCCTCGGTTATAGACACACCCCTCCAGTTTCTGCTTTCACCCTCACAAGGCCCACCTTCCCCGTGTATATCTGTGCCTTGCCTCATATCCATGTGAAAGCTGGGTAAGGAAGAACAAAGAACTGATGGATTTCAATCATGGTGTTGATGGAGAGTGGGGAATATAATAAAGGTTTCCAGAAGACTAGAGTCGGGTTCAGAGCTACTGTGCATAGGGTTGCTATGAGTTGTAGTTGACGGCACATAACAACCAGAAGAATGAACAAATCATTCAGGGAAAAAGTCCAGCCAGAATGCTCCTTAAGAAGTGAAAATGACAAACCTTCATCTCATGCACTTTGGATGTGTCCTCAAGAAGGACATTCATGAAAAGGACATCATGCTTGGTAAAATAGGAGGTCATTGAAAATGAAGACGCCCTTCAATGTGCTAGGCGGACAGTGACTACAATGGCCTTGTTAAGTGTGGTGGGGATTGTGAGGGGGTCACGGGAGAAGGCAAGGTTTCCTTGTATTGTTCATAGACTCACTATGAGTTGGATCCCACCCCGTGGTGGAACTGACAGCAATGCACTGCTCCAGGTCCCACCTTCCTCTGGAATAGTCTCATGTCAGCGAATGCATTTTCAAAGACCCTATTTCCAAACAAGGTCACATGCAAAGCTCCTGGGGGTTAGGACTTAAAGCCTTTCTAAGGTCAACTCATAATACCCGGATACCATAATAGCAGCCTCAGCTGACCCTCCAGTAGATTTTCAGAGGCTGTGAATTGCACTGTAGAAGAGAACCCGTATTTCTCCTATACAGCAGCTGGTGAATCCAAACTGCTTGCCTTTGGACTGGCTGCAAAATGTCCTATCTCTAAACCACCCAAGCTGCCTAGAAACACTTTAGTTGTTGTTGTGTACTGTTGAGTTGGAACCGACCCGTAGCTGACCCTCAGGCAGGTTTTCAGAGACAGTTAAACACACGGGAGGAGATTGCCCATCCTTCTCCTGCGTAGGAGCTGGTGGATTCAAACTGCGTGCCTCTGGGATTACAATACATCTTCTTTCCACTAGGCCACCAGTACTAGAGATTAAAATCCTCAGACCCCGGTCTCTGAACTTCTGCGATGGGTGGGGCAAACCATCTGTTAATAAGTTCTCCAGCTGATTCTGATGAGAAGAATCACATCCTAGAAAAAAAATTGGGTCCCTGGGAACTGTTACGTGAAGTTTTCAAACTGTGGACTCAGAATCATCTGGAGAATTAATAGACTCAGACTGCTGGGCCTTAACCCGAAGTCACGGATTCCGAATGTCTAAAGTTTCCAGGGAGCCTGGTGGGGCGATGGTTAAGTGGTCAGCAGCTGACTGGAAAGTTGATGGTTTGGAAGCAGGAGTGGCATCCACTTCCTAAACAATGTGCCTCTGGAAACTATGAACTTTGATAAATGACAATAGTTGTAGAAAGGCTTCAGGCCTTTTGTTCATAGGGTTGCTATGAGCCATGCTCTACTCGACAGTAATCAACAACAACAACAACAATCCACCTGGGAATTCTGTAGGTGAAAAACTCAGTGTCCTGCTTCCATAAAGATTATGGCCAAGAAAACCCAACGAGGCAGGTCTGCTCCATCACGTGAGTCGCTGTGAGCCTGAATGAACTGGATGACATCTAACAACAGCATTTCCAGGTGATGCTGGTGCTGCTGCTGCTGGGATCACTGCTCTAAGTGCACCCCTTCCAGGCCCTGTTCTGGAGAGCTGCTCTTCCGGCCATGTCAGTACCTTCGCTTGGAACCCAGCTCCTGCATGTTGCTGTTCACTTAACCTTCAGACTTGACCAGTTTTTGTGTGTGGGGACAATTCCTTGCCCCCACCCCTCTCCTCTTGCCTTGGTGGTTGGGCGTCTGCCACTCCCTCACCAGAGTTCCGCCACAGCCCCTGCTGCCTTTCAAGATAATCGCAAAGAGGAGGTGGAACTGGTCTAAGTAACTGAGGCTTAGGGGCGGACTCTCTGGGTCTGCCAGGGCTCTGCAACCATTTCTCTTTCTGGACCCAAGCGGAACCCTTGTCAGGGGAGATACCACGAGGCATAGCATCTGGTCTCAGTCTTCGTCCTTCACTTCTGGGAAAACCTTGCCTTAACACTGACCTTCTAGGCACCTGGATGCTATTAGTACATCGGTCTCGTGCATCACTGGACCTTTGCTGTACATTCTGCTCTTGAATCTGGATGTTGTTACTCACTGCCACGTCCCCGATCCCCTCCTCCCACCTCCTGAATATCTGAATGTAGCCTCAGAGAAGGTGAGCCCCAGCCACCACTAACTCCATCCCCTCCACATGCTCCTGTGTCTGTTAGACACCCTCAGAAACAACATCAGAGTCAGTCCTTGTGAGGCTGGCTAACCCCAATGGGCAGTTCTAACTCCACCTCTTAGCCTGCCCCACCCAGTGGCATAGACTTCCTCCAGGGTGGACAATGTCTTGGGACATGATTGATCCCACGCTGGCCTTTGGAAATGCAGCATTGCTAAACTGCATGAAGCTTTGGCCGTCCAAGGATAGGCTGAGCTGCTGGCCAGGCTGCCAAGTTCTTAGGAAGAAGGACAGGTGGCGGGATTTTATTGCATTGTTATCAATTATAGGGGACCCTTCAGCAATTGCTGCCTTGGAATGAGGGGAATGGAGAAGCCTATGGTTTTCGTTCTAATTTGTTTGGTTTGGGGCTGGACCCCAAGCTCAGGAACCACAGTAATTAGCCCAGCTGCAGAACTGGGCAAACGTAGAACATGCCTGTCATTGCTCCAAGGGGAGGAGCTGGCACCAGAGCCACTGGCTCTGACAAGGGCTTTTGTCAGCTTTGGGGGCTGTGATTGCAGAGGAGGATGGAGAGGGTGCTGGGGTTTGATTTCCCAGCTTCTCCCTCCAAGTTCTCTCTTCCGCCCCTTCTGGCATGTGGCACTGCCCCAGAGCTATATCTGGGGGTGGGCATCCACGAGGAAGCCCTGGGATTCAGAGGGCCAAGGACAGGGGAGGGCACAGCTCTGAACGTCATGGAGACACATTTGGTGGCAGTTGGAGGCTGGGGCTTGGTGCTTGCTGAGCAGCTATCGCAGAGAAGAGGGAGCGAGGCAGTCCAAGTGGAAGGAAGTTGTGCATAGTCCCAGAGCTCTGGGGAGAGCATCTGTAGTTTACCAAGCCAACCAGAAAATTAAAGTGATGGCTCAGCATGTGCGCTGAAGCTATGGCAGGAGAAGGGCATGAGGCCTCCTGAGACAGTTCTGGATTAGCTTCTGGCAAGGCTGGGGCCTGTCTTCCAGGGGTAGGTGCTTCACCGTCGCCTGGAAGGACTTTGCTTGCCAATTCAGTGATTGAAGGCCAGGCATGGTACAATGGAGCTATGAGCTGTGGGAGGCAGATGCAGCTCACAACTCTTTTGGAACTTGGGGAGGGGGGGCGAGTGTTTCTACTCTGGCTGTCCCATCTCAAACCGTGCAGATGCACCCACCTCGGTTCCCAGGGTGAGCAGTTAGCGCCTTCACCCAGGGTTGGACTTCCGTGCATTGCAGTGTCCACAACAGTGGCATTTTGCCGGCTCTTGTTCCTTCTTTGCTTTCCCTCTTTGAAGGAAAATAATATCAAGAACCATTTAGGGCAGATAGTAGGAAGGAATGCCCACTAATAAAGCAGTTGAGGACTTGGTAGGAGAAATAACAGTGTCAGAGTCTCTTCTAGGACTTGAGAAAAGTAAGCTAGAGCAGAGCTGGAGCTGATCTCTGTGGCTTCTGCAGAGATGTTTGGATTCCAAGTATACTTACAGAGTCTAGTGACATAATGGTTACATTCTCACTGTTAAATGAAAGGTTAGTGACTCAAAGCTACCCAGTGACTTTGCCAGAGAAAGACCAGGCAATCTACTCCTGTCAAGCTGACAGTCTAGGAAACCCTGTGAGTGTCTTGTAGGACTGCCACGTTCTATGGGGTTGCTATGAATCAAACCCACGTCCTATATGGTTGCTATGAGTCAAAATAGACTCAGGACATCTAACAACAAGAAGTTGATTTAGGACTCATTGGTAGTTATTTTCTTCCTTAGTTGAGGTAGTTTTGGTTGTGATGCGTCCAGAGGTACCTCTTTATATCACGAGAGAGAATAGTGCTATGAAGTCATGCTTATGGGGGCAGAGAAGGTACATTAATGTGTAAAGTGCCTCTGGCTGAAACTATGGTTTTTTAATAACCCTATATGAGTGCAAATTATAGAAAAATATCACTAATATCTCACACTAGCTGAAGATTATCCAGAAATGATTGGAACAGTACATTACAGAGAACTATCAGAAATACAAGCTGGATTTAGAAGAGGTCATGGCACTAGAGACGTTATTGCCAATGTCAGATGGATCTTGGCAGAAAGTAGAGTGCTAGAGGAATGTCTATCTGTGTTTCATTGACTATGCAAAGGCATTTGACTGTGTGAATCATAACAAGCTGTGACTAACCTTGAGGAAAATGGGAATCTTAGACACCTGATTGTACTTATGCGAAACCTCTACTTGGACCAGGAAGCAGTCCTCAGAACAGAGCAGGGAAACACTGCATGATTCAAAGTCAGTAAAGGAGTACATCAGGGATGCATCCTGTCCCCATACCTTTTCAGTCTCTATGCAGGACAGATCACTCAGGAAGCAGGGCTTTCTGAGGAGGAATGTGGCATCAGGATTGGAGGAAGACTCATCAACAACCTACGTTATGCATGTGACAAAACCTTGCTTGCTAAAACTGAAGAAGACCTGATGCACTTGTTTCAGAAGGTCAAGGACTGCAGTCTTCAATATGGATTGAAGCTTAACATGAAGAAGACAAAGATTCTCACCATTGGGTCAGATTGGCAGCACCGTGATAGACAGAGAAGAGATAGAGAATGTTAACAATTACAGCTTGCTTGGCTCCATAATCAACACTCTTAACACCAGCAGTCAGGAAATCAAAAGACAAATTGCTTTGGGAAAATCTGATGTCAGGGACTTCTCCAGAGTACTGAATCGTAACTGATGTCAGTTTAGAGACTAAGGTGTGCCTAATCCAGGCCATAGTCTTCTCAATTACTTGTTATGCTTCAGAGAGTTGGACAATGATTAAGGATGACAGAACAATAATTGGTGCCTTTGAGTTGTGGTGCTGGAGAAGAATCTTGAACATACCATGGACTGCCAAGAAAACAAATAGGTCTATTTTGGAGAAGGTGAAACCAAGTCACTCATTGGAGGCTAGGATTATGAAGCTCTGTCTCACATATTTTGGACACGTGGCCAGGAGAGACTGGTCCTTGGAGAAGGACATCATGCTTGGAATGGTGGAAGGACAGCAAAGGAGAGTAAGATATTGGATGAGATGGATCGATGCAGTGGTGGGGACAATGGGTGTTGATGTGTTGGAATTAGTGAGACTGGCTCAGGACAGAACAGGGTTCATCGGTGCTGTACATAGGGTCACTATGAGTTGCAGGTAACTCAATGGCACATAACAACAACAACATATGCACTTAAAAGCTGGACAATGAAAACAAACAGGAAGAACTGTGGTGTTGGCAAATAATACTGACGTTAGTGTAACTTTCAGAAGAATAAACAAATCAGTCCTTAGAAGAAAATAAAACCACAATGCTCTTCAGAACTGAGGATGATGAGACTTTATTTATTTTGGACATGTCACCAGGAAAGAGCAATAGATAATAAAAGACATCTTGTTTGGTCATCAAAAGTGAGGTAAACTCTTAATGAGTTGAGACACACAATAGCCATATGGACGGACTTAAACGTTCCAATGGTCATGAGGGTGGAACAAGATGAAACTTGTTCCAAGATCACCATGAGTGGCAACTGACTTGACGGCAACTAACAACTACAGAAACGCAACATGGGGATAGAAGGGGAACAGTACAAGGCCTCTGCTTGACATTGACCAAACCCCACTTTGCTTCTCCCATGTTGAGGTCTGTTGAACACCTTTCCTTGGCCTTCCCTTCAGTGATACTGGAGAACTCTGCTCTTTCCAAACCCATGAAAAACAGAAACCTTTGACTTTATGTCTTATCCTGGCTGTTTACAGAGAGGCTGGGTAAAAGGATAAACCAATCACGTTTTGAAAGATGGACAGTGCTGTGTGTGTGAGAGAGAAAAATGAGAGGGCAAGGTTTAAAATACTCTTATTTTCACTGTTGTTTTATTGTTATGTGCTGTTGAGTCACTTGTAACTCTGAACCCTGCTCTAATCTTATTGTCTCTGACACAGCTACTCCTATGACCCCAGTCACTGAATCAATCCATCTCATCAAGGGTCTTCCTCTCTTGCATGGTCCCTCTACCCTCCTAAGCATAATTGTCCCTTTCCAAAAACTGGTCCCTCCTGGCAACATGCCCAAAGTACATCAAACCGAGCTTCAGAATCCTTGCCTCCAAAGAGCAGCTTGGTTTCACCTTCTCTAGGACAAACCTGTTTGTTCTCCTGGCAGTCCATGGTATATTCAATACTCTTCTCCAGCACCACAGCTCAAAGGCATCAATTCTCCTTCTAGCATCCTTAGTCATTGTTCAGCTTTCTGATGCATAGCAAACAATCGTGAAGACTATGGCCTGGATCAGGTGCACCTTAGTCTCCATATTGACATTGTTGCTCTTCAGCACTCTGGAGATGTCCCTGACATCAGATTTTCTCAAAGTAATTAATCTTTTGATTTTCTGGCTGCTGGTACCAAGAGTATTGATTGTAGATCCAAGCAAACGGAAGCTGTTAACAATCTCAATCTCTTCACCATCTATCATGATACTGCCAATCGGCCCTGTAATGAGAATTTTTATTCTCTTGATGTTGAGCTTCAATCCATATTGAAGGCTGAAGTCCTTGACCTGTTTCAACAAGTGCTTCAGGTCCTCCTTAGTTTCAGGAAGCAAGATTATATCATTCACATAACACAGGTTGTTAATGAGTCTTCCTCCAATCCTGATGCCACACATTTCTCCTCATAGAGCCCAGCCTCCCCAGTGATTTGCTCTTCATATGGATTGAAAAAGTATAGTGATAGCACAAATCCCTGACATACACCCTTCCCTATTTTAAACCATGAAAGAATAATTCTTATCAAAAGGGGGATAATGTACAACAGAACTTAAAAGTCTCATAGAATCAAGATTTTTCTGGAGCTGTGGGTGCTGGATGAACTATTGAAACTACTGCCTTGATAAAAGCTTTTATATATCCCTCTATTACCCAGAAAAGTATCCTAATGACATTACAGCTCACTGTGACCCTTATCAAAGAGCTTTTTTCCCCTTCTTTTACACACTCTTATGAACTCTGAGCAGACAGAAGCTCTTTCGTTCATTATGGTACTGCTGGACCTAGAACGCTGTAGGAACTCAATAAATGCTGCTTTGTAGTTGATTCATACTTGAGGACGCTGTACCCACTATCAATTGGGTGTGATGTCTTCCTACTATTTTCACTTGGGTTCTTCAGTCTTCTTTCTTTCTATCCTTGCAGCCTCCTCTTTTCTGTATGTTTCTACTTCTTTTCTCTTTTCTTTACTAATTTTCCCTTTTTTCTGTACACTTGGCCTTTTTGTATTAAGGACCTTGGTGACATTGTGTGTAACTATCACATGCTCACTGAAAGGTGGTGGTTCAAATCTACCATCAAGAAAGTTTTGGTTCAAATCCATCAGTTGCTCCCTGGGAAACAATGAACAGCCTCCTCTGGTAAATATTTACAGTCTCCAAAACCTGATGGGAGGTTGCTCTGAGTCTGACTTTACTTTGGTTGGCTTGGTTCTCATTGTTCTTAAGTAGAATTGCAGACCCACTGCTAGCATGCGTTCTCATTGGAAACCACCCCAAAGTTTCGATCCTCATGAAAACACACAGCCAGGTCCCAGTGTGTAATGTCTGATGGTCCAACAAGCAAAGAAACCACAGAATTATCTGTGCTTGCATACCTATCTCTCATGAACAGTTTCACTTTTTTAAAAAAAAAACAAACAACAAAGATTCTGCTTCTAGGCATGACTAGGTATGTTTCTACCAACCCTACAGTACTTTCCAACAGAATCAATATCTCTATTCAACTTTTGTGTCCCTGCCAGAGAGAGAGTAGTGAGTGGACAAGGTTAAGCACAGGCTCACTTATGCTTGTTGTTGTTGTTAGGTGCCGTTGAGTTGTAGACGACTCATAGAGACCCTATGAATGAAAGACCTGAACGCTTGTATAACTTTCATCATTTCTCCAAGTTCATAGAGTTTCCGGAGGCAAGCTATTTCAGAAGTGGATGCCACTCCTGTTTCTAAGCTTGTTCTAGTTGGGAAGTTCCACCAAACTCTGTCCACCATGTGTAACCATGATTGCATTTGACACATCAGTGTCACAGTGTTCAGCATCACAGCAACCAAAAGTTACCTCTGTACAGCAAATTGACAGACCAGTGCTATACCACTTAGAAGAATGTTTGACCAAAAACAATTAAAACCAGTCCTGAGGGCTGCATATTTACTAATCTGTAATGGACAGTTTCATCTGGATTTTAGAAGTCCATGCATGCATGGGCAAGCCAGCTTTCAGACACTTGTGTGCAAATGTTCACTATGGATTAGTATGTATGCACTATCAAGCCTGTGTTCAGCTTGCTTATTGGGTAATGTCCCTCTGCTGGCAGGTACTCCTTTTACGAACATTCTTGGGACTCCCCCCACCCCACACCCTCCTCCCAGGAGTTCTGAAAGAATGAGTTATCTTGTACTAAAGAGCAGGCTTAAAAAGCAGGACCAGAAGGGACTTTTCTGTGTTACTCAGGTCACACGTCTGACCACCGGCACACCCCAGGTTCTCACTTGCTGATGCTGGAAATTCTTTTGAAAGAGTAGAACTATTTCACACATCACTATAAGAAAGAAACTGTTTTCTGAAAGTGACCGACTCCAGATAATGGAAGCTTTACCCTCAAAAGAGCAAGGTGCACATCTAAGAAAGTAGACACAAGTAAAGGCTACAGTCTTTTCTAGAAAACATGAGTTGTGCAGCACAGGAAATGATTGGGGAGGGGTCTTTGAGAAAGTAGGATCAGAGGAGCAGATGCCAGGATGCCACCAGTGACTGGGTCAAAAATCAGCTTCTAGAAATCACCTGAGTGTCAGTTTACAGTTATCCTCTGTTTGCCATAAGAAATGACAACCAATGTGGATAATATGTAAGCCAGAAATTCTGGATGATTCTCAGCTATTGCTCTTTATCCCATATATTGACCTCCAGCCTCTAATAGCCCTTTAAAACCTGACTAGCCCATGCATGTAGTTCCATTTTTGAGATTTGAAATGTATTGCACTGGGCAAGTTTGCATCAGGGACCTCTCCAAAATGCTGAAGAACAATGATGTCAGTTTCAAGACTAATGTGCACCTGCTTCAGGCCATGGTCTTCTCAATCACCTGCTATGCCTCAGAGAGCTGGACAACACTTAAGGATAACAGAAGAAGAATGGATGCCTTTGAGTTGTGATGTTGGAGAAGAGTACTGAAAATCCCAAGGACTGTCAAAAAACCAAACAGGCATGTCCTGGAAAGAATGCAGCCAGAGTGTTCCTGGGAGGCAAGGATGACCAAGCTACATCTTTTATACTTAGGACATGTAGCTGGGTGAGGCTAATCCTTGGAAAGGGACATCATGCTTGGAAAGATGGAGGGCCACCACAGAAGAGGAGGAAGACCCTCAATGAGAGGGATTGATACTGTGACTTCAGCAATGGGCTCAAGTGTCTCAGAGATGATAAGAACGTACAGGAGAGGGCAGCTTCAGAATGGCTGTTCATCGGGTCTCTAGGAGTCATACTTGATGGTTGTTGTTGTTGTTATGTGCCGTCGAGTCGCCTGTGACTCATAGCGACCCTATGTACAACAGCCCTAAACTCCGCTCTATCCTGTGCCAATCGCACCGTCTCTGACACTCCCATCCCAATTATCCCAGTCACTGAATCAATCCACCTCATAGAGGGCCTTCCTCTCCTGCACCGTCCCTCCACCCTCCCAAGCATGATGTCCCTCTCCAAGGACCGGTCTCTCCTCACTACATGTCCAAAGTAAGTTAGACAGAGCCTCAGAATCCTTGCCTCCAAGGAGCCACCCGATTTAACCCTTTCCAGGACAAATCTATTTGTTTTCCTAGCAGTCCATGGTATTCTCAGTACTCTTCTCCAGCACCACAGCTCAAAGGCATCAGTTCTCCTTCTATCCTCCTTGGTCATTGTCCAACTCTCTGATGCATAACAGGTGATTGTGAAGACCATAGCCTGTATAAGACGCACCTTAGTCTCCAGAGAGACACCACTGCTCTTTAGCACTTTGGAGAGGTCCCTAACAGCAGACTTTCCCATGGCAATGCGCCTTTTAATTTCCTGGCTGCTGGTGCCAAGACTGTTGACTATGGAGCCAAGCAAACTAAAGCTGTGTACAATCTCAATCTCTTCACCACCCATCCTGATGCTGCCGATTGGTCCAGTGGTGAGAATCTTTGTCTTCTTGACATTGAGCCTCAATCCATATTGTAGGCTGCAGTCCTTGAGCTCTGGTGGAGCTCTGGTGGGAGCTCTGGTGGCCTAGTGGCAAGAAGCTGCACTGCAATCCCAGAGGCGCATGGTTCGAATCCACCAGATGCTCTGCTGGGAAAGGAGAGACAATCTCCTCCTGTACCAGTCAGATCTGATCTGACGATACACAGACACACACACAGACACACACACACACACACACACACACACACACACACACACACACATACTTGATGGTACCCAACAAAAACAACAATAACAACAATGGTGTGATAAATAGCTTTTAGGATAGGTCTCAATGATCTCAAACTCTTGACGTTTACTTGCCTCTTGTTCACTATGGGCAAGACTTACTGATTAAAATAAGACGGGGGTGATGGGATGTCACTTCCCATTAGGTTATAAAAGGCCTGTGGCTTCCAGCTGGGGTGTTGCCTGTTCTCTTTATCTCTCTCCCCCTCCCCTTCCCTCCCCTGCCCCTCCTCCCTCTCTTCCTCCTTTCTCCTCCCTTTCCTCTCCTTCCCTCCCTCCCTCTCTCTCTTTGTCTCCCTCTCTCTTGCTGTGTGGCTTACTCACTGTTTGCCCCCTCAGGCAGCCTTTGGAGAGGCTCATATAGTGAGAATTTGAGGCTCATCAGTCATGAGTGAGCTAAAATATGTGTCCTCCTTTCAGGTAGAGCCTGAAGAGGAGACTGCAAACTCCAAGTAATCTTAAACCTCCTGACCTTCAGCTTGACTTCAATCTCACAAGTGACCTTGAGCGAGAGACATCCAGCAAAGTCAAACCTAGGTCCTCGAGGCACTGACATGACAAAATAGTCACTGTTGGTCCAGGCCACTAAGTTTGTGAATAATTTGTCACATGGCAATGTTGTTGTTGTTGTTGTGTGCCGTCGAGTCGTTTGCAACTCATAGCGACCCTATGTACAACAGACCTAAACCCTGCTCTATCCTGCGCCAACCGCATTGCCTCAGAGGACACACCCATCCCGATTACTCCAGTCATGGAATCAATCCACCTCATAGAGGGCCTTCCTCTCCTGCACCGTCCCTCCACCCTCCCAAGCATGATGTCCCTCTCCAAGGACCGGTCTCTCCTCACTACATGTCCAAAGTAAGTTAGACAGAGCCTCAGAATCCTTGCCTCCAAGGAGTAGTCTGGTTTAACCCTTTCTGGGATGAATCTGTTTGTTTTCTTGGCAGTCCATGGTACATGCAATACTCTTCTCCAGCACCACAGCTCAAAGGCATTAATTCTCCTTCTATCCTCCCTAGTCATTGTCCGACTCTCTGATGCATAACAAGTGATTGCAAAAACCATGGCCTGTAACAGGTGGACCTTAGTCTCCAGAGAGACACCGCTGCTCTTGAGTACTTTGGAGAGGTCCCTAACCGCAGACTTTCCCATCGCAATACGTTTTTTCATTTCCTGGCTGCCAGTGTCAACAGTGTTGACCGTGGAGTCGAGCAAACTGAAGCTGTGAGCAATCTCAATCTCTTCGCCATCCATCCTGATGCTACCAATTGGTCCAGTGGTGAGAGTCTTTGTCTTCTTGACATTGAGCCTCAGCCCATACTGAAGGCTGCAGTCCTTGACCCTCTGCAGTAAGTGCATGAGGTCCTCTTCAGTTTCAGCAAGCAGGGTTGTGTCATCTGCATAATGCAGATTCTTGATAGATCGTCCACCAATCCTAAGGCCATGCTTCTCCTCACAGAGCCCAGCCTCTGGGATAATCTGCTCTGCATACAGGTTGAAAAGGTATGGAGATAGGACACATCCCTGGCGTACACCCTTCCCAATTTTGAACCAGGCAGTGTTGCCCTGCTCTGTTCTGATGACTGCCTCTTGGTCTAAGTATAGGTTTCACATTAGCATGGTTAAATGTTCTGGGATTCCCATTCTTCTCAGAGTCAGCCGTTACATGGCAATAGGTAATTAATATACCTAGATATCAGTAAATCCAGATTTCTGGAATTTCTTCAAGGCTCCCTCCACTACTCACCATTCTCAAGCTTCCTGACTTTCCTCTATCTCTACCTTTAATTTCATTCCATGTATTTATCTCCTCCTCTGGCCACTTTAATTTATGACCAGGTCTTATCATGTGGCTTTGACCTTGATATCTTTTCAGTTACAATGCTAAGAATCTGCCTTCTGACCTCACACTTCATCATTTAGCATAAGAAAGCTTCTCCTGAACTTGAAGCTGGCCAAGCTTGCCTCTCACCTGCTCTAGGTCTAACCCCAACAAAGGACTAATCTCAGTCACCAGTGCAGGAAAGCCTAACCAGACACTCTGGTGAGATTTTCTTTTCTTTCTTTCTTTCTTTCTTTTTTTTTAGATTTACAATGAGAGCTGCAATAATCCTCTTATCATGAGAAAATTCGCTGCCTTCTAGCCTTCCACCCCATTCTCTTCACCTTCCTATCAATCATGACTTTCCTGCATTTGTTAGCTGATGGATGGTGAATGGTTGACCCATTACGTTGTGAAAACAAGATGTTGTTTTCAGATATTTTTCTTTCCTCCCTCTTCCTCTTTTGTCCCGTCTCACTTGCAGGTTTTCATTCAGTCAGTCTAGTCAGCATTTCATTCCTTATTATCATTATTTTTTTAGAACTCAGACATAAAATGATAAGGTCTGGGTCCCATTATGGGCTCTGGTGACTTAGGGTAAATATTTTCTGGGTCTGGGAGTTTATTTGCCAACTCTTTCCCAGCCACCCTGATACCCAGGACCCTAGCTGAAACCCTGTCCTCGGGCTGTGGAGTGAATCAGAGGCCAGCTCTGGTTTGGCCATGGGACAGAAATTCAGATTTTGTTCCCTGAAATGCCAGCGGATACTGATGATGCAAATGAAATCAATGCTTCTGTGTGGGCTAGTGCAGACTGCGAATTACACATGACATTCTTCTCATCTGTCAACCATGCATTTTCTTCTGTTAGTATATTGGTGTAATACATCCCAGTCACTTACCATGGGAGTGGTAGACAGACAGCTTTGGGGTGTCTGCTTGACTTTCAGCACCTGGGCATGGCAGTGACACCCTTAACTGTTCTTCCACCCCAGCTTCTTTGCAACCATAGTAACTCATCCTTGCCCTCATTAATTGCATGAAGGGTGTACAACTAAAAGAGGTTGAGTCCATCTTACTTCTCGCAGGAATTTGGTTTGAATGGGTAGTTTCTTGAATATTGTGGTTGTTATGTGCCACCGAGTCAACTGTGATTCATAGTGACCCTATGTGCACAATAGCTCTGAACCCTGCTCAATCCTGAGCCAGTCTCACTGTCTCCACCACACTTACCCCATTACCTCAGTTACTATGTCAAACCATCTCATCTGGGGTCTTCCTCTCCTGTACTAATCCTCTACCCTTCCACCCATGATGTCCTTCTCCAAGGACTGGTCCCTCCTGGTAACATGCCCAAAGTATGTGAGCTTCAAAGTCCTTGCTTCTAAGAGTGGTTTCACCCTCTCCAGGACTGACCCTTTTGTTCTCTTGGCGGTCCGTAGTATGTTCAAGACTCTTCTTCAACACCACAGATCAAAGGCATCAGTTCTTTTTCTATCCTCTTTAGTCATTGTCTAGCTCTCTGATGCATGAGTAATTGAGAAGATCATGGCCTAGATTAGGTGTGCCTTAGTCTCTAAACTGACATCATTGCTCTTTAGCTCTTGGAGAAGTCCCTGATTTCTTTTTCCTAGTGCAATTAATTTCTTGATTTCCTGACTTCTGGTGACAAAAGTGTTGTTCCTTAAACATTGAAACTATAAGCCTGGCATTTTTGGGTGGTGATTATCTGCTGGACTGAGGAACTTAGTAAGAATTTGTCCAAAACCCCAAACTACACCTGCTGCTGTTAGTGCCAACTCATAGTCTCTCTATAGAATAAAATGCAACTTCTTTATTGGGTTTCCAAAGTTGTAATATTTACAGGCTCAGGTTGCCTGTAAGAAAATCTGGGAGGTTTGAATCACCAGTCTTTTGGTTGGCAATGCAGTGCTTTAAGGAGTCCTTAAGAGTGAGGAAGACATAACTAGATGTTGTCATTTTTCATAGTAATGGCTGAACATATGCTTACACATTATAAAGATCTTGTGTTCCAGTTTCTCTTGGAGCTGCTAGGTATGGCTGGGGGACAAAATTCTGGCGTATGGAATGTAACCAGAGGTCAGTTTCCTGGTGCCTTCCTATGTTGCTGTTTTTGTTGTTGTTATGTGCCGTCAAGTTGTTTGCAACTCATAGTGACCCTATGCACAACAGCCCTAAACCCTGCTCTGTCCTGCACCAACCGCACTGCCTCTGACACACCCATCCTGATTACCCCAGTCACTGAATCGATCCATCTCATAGAAGGTCTTCCCCTCTTGCACCGTCCCTCCACCCTCCCAAGCATGATGTCCCTCTCCAAGGACCCGTCCCTCCTGGCAATATGTCCAAAGTATGTCAGACGAAACCCCAGAATCCTTGCCTCCAAGGAGTAGCTTGGTTTAATCCTCTCCAAGATGAATCTGTTTGTTTTCTTGGCAGTCCATGGTACATTCAGTACTCTCCTCCAGCACCACAGCTCAAAAGCATCCACTCTCCTTCTGTCCTCTCTGGTCATTGTCCAACTCTCTGATGCATAACAAGCGATTGAAAAGACCATGGCCTGTATCAGGCGCACCTTAGTCTCCAGAGAGACACCATTGCTTTTGAGTACTTTAGAGAGGTCCCTAACAGCAGACTTTTCCATCGCGATACGCTTTTTGATTTCCTGACTGCTGGTGCCAAGAGTGTTGACTGTGGAGCCGAGCAAACTGAAGCTGTGAACAATCTCAATCTCTTCGTCATCCATCCTGACGCTGCCAGTTGGTCCAGTGGTGAGAATCTTTGTCTTCTTGACATTGAGCCTCAGTCCATACTGAAGGCTGCAGTCCTTGACCCTTCCCAGCAAGCGTATGAGGTCCTCCTTAGTTTCAGCAAGCAGGGTTGTGTCATCTGCATAACGCAGCTTGTTAATAGATCTTCCACCAATCCTGATGCCACAATTCTCCTCATAGAGCCCAGCCTCTCGGATAATCTGCTCTGCATACATATTGAAAAGGTATGGAGACAGGATGCATCCCTGGCGTACACCCTTCCCTATTTTGAACCATGCAGTGTTACCCTGCTCTGTTCTGACTACTGCCTCTTGGTCCAAGTATAGGTTTCGTATTAGCACAATTAAATGTTCTGGGATTCCCATTCTTCTCAGAGTCAGCCACAGTTTGTTATGATCCACACAGTCAAATGCCTTTGCATAATCAATGAAACACAGATAGACATTCTTCTGGTATTCTCTGCTTTCAGCCAAGATCCATCTAACATCAGCAACAATATCCCTGGTACCACGACCCCTTCTAAACCCAGCCTGAACTTCCAGCAGTTCTCTGCTGATGTGCTGTTCTAATCGGTTTTGGATAATCTTCAGTAGAATCTTGCTTGCATGTGAAATCAATGACACTGTTCTGTAGTTTCCACACTCAGCTGGGTCACCTTTCTTTGGAATGGGAACAAATATGGATCTCTTCCAGTCAGTTGGCCAAGTGGTTGTTCTCCAGATTTCTTCGCATAACTTGGTGAGCACACCCAGGGCAACGTCGGTTATCTGAAATACTTCAATTGGTGTACCATCTATTCCGGGGGCCTTGTTTTTTGCTATTTCCTTCAAAGCAGCTTGAACTTCTTCCTTCATCACCATAGGCTCTTGCTCATATGTTATTTCATTAAATTCTTCTGTATCTGCCAATTCCTTTCTATACAATGACTCAGTATATTTCTTCCATCTTCTTTTAATACTTCCTGGATCATTTAATATTCTGCCCAAAGCATCCTTGATTATAGTAACTCTAGGTTTGAATTTGTTCTTCAGTTCCTTGAGCTTAAGATATGCTGAGCGAGTTCGGCCCTTTTGATTTTCTAACTCTAGCTTCTCGCACACTTCATTGTACATTCATTGCCTTCCTATGGTACAGCTGAAATGAGCCTTTGTTCTTTTTTGTCTTTATCTATTCCGTTTCAGGGAATGCCAAGATGGGCCATGAGATGGGAAGGCAGAGAAGAGTCTGATTGGAGCCTGGAATCCTGGGAACTTTACAGAGTTTTTACAGCTGCCCTGGACAAGAGAAATAAAGAAAGTTCTGCCTTGTTTAAGTCATATTTGAATATTTGATATTTGACGTTTCTGGTTTTTGTTTTTGGTTGGTTGGTTGTTTTTTGGTTTTTTAAAATGGCTAAATCCAATCCTGTGTACGTGATAGAGCAGGCCTGAAGAGAGACAAGGGGGAGACAGCTGTGTGATGAAATCCTGCCTCTGCTCCTAATTCTGACCCTTATCTGAGATTCTGAGTTAGGCTGGTATCTCCTAGGCTTTAGCTGGTTTCTGTAACTTTGTGATAAAAATTGCCAACCAATCAAAGATTATGGAAACCAATTACCTGTCATAATGGATGGGGAAGTCCCTGGCTGGCACAAACAGTTAATATGCTCAGAAGTCAAATGCAATTTTGGAAGTTAGAGACCATTTAGGTGGACTTTGGAAGAAAGGCCTGGCAATCTACTTCTAAAAAAGCAGTTATTGAAACTTTAGGAATAGAAGAATGAGAGTCTTATGGAGTGCTATGGTTTTTATTTATGCTGCTGGAAAATTCACACTGATTAAGGATAATAGTTTCATTGTCAGTTAGTGTCATGATGTCAATTATTTGTAAAATGCTGAATTAACAATTGTTGTATGAGATATATATATGTGTATATATGTATTTTACAAATATGTTGTTAAGTGTTGTCGAGTCGTAGGCGACTCATAGTGACCTTATGAACAAAAGTCCTCGACAGTTGTGTGACTTTCATCCTTTCTCCAATTACAAATATAACAACAAGAAAAGATCATCTGTTGAATATATATACAGACACATATTTAATACATATTTAATGGGATTTGGTCTCTCAGGTTGGAAGTTTAGGGTCATGATTTTTGGAACATCTCAGGTCACTGGCCTCATTTTGTATTTTAATGTCCTGTTCTGCCTCCTCATTTGTTTTGTCATATTCAAGGTCTCGCGTTAGACCATGTGTGCAAAGCACAACAATTGAGCTCTAGCAGCCGGAACAGCAGAGGCAGAAGGAGAGCAGGAATGTGTTGTTGTTGTTGTTATTATGTGTTATTTTGTTATGTGTTGTTATGGCTCTATGTTATTACCTCTGTGAACAATTTCTTCCTTTGCTAGTGAGACCAGGAGAATAGGATGATCCCTAGCTATAATTCTGAATATTTTAATCAAGATTTCTATAGGATAATCTTCATCAAAAGTTGGATAACTATATAGAACATAATTTCAGGCTATGGAATTCAGACTTCCTGGAGTCATTGGAGCTGGATAAGCACCACAAACTACTGCCCCAAGATAATCTTTAAATCTTTAACAAAAAAATCTCCCTTTGGGCTTCTTTAAATCGTTCAGTACTTTAGCTTAACCAGTAAAGAATATCTTCTTTGAGCATTATCTTCTGTTAAAGAATTATCTTTTTGTTGTTGGGTGCCTTCCAGGCAGAACCTATTCATAACTGACCCTCCAGCAGGATTTCAGAGGCTGTAAATCACAGGGGAGGAGATTGCCCATCCTTCTCCCCCGAGTATCTGTTAGATTTGAACTGCTTGCCTTTGAGATTGCAATGTAACGTCTTACCACGAAGCCACCAGAGCTCCAAAGATCTGCCTGAATCAAATCAAATCAACATCAGCAATTAGAAATCATAGAGGGGGCAGTAAATTTATGATCATGGAGGAGGAATAATGATGAAAAAGAGTTACACAACTTGAAGAATGTAATCCATATCATAGGATTAACTGTCCAGGTAGAAACTGCTGAATTGGTGTAGGTTCTGTTGTGTAGATTTTCAACAATAACAAAAAAGAAAATAAATTCTTTAAAAGGAAAGGCAAAAATAAACCTACGTACAGCACAGTTTGATTCAGTCAAATAGGAAGTTGCTCTCAGCGGGAACCCAGTAGATGACAATTTATTGTAAGGTATTTTAAAATGTAATGTGGCATCCACTTCCGTAATAGCTTGTCTCTGGAAACCCTCTGAACCTGGAGAAAGCATGAAAGTCACACAAGTGTTGAGGACTTTCGTTCATAGGGTCACTATGAGTTGCCTACGACTCCACGGCACTTAGCAACAACAACAACAATGGGCTGGAGGTAGATATTGAATCCTGAGGCTGTGGGTTTGAATCCTAGCTACACGTCTTTGTCTGGACAAGTCACCAAGCCTCCTTTTTGTGACAGTGAAGCAGTACCAGGCCAGGTTGGTGTGAGTCAGACACAGAGGGCGTCTGTTTGTGGACAGGGTGTATGTGATGGAGTTGTCTCAGCAGTTCTGAGAGAAGCCCGCACCCAGGGCAGTGAACTTGGGCTTTGAAGAGCTGCACTGTCAGAGAGGACTTGATAAGGCCCTGGTTGTCGGATATGATAATAATAGTCTCATTTATTAATATAAAGGCCCGCTAATAGAGGCGGCACTTTTAATTAGCCAACACGGCCACGATATTAATTTTTATCCAGAGTTATTTAAGTCCGGGAGCCTGCCTCCCCTCTTCTGTTCGCACTTAGCTGGAGGGCGAGTGAGAACATTTGTAATTGGATTTCTGTGCAGGACTTAATTATAAAGAGACAATAAAGTCTCTGAAATGTGGCAGGTTCTACCCTGCTAACTATTATTTCCCAGGGACACGCTCAGGCCAATGAATGACCAGATTTATCTAAATTATAATTTTTAAACTCAACAAAGCTTGCCTCCCTGCCTGGTTTGGGGGAACTGTGCGTGGAAGTGGTGGGGTGCAGGGCACTGGGCCTCGCTAGCTCCTGTAATCAAGTCTCCGCTCCAGCGACCACTGGCGGCTTCCCCAGGCCCCTCGGGATTCTCGAAGTGTATTTTCTTCCCTTGGCCAAATGGCTTATTAATAGAATTGGCTTATTTATATCTCACCCAGAAAATCCCAAAGTGATCCAGCAACAGGGAGATATCGAGCCAATTAGCTGTTAGGCTTGTTGTCGTGGGGGGAAATCTAGTTATTAATTTACTGCCCTTCACCAGTGGTGGAATCGATTCAGAGGAAACCAAAAAGAAAAGGGAGGCGGGGCGGGGGAAAAGCCAAGAGCTTTCAGACCATCTGAAAAAACTAGAAGAGACAAGGCTAAACCGTTTATCCCTTCAGCAGGGCTGTCCGGCCTTAGGAAGGTGGGGTAAGGCCAGCGCCATGGCCACTAGTAGTGAGTGGGCTTCCAACTGTACACCGACAGGCTTGTTAGTACTGCCTTTGCCTCTTAAAATGGAGGGATTGTTTTTTCCAGACCACAAATTGCTACCATGTACTAGGCAACAATGATGGACAAGCTGGGACCTGGCTTCCTTGGGTTGAGAAGACTGAACCGGAGAATCTTACTCAATGTCCTCCGTCTCTGCTCATACCTGGACAGGATCAGCATGTGGGCCCAGGATCTCGCTAACCTCATGGCTTTGCCTTCTCTGAGAGCTCAGATCTGTATGGTGTATGTAGGGGCAGCACCGTTGGCAACCTCAGAGGAGGAAAAGAGGGCTCCAGCGAGTTCAGCGTAGAGCCTGGGAGAAATAGGATCTTCTAAGATGAAGGATGTGGAGCAAAGAAAACCTTTTTCTATTCTATGAGGAGGCAGTCGTCAGAACAGAGCAAAGAGACACTACATGGTTAAAAATCGGGAAGGGTGAACACCAGGGATGTGTCCTATCTCCATACATTTTCAACCTATATGCAGAACAGATCATCCGGGAGGCTGGACTCTATGAGGATTGTGGCCTCAGGACTGGAGGAAGATTCATCAACATTCTGTGTTATGCAGATGACACAACCCTTTTTGCTGAAACTGAGGAGGACCTGAAGCACCTGCTGCAGAAGATCAAGGACTACAGCCTTCAATATGGATTGAGGCTCAGTATCAAGAAAACAAAGATTCTCACCACAACATCATTATGGATGGTGAAGAGATTGAGATTGTTAACAGCTATCATTTGCTTTACCCCACAATCCTCTTGGTACCAGCAGCCAAGAAACCAAGAGACAGATTGCACTCGGAAAGTTGGTCAGGGACCTCTCCAGAGTAGTAAAGAGCAATGATGTCAGTCTGGAGACTGAGGTGAGCCTGGAGAAGAGTAATGAATATACCATGGACTGCCAGGAGAACGAACAGGTTCATTCTGGAGAGGGTGAAGTGAGCCTACTCCTTGAAGGCAAGGATTTTGAGGCTTCGTCTGACATATTTTGGGCATGTTGCAAGGAGAGGCCAGTCCTTGGAGAGGGACATGATGTTTGGAAGGGTGGAGGGATGGAGAAAGAGAGGGAGACCATCAATGAGATGGATTGATGCAATGACTGAGGTAATGAGGGTAGGTGTGTCAAGACAGTAGTGTTGGCACAGGATAGAGCAGGCTTCAGGGCTATTGTACACGGAGTCTCTATCAGTCACAAACGACTCGATGGCACATAACAACAACATTCTATGAGAGATGTTTTGGAAGAGAAGGAGTTTGGGAGTATGAGCATTTTTCTTAAATACAAGCAGCAATACAATTGCTATTATAATTTCTGTGGACAGGAGGGGGAGAAGAATCAGAAAAATTGAAGAAAATAAAAAATTCACCCATCTTCTCATGGCTTTGCTCTGATCACATCACTCACTTGCTCACTCACTCAGTCACTCACTCATTGCAGCCACATTGGAAACAATTCATAATTGACCCTCCAGTGAGTCCTCTAAGGCTATAAATCAATAAGGAGAAGATTTACCCATCCTTTTCCTCACGGAGCTGTGGATGGAACCACCATTCATACTTTCCCTACTGATTAGGCCCCCGGAACTCCCAGTATTGTCAACTGTTTTCTAATTTTCTTTTTAATTATTTTTTTGTGGGCAGACTTTCAAAAGAAAATCTCATGTTCTATCTAGTGCATATACTTTATAATTCAGTGTTCCCTTATTGGAAGATATTTGTTTTCATTATTATAAATGAAAGCAGCAAACATATATGTTTGTCTTTGTTATTTCTTTAAGGAGAAGTGGAGTATCACAACAAAGACGAGACTTCTTGCCATGTTGCTTTTCAGAACTACTGTGTTCATTTCTGTCACGTGAGCAGTGGCCGAGAGGGTTTATCAAGGCACCTCACCTCCACCACTACTTTGCATTGATATTTACAGAAATTTGCTAATATGGGGGGCAAACATTTTATTTCCTGATTGTGTTTCTCCTCACATGTTGATTTTTAAGAAGACTCAACATTTCCTTCTGTGTAAAACCCATCATTCATATTTCTGCTGTAAATAGCCTATTCTTGTTCTTTGAAGATTTTTCTATTGGTTTAGTGGTGTGCTTTTTTTAATTTATGTGTATGAATGCTATTTTCCATTTTAAGAACAGTAACTCTTATGTTTTGGTTGTGGACATTTTGCTCAGGTTGATTTTGCTGTTTCTTTTTATTTTCTGTGATTTTTAAAAATAAAGATGGTTTGAATTTTTATACAATCAAATATATCTATTTTTATATACGTGGTTTTTATAATTGCACTTATGCTTAGAAATTCCTTTCCTGTGAATTGATACAAACAGGAATATATATTTTAATCTAAGTAGTTTATTGTTTTGTTTTTTTATTATATCTAATTCTTTAATTCACCTACAATTTCTTTTGTTCTATGATGAGGACTGAAATAGATTTCCCCAAAAATTGAACTTAGCATAATTTATCGAAAAATAGTTCATTTCTCTATTGACTTGAGGAGAAACATTTATCACATGCTAATTTTTTTTTTAGTTAGAAGGTAGATAATTTTGAGCTGTCTTTTCTTGGTCAGTTGATTCTTCTGTTATGGTTTACATTTAAATAAATATTGTACGTTAAAAACAGGACATATTTGTATATTAAATGAAGCATTTTAATACCAAGCGGAACAAATATCCCACGAATGCTCTATATTTAAGGAAAAACATATAGACACTATCAACTCATGTATTTTTCCTGATGAATTTTAGAATCATGCTGTCTAGTGCTAAAAGGAGAAAATTCATCTGAGATTTTGTAGGAGATTAGATTAAGCGTATACCTTAATTTACAAAGCATTTGCATCCTAATACTATTCAGTGTCACCCCTGGGGAAAATGGTATGTTACAGTTTCTCTCCCTGCCATTGTTTTTGCTGGTTTCATATTTTGCTCTAAACAGAATTTTAGTGTAGCCTATGAGATGAGAATAAAAGTTGATTCCTTTTCAAAGACTCAATTTACCCAGACCCCAGTTTTTGCATAACTCATGCCTTGTCTGATGCTTTACAATGCTGCTTTTATCATTTATTAAGTCCACACATACCGATATGTATAATTTATTGCATTTATTAGGTTTTGCTTCCTTGCAATCCATCTAATCCCATTGATCTGCCTGCCTGTCTGTGCTAGTGTTGAGCTGTTTTGGGGTCCTTTCTGGTCCCCTCTACACTAATTAACTGCACCACCAGCCAGGCAGGTGCCTCTGGGGAGGCCCTGCTTACTTTTCCCAGGGGCAGGCTGTACTCCCTGCCTACAGAGACTGCCCTGTGGTCAACAGTTTGGACAGAAGCTTTTCTGTGCCTCTAGGGACTTGGACTGACCAGTGTGAGACTAGGTTTTAGGTCAGAAGATACCTAGCCTGGTGCCACAGACCCGACTTCTATGCCTCTCATCACTTCATTCAGCACAGCCATGCGGCCACAGTGGCAGTTCTCTATTCTTTCAGAGAAATGTGGGTATGGAAGGGCCTAGAAAGTCTCAGGAAGATGGTGCTGGACAATGAGCAGAGTCCATAGAGAGGTGTGCTGCCAACCCAAAGGCTGGGCTTCTCGACGTTCGAATCCACCTGTTTCTCCTTGAGAGAAAGAGGGGTAATCTCCTCTTGTGGCATTTACTGCCTTAGAAACCTAATGGAGAGTCAGCTATGAGTTGCTTTTGACTTGACAACAATGAGTTGGAGAGTTTAAGAAAATTCTCTCATTTATCAAGTGCCTCCTGTGGGCCAGGCCTATGAAAAGTATATTGCACACTCTAGCTCTAATTTTCCATATAACCACACTAGCTAATAATGTTAACTACTTTCTACACATTTGACGATAGACTCAGAGAAGCTGAGCCATTTACCTCATGTTGTTGTTGCTATATGCCATCAAGTCTCCAGCAATCCTATGTACAGCAACTCTGAAGCCTGCCCTGTCCTGCGCCAGTCTCACTGACTCTGACACACCAAACCTTATTCCCCTAATTACTGTATCAATCCATCTCGTCTGGGTCTTCCTCTCCTGTGCTGTCCCTCCATCCTTCTGAACCACGATGCCATTTTCCAAGGACTGGTCCCTCCTGACCATGTGATGTGAGACAGAGCTTCAAAGTCCTAGCCTCCAAGGAGAAACTTAGTTTCACCCTCTCCAAGAGAAAACTATTTGTTTTCTTGGCAGTCCATGTTATGTTTAATACTCTACTCCAGTACCACAACTCAAAGGCATCAATTCCTGTTCTGTCATTTTTAGTCATTGTCCAGCAGGCATACCTTAGTCTCTAGGCTGGCATCATTGCTTCTCAGTACTCTGGAGAGGTCCCTGACAGCAGATTTCACCCATGAAATTTGTCTTTTGATTTCCTGACTGCTGGATCCAAGAGTATTGATTGTGGAGCCATACAAACAAAAATTGTTAAAAACCTCAATCTCTTCTACTTCTTTAATTGTGCTGCCAATTGGCCCAATGGTGAGAATCATTGTCTTCTTGATGTTGAGCTTCAGTCTGTATTGAAGACTATAGTCCTTGACGTTCATTTACCTCATATTACCTGGATACTCTGTGGTGGAGCTTATCACTGCTTACCCCTGAAAAACAGCTAGCTGCCATTGAACTGTTTGGGGGTGCATGATGACCAGGTGAGCCAGAGTCAAAGGACTGTCATGGTTGTGCTCTTTCAGAACAACAGGTGCCTCTGAGTGGGTTAGAACCACCAATCTTTCAGTTAATAATGCAGTTTTTAACCCTTTGTACTGCTCAGGAACTCCTTACTTTTCACCTCACTTATGTGTAACTGTACAACTCTAGACAGTTACTGAGTGCAGTTTGGCTCTGTCAAAAAGCCAGTCTCTCTTCCAATGACTCTCTGACTGAAGACTGTCTCCTAGCAAAAATATTTTTATTTCTTTTAAAATTCAGGGGTCTACATCTCCAGCCTTCCATGTAATAGAATCTGGGAACCTGAGGTCCTGGTAGTTGAAGTGGGCCATCTAAGCCAGGACTCAGTGGTCACCTATCTACCCAGGTAGTAGGTCATGCCATTGTTGGCCAAGGCTGATATCTTTCTATTTGTCTGGCTTTCTCGCCTTTCCTCTTCTCTGATTGCTACTGTCTCTTCCTCTAACCCAGGTGGGTAAATGGGCCATTTTTATCTGGTGACTCCTAAGGTCAAAGTGTGTGAGAGATAAGCAGTGTGCATGGCAGGGAGAAATACAAAGGCCTGAGCCCTAATGAGAAGAGAGAAGAGGGCCTGCCCATTGCTGAAGAGGATTCTGAGGAACTCGTCACATTCCTTTTCAAAACAGAGGGCTGAAACAGTCAGACTTTAACAAGAACAAGCATTCATTTATTGAACATCAAGAAAAGAACACACTCTAAATGTGCGTGTAATCTTGGTTAATCAAGAGTGTGCACATGGTCACCTTCCCCAGCATGCAATCACTGTGCTGACTATGGTGAAGTCTCCTGTTCTCCACTTCGCACACTGTCCTGCTCCATATTCACGTACGCATCTGCTGACAGAGTCCCCACGATTCATTCTGAATGGCCTCTCTCATAATGTCATGTTGTTGCTGGGTGCTCACATGTAGTGACTCCGTATGACACTGGCGGGAATCTGTATGGGAGAAGCCCTGGTGGCAGAATGGGTTAGATGGGCTGGTAACCAAAGGGCCGGTGGGAGAAATGTGTGGCAGTGTGCTTCCGAAAAGACTCCCAGCTTTGAAAATCCTGGGGGGCAGTTCCACTCTGTCCTGCAGGATTACTAGGAGTTAAAGCCAACTCAACAGCAGTGGAGTTAAATTTTTAAAAGAAATTAAAAACCCCCTTTATATTTATACACAAAATTCATATATCTTGTTTTACACTTTCCCTCATTCACATGGTCTTTCATACAATCATTCCCATACATTGTGTTTGGTAAAATCAATTACCATTGATCTATACCCATCATTATTTGTTTTTTTGAGGTCCCCACTAGATCTTTCCCAATTCCTTTAACCTCTCCCTCTGCCCACCAAATTCTGTAACCTCGTGATTGTCCCCTTGCCCCTAGAGGGGTTTAATTTTTATAGAACCAGATTTCCAGGTCTTTCTCCCACTAAACCACTGGTAGGTTCAAATTGCCAACTTCTCAGTTAACAGCTGAGTATTTATTGAGGGTTCATTCCCATTGTGTTGCTAATTTGTCATTTGGAAAAAAAAACACCACCCACCCTATTTAGAATGGTGTCTGGAAGGGGCAAGATGTGAATAGACTAATAGGGAAAGATTTGGTCATGGGCATGGATTTTGTTTGGTATTTGAGATTTTTTTTGAGGTGGGGAATAGAAAAGGAAATAATACAGATTCTTCTTATTTTTTTATTTTTCAGATTATTATTTTTAAGATTCACCATTGTTGCCAAGGAAGTCCTCAGCTCTGATCTTGGTTTTTAAATTTCTTTCCTTTGTGCTGCTTTGTCAGATGTTCCTGGGATTTTATTTATGTTTTCGAAGTCATTAAACCCTGGGAGTGGAGGGACGTGAGTGATGACCTCATCTAGCCTCTTATTTCATAGATAAGAGCAGGAGGCACAGAGGTCAAGTGAATGACCCAGGCCCACAAAGCAAGCAATTGCCTTAGGAAACATCACTGCCACCAGCCTCATAATTCTGGGAAATTGCGTCACCAAAGGCTCAATGTGAACAAAGACAAGGGGACGGGGTTAGGGTATCAGGGCCAAAGTGGAGCTTCAAACTCCAGGATTTCTGGTCGGAACAGAGACCCTAACTTGAGGAAATGACAAGTTCTGAGGGAGCCTTCCAGCAGGGCTTGCTGTGTGGCTGGGATGTTGGCTCCTTTCACCTGCATCAGAGAATAGTAATGGACCAGCCAACGGCAGAGCCTAAAGAGGGTCAAGGGTACTGAAGTCAGACCCCTTGTGGTGCTATGGCAGAGATGGGGAAGACCTGGGAAGGGATGAGGCTGGAGAAACCTTTCTCTGTGTGTTACGTGGACCAGTGATCTTTCTCCCCCCAAATATGGGCCAGAGGAGGGCAGCAGGAAAGTGGACAGTCTGAGGTGTGGACTCTAAGGACAGCCTGTGATGATAGGAGCAGAAGACAGAGAAGAGACAGTCCCCTCACTATTTTGCATATACAGAGTTTTCTGAGGACCTGAGGACACAGCGTAGTGGTGCTGTGATTAAGGCTTAGGTTGTTAACCAAAATGTCAGCTGTCCAAACCCACCAGCTGGTCCACAGGAGAAAGATGTGGCAGCCTGATTCTGTGCAAGTCAGAGTGTTAGACAGCCCAGTGGACAGTGCTACGTAGGTACAGGAGAGCTATGTGTCAGGATTGACTTGACAGCACACAGTAAGGGACTTCAGAGCGAGGTTCCTCAAAGCCCAGAGGCTTCTGAGCTGTGCACCTTTCAGATAATATCCTGGCTCTTTTTTTATTTACCGTAGAATTGTTTTATTAAATTAATGTAGTCTATTCAAGACTGAGCAAGTCCAGAAGATAGAGCTATACTTATACCCACTAAACAGAAGTAAATTGCTTGATTCCATGGTATCTCTTTTATGTCTTGATTGTCCTTTATTCTTTTTTTTTTTTTTAGCTATGTAAAGAGGTGTATTTACTGGCTCTTTCTTAATTCTCTGAGGAAACACACTTTCATTCAGTCCAAAGACGTTTAGAAGGAGGAACTGGAGTTACCCCTTGTCAGTTTGTCATACTGCAATGGCTTGTATGTTGCTGTGAGACTGGAGCTTTGTCAACCAGTATGTCAAATACCAGCAGGGTCACGCAAGATAGTCTGGTTTCAGTGGAGTTTTCAGACTAAGAGAGGCTGGGAGGACGGACATGGTGGTCTCTTTCTGAAAATTAACCAGGAATGCTCTGATGGATCTCAACACAAAGCTGTGCAGTGCAGTGCTTGGATGATGGCCCCTCTAGCCTGGAAGGCACCCCAAGTCCATGAGGGCTACAGCCGTGAACTTGAGCACATTGATTTAAAGATGGAGTAGAAGTAGGCAATGCTCTGTTCTCATATATATGAGGTCACAGTGGATGAGCAGCAACAGTAACAAATAGTCGGAGGGAAGACTGCTGTAGGGAGAGGGGCTGCCGTGCTGGGCCTCCTCTGACACACAGAGACTCTAAACACACTATGTAACTGTGTCCTGAGCCCCTCTTGTCCAGGGCTTCTGAGATGTGGAAGGAGAGTCACGCTCCACTCATGGTAGATAGACAGATGGATAAGTGAGTAGAAAGTTGGATGAATTAATAGGTAGATAAATCATGCTTGGAAAGGTAGAGGCTCAGCAGAGAGGATGGATTGGCATGGTGACTGCAGCAATGGGCTCACGTGTGCTAGGGATGATAAAGATGGAACAGGACAGTGTAGCTTCCGGGTCTTAGGGTCGCTGTGAGGTGCACTCTATGGCACCCAACAACAATAAGTGGATGAATAGATAGATTTGGAAGGGGAGTCATGTGCCACACTTGGGCAGACAGAGAGTTGGAAGCCCGTGAAAGGAACAGGAGAGGAGTTAAATTTAGTCCCTCAGGCCATTTGCTATTCCAGAACAGTCCTGTGTGCCTTTTGCCTGCCACTCTCTCTGGTTTAGAATGGGGAGTTGGCCCACACCTCTCTCTTCCTCTCAGCTGTCATGTCCCCAGACCAGTGCTGAAATAATAGCCTGGTTCCTGAGCCAGCACAATCCTATCGACTCTCATCCTCACAGTAGGAGGGGACAAACCCAGTGGCAGCGGCAGATTCTGAGGTCACTGACTCAGGAGCATGATCCACCCACACAAAGGTCTTGTGGGTTTTCCTGTCTAGCCTTAGTCTTGGCTGGGAGAGGCTCAGGGTCAGAAAGCTTGAGTGCCACTGTTGCAGCCTGGGTTGGGCAGTCAGGGCCCTGAGCCCCATTCTGCTCTGAGCTCTGTGACCTGGAATAGGTTAGGCCCCTTCCCTGAGGCCCACAGAGCACTGGGCCTTCTTCTGTGACCACTGATGCCACATCCTGAAAAGACCTGGGATCAGATCCCAATGATGTCATTACGGATGTGTGACTTTGTGCTTTTTCTCTAAGCCTCAGATTTTTTTCACCCCCAAAGATGAGAGAGTAGGGAGCTCTGGCAGCTCAGTGGTAAGGCATTGTACTGGCAAACCCAAAAGTGCATGGTTTGAATCCACCAGCTGCTCCTCAGGAGGAGATGGTCATTCTTCTCCCATGAGATTAACTGCTTCTGAAAACTGTTAATGCGTGGATTCCGACTCCAAAACAACAACAAAATGAGAGTGGATAAGACCTGCCTCCTTGGGCTTCTGTGGGAGTCAATCAGATCATGTGTGGGAGGTACTATGATGGTGCACAGTAAACCGGGGAGGCCATTACCGTCAGTTAACCACAATGACCTGGGAAGCTCCCATGATGAGGAGGTCACGCGCAGTGTGCTAGCCTTTCCCCAGCGCTTAGCCCAGAGCAGAGCACGCAGATGGTGTTCCACATGTATTTGATTGAACAAATGAATAAGCAGGGAAGGTAGGACGTAGGAAGGAGCTTGCACGGCTCTCCAGGTGGGCGTGCCTGCCTGCCTTCTACCTCACAGGCTCAAGAGGAACTTCAAACCCACCAAGAGACCCACCCGCACTGCTGACCAGGCCATTCTGACTCACAACAACCTTACAGGACCCCTGGGGTTTCCAAGGCTGAATATCTTTGCAGGAGCTGACTGATGAGCTCCTGGGGATTCACACTCCCGACCTTTAAGTTCCAAGACAGATGCTTCATCATTGCACCACCAAGCCTCCTAGTAAAGAAACTTCACTCACGTGGTAAACTCACAGCGACTATGTATATTCCAAATTATAGTGGTGCTGTAGCACAGAGCAGAACTTGTAGTGTTCCCACGGCTATAAGTCACAGAAGTAGACTGCCACATCTTTCTTCCATGGGGCAGTTGGTGGGTGGTTTGAGACACTGGTCTTTTAGTTGTTGTGGCCATTAAGTGCCATCAAGTTGCTTGCAACTCAATAGCTCTGAACCCTGTTCTATCCTGAGCCAATCTCACTGTCTCTGACACACATGCCCCTTTGCCACAGTCACTGTGTCAATCCATCTCCTCTAGGATCTTCCTCCCTGACCCTCTACTCTTTCAAACATGATGCCCTTCCTTCTCTAAAGACTGGTCTTTCCTGGACACATGCCCAAAGTATGTAAGATGGAGCATCAAAATCTTTGCCTCCAAGGAGAAACTTCGTTTCATCCTCTCCAGGACAGATCTGCTTATTCTCTTGGCAGTCCATGATATGTTCAATACTTTTATCCAGCACCACAACCCAAAGGCATCAATTCTTTTTCTGTCATCCTTAATCATTCTTCAGCTCTCTGATGTGTAGCAAGCAGTTGTAAAAACTATACTTGATCAGGTGCACCTTAGTCTCTAGACTGATATCATTACTCTTCAGCTCTCCAGAGGTGTCCTTGATAGCAGAATTTCCTAATGTAGTTTCTCTTTCGATTTCCTGACTGCATATTTTAGGTGTTGTTCTTAGGTGCCGTCAAGTTGCGTTTGACTCATAGTGACCCCTTTGATCAACAGACCTAAACCCTGTCCTATCTTGTGACATCTTCACATTTCCTAACACATAAGAGCCCATTGCAGCAGTCACTGTGTCAATCCACCTGGTTGAGGGTCTTCCTCTCCTTTGCCAACCCTCCACCCTTCCCAGTATCATGCCCCTCTCCAAGGAACAGCCCCTCCCAGTCATATGCCTGAAGTGTGTGAGGCGGAGCCTTGTCACTCTTGCCTCCCAAGAACACTCTGGCTGCATCCCCTCCAAGAAATGTTTGTTTTTTTGACCATACATGGGATGTTCAGATGTCCAGTGCTCTTCTTCAACATCACAACTCAAAGGCATCAATTCTATCATTCTTATTCATTGTCCAGCTCTCAGATGCATAGCAAGTGAGCGGAAAGTCCATGGCCTGAATCAGATGCACGTTAATGGTCAAACATATTTTAGTTAATAGACCAAAATTAGAATGCTTTAGCCACTTTATGAACTGGATTTCTAGTTTAAAAAAGACCTGTAAGCAAAACCAAACCCACTGCTACCACATTGATCCTGCCTCATGGCATCTCTCCACTGGGTGTCTGCGGCTGTAAATCTTAATGGGAAGGAAGTGCCACACCTTCTCCCCAAGGGTTTGGTTGGTGGCTTTGAACTGCTGACATTTGGGTTAGAAGCCACACAGCTCACCTTACTTACCAGGTCTTCTTAAAAGAAGCTTGCTGTTGTTGCTTGCTGTCAAGTTGGAATCAACTCATAGCTGACCCTCCAGTGGGTTTTCAGAGGTAGTAAATGACAATAGAATTGAAGGGTTCTGATATTTTGAGAAGAAATGGCCTGATGGTCAATTTCCTGAAGTCAGCATCTCCGTCTAGAGGCTTAACTCTCAGGTACCAGCTTTCATTTCTGAAAACCCTGCCTTCATTCAAAGGCCACATAACTATGGTAATTCCATTCTTCCTTAGCATCTTCCTTCTTCTAACGAAGACATCAAATTGGAATGAAAATTCAAACCACCTTGGGTATAGAGGGAGAAGAGGTAGGTGCCTGGAATTACGGAGTGCATGGTTAGTGCCCGTCAGGGGTGGAGCGCCTGGTAGCTAGTCAGAAGTTGGGCTTGTCAGTATGCACAAGGGAGCCCAGGCTTGCCTTGCTTACTGGGTCTCTGTCCCTGTCAGGGTCTGTGCATTTGAAGTGAGGCTGTGATTCTGAAAGAAGGTGCTATGGGATGTGATAGAAAGAGACACCAGGAAAATCTTTGATGTAGTTAAAAAACCCCAAGTGGGAAAAAAAAAACACCAAACCAAACAAACAAAAAACCCAAGTGAGTGAAACTGCTAACTGTAGATTAGTAAGTAAAGCTACCTTGCTTGTTGGGTAAGCTGGCACTGTGCTCAATGCCCAGGAATCTTGTGGAAGTGTGAGTAGCTGAGGGTCCTGGGTGGAAGTGGGGAGGGGCCCATCCAGGGGGCAGTGGGGGGCCCTCTCCTTCCATCCCTGATTTCAGAGTCTTTGGCCCCCCCTCCTCAGCTGTCCTCTCCTTTCCCAGTGCAGAGTAGGTCTGGCTGTCCAGTCCCATGTGGCTAGTGGGACACTGGAACACCTTCTCATACCAGAGCATGAGGATACTGGTCACATCAAAGGGGAAAATTCCAGGCTGCCTTTTTGTAAAATGGATCTACATTATCCAAGGTATCTGTGACAAGAATCAGGAACTAAGAAATAGAGTCAAGCAACAATGAATGAATGGAATCCCAAAATCTCTGTAGATGTTCATTGAAATGAAAAATAAACAACCTAAATTTAAAAAAAAAAAACAAAACACATTTGGGGGGGAGAAGAACAAACTGGGGAGGAGGGTAGAGAAAACAGTGCAACAATGAATGAATGAGAACCCCAAATCTCTGTAGATGTTCATTAAAACTAATAAAATTTAATAATAATTAAAAAAAAAAAAAGAAATAGAGTCAAGTGGAACTGGGAGAACCAAGGATCAGGAAGATAGAACTCTACAGAAGTCTTGGGGATTAAACCATTAAGTTTTTTTAAAACCAGCTGCTGGTATGTGCTTTCATGGATGGAGCTTTTTCATCTGGGCTAGGGTAATAAAAGGGAGCTCTGGTGGCCTAGTGGTAAGAAGATGTGCTGCAATCCCAAAGGCATTCAGTTCGAGTCTACCAGCTGCTCTGCGGGAGAAGGATGGACAATCTCCTCCCTTGAGAGTAACTGGATCTGAAAGCCTGCTGGAGGGTCAGCTATGGGTCAGTTGCAACTCAACGGTACTCAATGACAACAGGATAACATAGTCATTCTTTACTTTAAGAGCAAAGCACTCCCATCCCACCACCCCACCCTCCTGGTGCGTCTGGGAAGTGGCCCCTCTGTTGTACTGTGGACCTGAAGACCTTCCTGGTGTTCTGTCCTTCTTAGTCTGTAGCATTTTACACACCCTGTTTGTCTACCAAAGTGGGAATTTTTTGAAAGCATTTTCTACTGGAAAAGTAAGGGTGAAAGACACCAGATGAAAAGGCATAGAGTGGGTGAGTTTGCAGATCACATGCACCTATTTTAGCATCAGTGTTTGGTGGCTTATCGTCTTGTCTGTTTTTTTGCTATAACCAGCTGGGGATGGTGGTCCCTAGACTTCTGGAGGGGAGACAGAGAGTCCTCTCAGGTCTCAGGCCTCAATATTCTCTTCCTTCTCCTGCCTGCTTTCCTGGTTTCGGGGGTGGGAGGGGATGGCCCCTCTCTTGTCTTTCTCCGCTGTCCCTGTGTGCACGCCTTGCTCCATGGCTCTCTGGGTTAACTGCCAGTGAGTCAGCTCCATGGTAACCTTATAAGGGAACTGAACATTGCCTCATCACGTGCCGTCTTCATGATTCTGGTATATCTGAGCCCGTCATCTCCAGCCCATCTCATGGAAGCTTTCTCTCAGTTTGTTGACACTATACCTTATCAAACATAACTACCATTTTCTAACAATTGGTCTTTCCTGAGGCCTGTCCAAAATAAGTGGCTTAGAAATTCAACATGCCCTCTTCAAAGGGTCATTCTGGTTGAGACTTCTTTTCTATTATTATTGTTGTAGTTGTTATGTGCCATTGAATCGATGACGAGTCAGCAGTCTTATGAACAACAGATCTGAACCTGACCCTACGTTGTACCGGCCTCCCGTCTCCAAAACACTTGAGCCTGTTGCTATAGTCACCTTGTCAATCCATTTTGTTGAGGCGCTTCCTCTCTTCTGCAGATTCTCCACCTTCGCAAACCGGCTATCCTTCTCCAAGGACTAGCCCCTCCTTATAACACGTCCAAAATACGTGAGGCGAACTTTCATTATCCCTGTTTCCAAGGAACACCCTGGTCTAACCTTCTCCAAGACAGACTGGTTTTTGACAGTCCATGGACTATTCAGTACTCTTCTCCACAACTGAAAGGCATTGATTCTTTTGTTGTCACCCTTAGCCATTGTTCAACTTTCAGACGCATAGCAAATAATATAAAAGACCGTGGCTTGGATCAGGTACATCTTAGTCTTTAAACCGATATTCTTGCTCCTCAGCATTTGGGGGAGATTCCTGACAGCATATTTTCCTAATGTGATGAAGTAGGATGAAGTCATTAACAGTTTGAATCCTTTCTCCATCTATCATGATGTTGCCCACTGGCCCAGGGATAAGGACCTTTGTCTTCAGTGTTGAGAGGAAATCTGTAGTCTTTGATCTTCTGCAATAAGCATTTTAAGTCCCCTTCACTTTCAGAAGTAAGGTTGTGTCATCTGCATAACACAGGTTGTTTGATGAGTCTTCCTCCAATCCTGATGCTACATTAGTCTTCATAGAGTCCGGCTTCACAAATTATTTCTTCAGCATACGTATCGACTAAGTAGGGGGAAAGAATACACTCCTGACACACACTCTTTCTGATTTCAAAACATACAGTGCTCCGTGTTACGCTTTAACAGTTTTCAAATTCTGGTCCTGATCAGTCTTTCAAGTGGCCATCTACTCATTTTATAACCAGCTGTCCCCCTCAGTGATACTAACACTAGTAAATTCAGCACAATCAACTTCCAGTTCCTTTCTGGCTGCAGGATATTTACTGACTGCCAGAGCTGCTCCTGGTTTTGCGCTCCTTGTCAAATTTCCCTAAGTCAGCATCCCCAGCTAGTCTTCTAGGGACTTAACTCTCAGGCTCCAGCTTTGATTCTGAAAACTATGTGAATTAATTCAGATTCTTCCCGCAGCCAGGTGGAGGCCCAGCTCTTCCTGTCTGTAGTTCTTGTTGAACTGTTGATAAAAGGCAGTGGCTAAGGCGAATTCTTCCTCAGGTCTTTCCGTTTAAGAAATGCCAAGTGTGGTCCCTTTCGGTTGCCAACTAGTAGTCATTGTACATTTCATTTTAATACGTTGCTTTTGCTTTGTCTTCTTGAGTTGCCTCTTGAAGTCTTCTGTTCAGCTCTTTTAGTTAATAATTTCTTCATTTTACTATTATTTCTTTCCCTTCAAGGGCAACTTTTAAGAGTCTCTTCTGACATCTATTTCAGTCCTTCCTTCCTTCCTTCCTTCCTTCCTTCCTTCCTTCCTTCCTTCCTTCCTTCCTT
>NW_006399813.1:8736642-8800816 GCF_000299155.1 Elephantulus edwardii
CTTCCTTCCTTCCTTCCTTCCTTCCTTCCTTCCTTCCTTCCTTCCTTCCTTCCTTCCTTTCTCTCTTTTTAACAACCCTGCGCTTTCTTCATTGTAACATTCTTGATGTCGGTCAATAATCTATCTGATTAATTGTTTTAATTTGATGCGTCAAATGTATTCTCGAGATGGTCGGTAACTTTGGGTGAGATAAGCTCATGGTAATGGTTGGGCTCTTGTGGACTTGTTTTCATTTTCTCCAGTATCATTTTGGGCCTGCACAAGAGCAATTGATGATCTATTTGCTCTTCTTGGATTATTTGTTTAGTATACAGATCAAATAAATATAGCAAAAGAACACAGCTCCTATCCACACCTTTGCTGACTGTCAACCAAGCAACATCCCCTAAGTTTTGTTGGAATTACTGCTTTTTGGTATAGGTTCTGAATGAGAACTATGACGAGTTCTGGAATCCCTATTCTTTGCAGTGTTATCTCTAATTTATAGACTTCTGGATCCATTTCATGGAAGGTCAATCTGGAATCTCCCCCATTGACACAATCAGTGTCACCATTCTCTGATCTGAGGTGGTGTTCCAGCGTCCCATTAACCGCAAAGGAATGAGCAGCCAGGCCTACTCCCCACTGATAAAGAGAGAGAACAGCCAAGGAGGGGGGAACTGAGGACCCCAAAGCCAGGGAGGGCAAGAGGGGAGCCTCCTCATCTCCACCCGGGACCCTCAGTTACTTACACAGCCCACACAGTCAATTGCCTTTATATAGTCAATAAAATGCCAGTAAATATTTTCTGCTTCCAGCCAAAAAGCTACCTGATGTCAACAATGATGCCCCTTGTTCCACATCCTCTTATGAATTTTCTTTAACATTTTTCTGTTCTCTGTCAATGCACAGCTCTAGCTGTGGTTGAATTATCATCAGCAACATTTTACTTGTATGTGATATTAACGATATTATTCTATAATTGGCTTGCCTTTCTTTGGAATGAGCACAAATACAAGTATCTTCCAGTCAGTTGGTGTAGACCATATAGCATGTCTAGCACTGCATCTATTTATTGAACTATCTCAACTGTATTATTTCTATCCCTGGAGCCTTGTTTTTCCAATGCTTTCTTTTTCGTTCAGCTTGAACTTCTTCCTTTAGAATCATTGGATCTTGATCACACGCTTTATCTTAGAATCATTGTGCATTAACCGATTCTTTTTTGGTACAGTTACTGAATAATCTTTCTATTTTCTTGTGATGATTCCTGCCTCCCTCAATATTTTGCCTATGGAATCCTTCACTAACACAATTCAAGGCTTAACATTTTCCTTCAGTTCTTTCACCCTGAGAGTAATTGAGGATGTTCCCTTTGGTTTTTCTAGCTTCAGGTCTTTGCACATTTTCATCACAATACCTTACTTTCTCTTCTTGAGCTGTGGAAATCTTCTGTTCAGCTTTCTTACATCAATATATCTTCCTTTTGCTTTAGCCTCTTTACATTTGAGAGCAAGTCTGACATTCGTTTTGATCTTTTCTTCCTTTAGTGTCTTTTTAATGACCTTTTGCTTTCTTCATATATCATGCTCTTACTTTCATTTCACAAATTGTTCTTCAGTGTTCAATGTATCAATCTATTTTTTAAGCAGTCTGTAAATTTAGATGGGATACACATAAGATTGCATCTTGGCTTTATCTTTGGACTTGTTTTTACTTTCTTCCACTTGAACTTGCATATAAGCAAGTGATGGCCTCTTTCACAGTTGTCTCCCATATTCTGACTAATGATAATGAGTTTTGCCACCGTTTCTTTCCACTAATGTAGTCAGTTTAATTCCTGTGTCTTCCATCTGGCAAGGTCCACCTGGACAGTTGCCACTCATATATTTTTTAAAAGACATTTACCATGAGTAAAAGGTTAGTTATACAAAATGTTTGATCAAATGTTAGTTATTCAAAAAGTAATTTGATCTTTTGTCTTAAGTCTATCACCAAGCGTCTATTTTCAGACCATCAATTCTTCTTATTTGTTTCCAGCTTTTAAAGTCCAAGTACCAGTCGTTATCAAAGCATCTTGCATGTTTGATCACCCTCATACTGCAGCTGTTGACAGAAATTCTCAATTTCTTCATCATTGGCTTTTGTGGTGGTACACAAATTTGAGCCATTGTCATAGTGACAGGCCTTCCTTATGCATATGATAATATGATCTATGGATATGATACTATCATTAACTATACTATACTTGAGGACAGATCTTGAAGAGTTTGTTTTGGTGATGAACGTGACATCATTCCTCTCCAATTTGCCACTCCTAGTATAAAAGACCATATGGTAATCTGATTCAAAATAGCTGATACCAGTCCATTTCAGCTCACTCTTGCCAAGGGTTTTGATCTTTATATGTTCCACCCCATGTCTGATGACTTCCAATTTTCCTAGGCTCATACTTTGTATGTCCCATGTTCTGCTGCCTTTCCCAAGGTTCTTATTGGCCAATTATTTAAGAAATACAAGGCCAGTCTGACTAGTCTTGTCTTAGTCAAAAAGCTTTGCTGAAATCCATCCATAATGATGGAGGTCCCTGTTAGTGTTTAAAATAGAGGTGGCATAGCTTTAACCAAGACCACAACACACAATTATCACAATCTAGCAAGCCAGCAGATGAGTGGTGGGAAAGGCAGGGGAGTGCAGTACAAATAGCTGGCAACCTGGAGATAAACAGTGGAGACTGTGAAGATGGCACGGGATCAGGCGGTGTTTTGTGCTGTTGTAGTTACAGTCACTCTCATTTGGAGTCACGTCAATTGCATCTACCACAACTACCAGCAACTTAGTCCCAGGGGACGTTAAGCAAATCCCTTCATCTCTTTGAACCTCACGCTGTAAAAATGGAGTGCTGCTCTCTAAGTGATTGAGAGCCTAAAAGAGATAATGTCCAATGTCTACCATATGGTAGCCGATTAGAATCTATCATTCATTCAAACATTCACTCAGAACATAGTTACTGGATATCCATTGTGGACCAGACATTGGGCCTGGGAATACGATGGTGAATGTTCTGCCCACGGAATGCCCCTCAAAGGAAATCCAATCACATGTCTGAAAATTTCAAGAGCATTTATTAATTTCCACATGTGGAGACTTTCCCCCTCCTCAGGAAGGTGGTGAAGGGAAAAAGCCTCGAGTTGCCCCTCCCACTTGCTTTTATAGCCCTTTCTTGAGTGCTCCTGTTAGGGCAGAGAGATTGGTGGGCTGAGGAATCAGTCATTTGGTCGGCTTTTGACGGGCTGGCTACTTTGCCCGCCTTTATTCCTTTTGTGTCACGTAGACCCTAGTTAATTCCTTACTTTTCAAGGACAGACAAGGCTTTACCCGGGGCACTCATGTTTGCCTTAAGCTAAGAATTTTTATGGCCCACTTCTGCCTCTAGCTTTAATGGGGGTTTATAAAAAATGGGGTTTCTGCTGTCCCTTCAGTGAACAGGACGTATGAGCTCCAGGTGGATTCCATCCTTCACCTTGTCTTCCATCTCAGAAGGTGGTATTTCCTTCAGTCAATGTTTAATAATAGAGGTGCTTCAAATGTTTCCCCTGCAAGAAGACTGGGGAACTCCATATAGAGGAATGGTCTCCTCAACTGTTCCAGCCAATTCCTCTTGGAAGTTGGAGCCCCAGCAAGGCCCATAGGGGCTAATCTCATCTCCAGGCCCCACCTCACACTGTATTAACACACCAGGATCTCACCAGGCTCACATTATCCTCCTGCTGAGGGATGAGTACTCCTTTTTCACCTTTGTAGCACACCATTGCTCGGGTTTGCATTTAAAAGCAAGGCGGAGGAGGATTCAGTTAGCAAAATAGCCTAACAACCCAAACAATGATATTATTGAAAACAATGCACTAGTTACACCCCTAGCTCTACTTCTCCCAGCTGGGGGTGGTGGTGGTGGTGGTATGTTTGCATTTTCCTCCTCACCTTCAGAACTAGCATTTGGCTCTCTCCTTTCTTGGGGGGACTCTGTGGGTGTGGGAGTGGGGTTAGAAGGACACCACCCTGTAGATGCTTCACAGGAGTTTTCTCCTTGGATCTGCGGTTGCTCATCAACTCCAGGTCAACTCCAGACAATACCACTTTGTTAAGAGAAAGAGATTGGATGGGTCTGATGCTCAGCTTCTAACTGAAAGCTTGGTGTTTCAAGCGTACTCACAGGTGTCTTGGAAGACAGTGGATCTCCTGAAAAATCCGCCATTGCCAACTCCATGGAGCACAGTTTACTCCGACACCCATGGGTCCCCAGGAGTTGGAGTCAATGGAAGGGAAACTGGCTTTCTTCTTGAGAGCCGGGTCTGTGTCTTCCATCTCTCCATTCTCCAGCCCTCTGCTCTCTCATCAGACAGTCAGTGGCACCCTGAAGGCAAGGACTGTCTCCTCCATCAGGTTGGAGGCTTCTCAAGGGCAAGGCTCCTAGTGGAGGCTATGAAGCAAGCCCAGACCCCAAATCCCTGTATCCCCATTATTACCAAGATGGTGAGCAGTGGTTTCCTTGCACAGTCATTTGATATTCTTGCTTTATTCTTACTTAGTCCTCTTACCAGCCTTATTCCTCTTACCTGGGAGCTCTGGCAGTGTGGTCTGTAGTAAACTGTGTTGCTCGCCCAAACGTGGCACCTCTCTGGCAGTTTGAACCCCCCCCAGCAGCTCCTCAGGATAAAGATGGGGTCTCCGACTGTGTAGTTTAGAGCCTGGGAAAGTCTGCTGGAAGGCCAGCTGTGACTTGATGGCAATGAGTGAGTGAATGACCAACCAGAAAGAAGAGGAGTCTTAGATGCTTTGAAGATCAGTAAGAATCTAGACAAATGGAAGTGCAGAGGAGGGGAGGGGACAATAATGTACTCCGGTAAGAAGGAGCCCAAGGACTGGAGGGCATACAGTCAATTCATTTCCATAAATCTCCTACAGACTTAGTAAATTCCTCCTACCCTTGGGCTTCATGACAGCCCAACTACTTCAGTTCCCCAGGCCGGAGTCAACTCTTCAACTCTCTTTATTTCTCCCCTGCGTTGCATTTAAAAGCTCACACTGTTATCCCACATCTTTAATTTAACCTTAATCTCTCAACTGAAAACAAACACTAGCACAAGCTCTTCCCTATGCATGGTTCAGATGTTCCTCTTTTACGATCCTTACCACTGGGACAATTGGCAGCACCATGACAGAGAAGAGATTGAGGTTCTTAACAATTTCAGATTGCTTGGCTCTACAATCAACACTCTTGGCATCAAAAGTCAGGAAATCAAAAGGCAAATTGCATTAGGGAAATCTGTTATCAGAGACCTCTCTAAGGATCAATGATGTCAGTCTAGAGACTAAGGTGCGCCTGATTCAGGCTATGGTCATTACAAATACTTGCTGTGCATCAGAGAACTGGGCAATGACTAATGTTGACAGAGGAAAAAAATTGATGCCATTGTGTTGTGGTCCTAGAGAAGAGTCTTGAATATACCACAGACTGCTGAGAGAAAAAGGGGTCTGTCTTAAGAGGGTGAAACCAAGCTGCTCTTTCGAGGCAAAGATTTTAAAGCTCAGTCTCACATTCTTTCGGCATGTGGCCCGGAGGGACCAGTACTTGGAGAGGGACGTCATGCTTGGAAGGGCGGAGGGATGGCACAGGAGAGGAAGACCCCGGATGGGATGTATTGACACAGTTACTGGGCAAGGTGTGTTGGATAGCAAGGTTGGCTAAGGATAGAAGAGTCCTGAACTATTATGCATAACGTTTCTATGAGTCACAGACAACTTGATAGCACATGACAATAACAACATTCTATAAGATTGATGGGATATTCCAGGTGGAACAGATATTAAATATACTGTCACTAACAGAAAGATCATAGGTTCAAGTCTATCCACAGGTGCCTAAGGAGAAAGGCTTGATGACTTCCTGCTGAAAAAAATCAGTCTCTAAAAACCCTGTGGAGCACAGTTCAGTTCTGGCAAACATGGGGTCACTCTAAGTCAGAGTTAATTGTAGAGTGGCTGGCTTTTAAGAGATTGGTGAGGACAAAAGTTATGCCTGTCCCATTTATTACCTTATCCTCAGCACCTTCCATGATGCCAGGCTATAAACCCCAAACCCAATGACATTGAGTCGATTCCAGTAACAGTGATCAGAACGCCTTCACTGAATACCTGAGGCTCTATATATTGTATTTTCATTCCATTTTTTAACTTAAATTTTATTTGAGTGAAAGCTTACAAATCATATGGCACTTTTCATCCAATCATTCATATACACAGGAGGCTGTAAATCTTTAGGAAGGCAGAGGGTGGGTTCAAATCCTTGACCTTTTAGTTAGCAGTCCAGCACTTAACTCGCTACACTGCCAGGGCGCCTGTGCTGTAAAAATGAATAGATATGCTTCCCAGGAAGATCTAGGCATGCTGAGAAGTTATTCATTCTTCTGGAATCTGCTTTGACCCCTAGTGAAAAATCTCAATCCAGAGTTCGCACCATCAACCTCTAGTTTGGTGGGGGAAGTGTATTCTGGGGTCTTGGTGCTAGGGGGCAGTGTTCACCTATTGGTACAAGACAGAGCAGAGCAACAGTGTCCATCCATCTGTGTGTGAGAGAGATGATGAGACTAGATTCTAATAAACTCTGGCTCCAGAGAGAATTCTAGAAATCCCTCCGAACTTAGCTGGCCCTCCCCTGAGTACCCTCCTTCTGAAATATGCATGTGGAATGTGATTGTGCATCAAAGTTGTGGAAGTAACCATGGTTTATTTGAAGATTTGAGTTCCTTTTTTTTTTTTTTTAATCCAGTAGACTTTATTTATATATAACAACAGTACAAATTGTGTCCTTGGCTTGCAAAATAGGAGTGTTTCATATTTACAATAGGTACACAATAATATATTAGAATAACAAAAAACCCCATTTTTGAGGAACATTTTAAATACTTAATTTTCTTACAGTATTTATTTCACAACACCTGTAAAAACAACAAAAGCAGACAACCATCCTTGTATTTTTCTCAAAAATAGATATACTACAGATTCCAGTGTGTCAGGAGGAGTGGGCTTGGGGAGGAGAAGGTGGAGGAAGAGGTGGGCAACTCGGGCCCTTTGTCACCCTTGTCTAATGGGCTGTCCCTCTTCCCTCGCCACACTCAGGGACGCCCCTTCAGTTCATTTGGGACTATGTTCCCATATATGCTCCATCTTCAATGGCAAAGTGGAGGGTAAGTAAAGCAAAAGTTAGGACTTTGACAGAAATCCAGAAGATGCTTCTCTTCTTCTTTTTGAGGCAAGGTTGGGAGGGAACAGGCTACACGAGGCAGGACAGTCCGGGGTGGAGCTACTTCCTGGTGTAGAGAACGAGATATGATGGCTGAGGAAGGCCAAACTTCCCGCTTGCTTATTGGCAAACCAGCTCTGGGCTTCGTGGTTTCCCAGGACCCTCCTAATCAGTGCTCGTTTGAAAATGCCCAGAGAGAAGTTGATCTATCTTTCATGGGACCACGAAGGCCCAGATGGTAAGAATTCACAGGATGGAGAACCTACTAGAAAGGGAGAGGCAGAGGGGAGAGAGTTTGGAATGATAAAGATGCCACCCTCTCCACAGAGCCTGTTCCTGTGGCATCAGAAGGCCTGAGCCTCACCTCTCAAGTCTCCTGATGGGATTCGATCGCACAGCTCTATGTCTGATGAGCCATTTCTGGGCATTTTTTTTTCTTTTACCCACAGAGGCCCCGGAATCTCAGACCTCTCCTCCCTTGGCCAGGCCCTGGGAGCTTCAGGCATAACACAGTGTAGCTGGAGGGAGAAGGTCTCCCCTCCCTCCCCCAAGAGCACCTGCCAGTGTAGTATCCACCTGCAGCAGGTGAGTGGGCAGGTGTGGTACTGGAGTGCACTGGATGTTTGTTCGTCTTCCCAGCCATCCTGTGTGTACTATTTTCCCTGTCACATGTCCAGCCATTCATTGCTTCTGTTTCCTACTCAGTGCAGCCAGGAGCCTTCAATGCTATTTCTCCTTCTCCTTTGGTGGAATTGCAGGCAGGTGAGGAGGCTGAGCTGCAAGAAGAGTTGCCCGAGGCGGCGGTGGCGGTGGAAACGAGAGTGGCTCTGTTAACCGGACTGGAGTCCCCAGAACGAGGTAAGGCAGCTGGGTTGGGATTCCGTCTTACCTGCAAACTCATGCCCTCTCCTGGTGGGGGTGGAGAAGTGCACCTGGGAGTTGGCGGCAGGAAGCAGCAGCGTGAAGAAAGCCTATTTACTGGAAGGACCTATTAATGTTTTTGTTCATTGCTGTTTCCCAGCCCCCTAAAACAGTGCCTAGAAATAACTGCTGCTCTAGGTTTCCTGAGAGAAGGAATGCAGAAAATAGAGTTCTCTCTCAACAGTGGGTTTACCAGCTGGTCCATGCTTCTAATGACTGGACTCCGTAAGGAAAGGAGCTGTGCCAGAGGTGGGTCAGGGTGGTGCCGAGTGGTGCACTGTGGGGAGGTAGGACAGAGGGCCGACAGAGGCCCCTGACCGCAGGCAGAGGGCAGGGGCAGCAGAAGTGAGCGGGACTTTCTCTCCGCCTTGACCAGTGAGCAGGCTAGTCATCGGAGCATCTCTGTCTTTCCAAGCCAAGACCTCTGGTGTCCTATTTCCAGAGACTTTTCTGATACAGATCTGGTGTTCAAAGCCAAGCTGGACTTTGGCAAGAGACTCCTTGCCCTCTTGCCTTCTGCTCCAGGCGGGATGAAGGCAGATGGCTTTCTGTGCACAGGGACTGTCTCTCTTCCTAACGTAAGAAATATTAGTGAGAAGAGAGGGCAACAAAGTTCACCCCGTGTTCTGTTTGTTTCTTGGGGTTCTTGGTGACCCAAAGCCAAAGTTGGTAGAATATAGACAGGAGCTCAGGATGGGGCAAAGCTCTAAACTTTTAAGCTGGTGGCCTTGGCCAAATCCCGCTTTCTGGTTCTATACCCTGTGCCAACTCCTTTGCCAGCCCAAGTTCCCCAACTCTCACACTGAGTTTGGGGGAAGGTGGCCAAATCCTGTATCTTCCGTTTCGGCTCTTTGCCTCTCCTTTCTTCTCTCTCACTGGCAATTCTTCCGCCTGTCTGCACACTCCAAAAACCTAAAGTAACTTCTGGGAGACCTCTGGGCAGATACATTGAGGTAAGCGTTGCTTGCAGTGTTGTTGAGATGTCTAACCTCCTTTTGCTTCTTCATGGTGCAAAGCCTAAAGCTGTAGGTGTCAGTCCGAGCAGAGGTGTGACAGGTAAGCTGCTATTCAAAGAGATCACAGAAGTACAATGAGGTTGGGTTAGTGTTTTCTGTGGGTAGCGCAGAGTCTCCTGCTCAAATTCTGCTCGCCATTTCTCCTTTTCTTTCGTCTCCTTCCATCACAGGCTCTGAGCTGATAAGCTTTGGGTGCTATGAAGAGTGAACACTTTGGCTTGGTGAGGAAGGTCCAGTCATTAGTATTTCTTTCAGGCTATTAATAGGGCCCCGGGAAACTTTAGCAGAAGTGGATTATCAGAAGAAAGTGGCCTTGGCATGGCTAGTTGTGAATTATAATGAAAACAGCAAGTTTCCTGAGTATTTTGCTGAATGCTTTTCTCTTCCCATTTGTCAGCTGCATTCAGGCAAGAAACTGGAGCTGAGGAGAGCGGGCAACGTCTGCTCTGTGGTTAGCACAGCAATCCAAAGCCACACGCCAGGGGTGGAAGCCCGCCTTCCAGGCTCCCCCTCCCCCAGCCCTTTCCTGGGAATCAGATGTGGTCAGCAGAGCCTTTGGAAATTGGAATTGCTGGGAGGTAGGGCTGAGACCCAGAGTTAATTACAGAGGAAATGACCCTGGCCCACAGTGTCTCTTGGGGCCGCTGGTGCCATTTCTTGACATTGCAGCCTGGGATTCCTGGTCCTTTAAATGGTAGGAAGTAGGAGGGGTGGCCGTTCCTCCACACCTCCCCACTGCCCTACCTTTACCCCTTGCCTTACTCTGGTCCTCACCCTCTCAGCTCCAGTGCCACTGGCAGGGAAACTGGTGCTGGCTGTTTGGATCCATGCCAGCATGGGAAGCTGGTGGGGCTGCCTTCTGCCAGGTGACCCTCCTCTGCTGCTAAGCAGCCTCCAGGCAGAGGCATGGAGCTTTGGTTGCTGTGTTTGGAAACTACACCCAGGAGAACTGACCATCCACAGTTTTAGATATCAACAGGTGAGAAAGATGAGAGAAGCCACCTAGAGATAAGCCACCCAGTTGTCCTTGTCCTTCAAATCCAGGAAGTCCATGAGCAGCAGAAAGAGAGGCGGAAGGTGGGGGTGCTGAGTTATTTCTGTTATGTCCCTTGGGGCAAGAGCTGCTGCCCAGACAGTCCAGGGCATCCATCGGTGAGCAACGGGCAGCCTCCCCCTCCAGGCACAGACAATGAAAGAGAAAGAAAGCATAATAAATACTGCAGCTTCTTTAACCTATTCTCTTCAAGTATTGCTTGCTGTAAACAGTGATTGATTTTTATTTCCCTTTTAATCACAAGAACTCACTGGATGATTGGAGAGGAATCCGATGCCACCAAACAGCCAGGTCCTCAAATCAGCTCCCAAAAGGGAGCTTCTAGAGGCTTGGTCCAGACACCTCCAGGCCTTCGCTTCACGGTGGTCAGCTCCAGCCGGGATGGATATGAGCAGACATCTCATGTCCTTAGGAGGGGGCCTGCTGTCCAGTCTTAGAGGGCCTACCTCTCCCCCACTGCTGGTAGTAACTCAGAGATACCAAAAGGGAAATCAGTGAAAATCAGGCTCTCATCTGTTGAGCCTTGGATTTAAAGAAAACAAAACAAAAACAAGTAGCAAAAAAGCATTGATACTCTGCGGACACACGTCTCCTCTCGAGAGAGAGAATGTACAGATGTGTGGTATATATGGGTGCTCAGTCTCCAGTCAGCTAGGCCCAGCCGCTCTGTGGCTTTGCAGTTGGCACAAAGGGTTGCCGTTCGCCACCTCTTCAACTGCTGGGCTAATTCGAGTTCTACTACCCTCTCTCTTTTTCACAGAGCATTTACTGTGTTCATTCTCTTCCTCCTCATTTTTTTCTTTCCTTTTTAAATTTCAAAAGAAAGAAAACCATCATTGCCCCCTCACTGTTCTCTTGGCATCTCTTTGTAGGCTGGCTTTTTTTAAAAAAATTTTTTTTAACCTCCCTGGCGTTTGGAAACAGAAGCTGTATGAGGACATAGGAGTTCAGGGCCGAAGGAAGAGGAGGAGAAATCAGAATTAAACAAAAGTTGGACGGGATTAACAGGGCAGCTTTTTGTTTTGTTTTATTTCTGGGGTTTTCCGCCCCCTTTTTCTTAAAAAAAATTAAATAAAGTTTTCATTATTTCCCCAATATACATCAAATGAGTTTTCATGCAAAGCAGCAGTCACCGAGGCCGCGCGTGCCCGCCCGTGCCTCTCAGCTTGAAGATCCTCCGTCGCGCCCAGTCTTGTCCTCTGCGGGAGGCGTGATGCCCGCGGTCTCTGCAGAACTGGCTGTGATGAAACTTGGCTGGCGTGGGGAGGGGGCCGTCCCCTCTCCCTGATGGCTCTCAGGGACAGCAAGCTCTGGGGCCTGCGGCCCTTGGCTTGTCCTTCCTTCTGAGATTTCCTGGTGTGACAGCGTTGACGGGTCCCTCTTCCCAGGAACTCCAGGCTCCGCCTCTCAGCTCTCAATGGACATGGCGTTGATGAGCTGTTCCACCTTGTAGGCCAGCCGCTGCCGCCGCGCCTGCTCGTCCTGCTCCAGGGCCCCGATGAGCTAAGGGACAAGGACACAGTGAGGGGACTTCTGGACTCGGTGCAAAGCTGCCCCTCTCATGATTCTACCTGTCTCTCCCTTCTGCCCTACTGAACATAACTAAATAATAATTTAAGTGCCTAATCTATGAGATGGATTGATTCAGTGACTGGGGTAATTGGATGGGTGTGTCAGGGGCAGTGCGATTGGCACAGGATAGAGGAGGGTTTAGGGCTGTTGTACATAGGGTCGCTATGAGTCACAAACGACTTGACGGCACATAACAACAACAACAACAACTGTACATGGATGGGCAATCTCCCCTGTGAGATGACTGCCTCTGGAAACCCCCTGGAGGTCAGCTATGGGTTGGTTCTGACTCTGTGGTACACAACAACAACAACAACAACAACTACTACTACTAAATGAGGAGTTCTGGTGGCCTAGTCCATAGGGAGTAGCACTGCCAGCCCCCAGACAGCGCCTCTCTGGTGCCTCTAAATCTAACAAGCTTTTAAGGGAAAAAGATGGGCAATCTTCTCCCATGTGATTTACAGCCTCTGAAACTGAAGGGAGGGTCTACTATAAGCGGGTTCCAACTCTACAGCAACAAATTCAAGTTTTGGTTTGTGTTTTCTTTTTTTAATTTTTATTTATTTATTTTATGTGTGTACCGTCAAATTGGATCTGACTGGTATAGGAGGCGACTGTTCCTCCTTCTTCAGCAGAGCATCTGGTGGATTTGAACCACGCACCTCTGGGATTGCAGTGCAGTTTCCTGCCACTAGGCCACCAGAACTCGCCCAAATTCAAGTTTTGAGAAACTGAATATGTGTGTAAGGGTGGGGGTGTTGCTTGTTGTTGTGTGCTGTAGAGTCAGAATCAACCCATAGCTGACCCTCCAGCTGGTTTTCAGAATCACACGGGAGGAGACTGCCCATCCTTCTTCCACGGAGCAGCTGGTGGCCTCGAACCACGTGCCTTTAGGATTGCAGTGCAGCTTCTTGTCACTAGGCCACCAGAGCTCCCTGGGGGTGTTGCTAGTCGCCATTAAACTGATTCTGACTCCGTGACACCATGTGTGCAGGTGTGCACAGGAGGACTGATCTACAGGCTTTTCAAGGCCTTTTGTGTTTCTTGTTTAAAGATTTTTTAAATTGTGATTTTAATGAAAGTTTACAGAACAGTTGGATTTTCATTTATTCATTGTTGCACATTTCCCTCCTCACTTTCAAGGCCTTTTGGTAGCAGACTGTCATGCCTGTCTTATGATTTGCATCCGGGAAGAATGCTTTTTAAAAACAATTCTTTCCATTTAACTTTTAATACTGTACAGTGGAATGAATGAATTTTGTATTCTGATTAGTCTAATAATAAAAAAATAAAAGGCCAGAGAAGGATACAAGATGATGTAGTATGGACCCACCTGTTATTTCAAATCAGCATTTTTACTTAGCAGACCAATCACCAATGAAAGGAAAAGCCTTTAGCTATGTGTCTTATTTTTATCACTCATGGGTAGGTTTGAACTGCCAACATGTGGGCTAGCAGTTGAGTGTTTAATCATTTGTGCCACCCAGGGTCTCCATATGTGTGTGTATATTTAAAAAAGAAAAAGACCAAGCCAGTTGTTGTTGTGGTGATTCCAAGGCCTAGCGACCTCATGTGTGTAGAGTATAGCATTCCACATGGCCCTTGTGGTGAGAGCTGTCAGAAGCAGAATGCTGAGTAATGTCCGAGGTGCCATTGTATGTATGTATGTATACACGTATGTGTGAGCATGTGTACATAAACAGATGCATGTCAAGTACTTGGAACTCTGAACACCTGGCATAGCACATAGGAGATGCTGTATAGTATTACTGCTGCCTTGGAAGCCATCCCACTGTTGTTGTGTACCATCGAGTCTGAACTGACCCATAGCTGACCCTCTAGCAGGTTTTTCAGAGTCAGTTAATTGAACAGGAGGAGATTGCCCATCTTTCTCCCACAGAGCAGCTGAAGGTTTCGAACCACGTGTCTTTAGGATTGCATCACAGCTTCTTACCACTAGGCCACCAGAGCTCCCTTGGAAGCCGTCTTATTCATGCTCTATTTATGGTGGGGTCCACTTCGCTATCTGCAATGTAACTGACAGGATCTACCCAAGTGCAAAGAATAGCATGATTCATTGTTTGCAAAAGAATGAAACTAATCGTACAACACACTGAACTGAAAAAACAAGGAAATTATTAAGCGTGTTATTTATTGCAAGAGCAGACAATGAGCGAAAGACAATGAAACGTATAAGAAAGTGTTCAGTGAATCAGGCGAGGATAAGCTGTCTTTCATAAAGAATGATAATGATTTTGGAGTTCATTGGTTTTTAACTCCATGAATGTGTTTTCTAAATTGCCCTCCATTGTTGCTATGTAAGGACTGAGTCAGCCTTTCTGGCTAACCGCCGCCTCTCAGTGTAGCCTCCAGCGCGCTTCTTACCTCTTCACTATACTTGCTGACGTAGGAGTAGATCTCATTGAGGGCACTCAGCATGTTGAACTCCACGGCATGCAGGCGGGACTGCTCGGCGAGGTAGGCATTCATGTCCTGGTCACTGATGGCTGGGAGCTTGGCTATGTCTGCGTAGTATCTGCCGGAGACAGGATAGGCTCTGGGTGGGGGGCTCAGCAAACATTTGCCTATACTTATACTGCCCTTCCTCTCCTGTGCTGTCCCTCCATGCTTCCAGGCATGACGTCCCTCTCCAAGGACTGGTCCCTCCTTGCAACATGCCTAAAGTATGTAGACGGAGCTTAACTCAGTGACCAGGGTAATGGGGGTAGGTGTGTCAGAGACAGTGGAGTTGGCTCAAGATAGAGCAGGGTTCAGAGCTGTTGTACGTAGGGTTGCTAGGGGTGGGAATTGACTTGATGGCACATAACATAATAATAATAACACTGCCCTTAGGGAGCTCTGGTGACTCAGTGTTAAGGAATTGAGCTTCCAACCCAAAGATAGGAGGTTCAAATCCACTAGCTACTCTGTTGGGAGAAATATGGATAACATCCTCCCAAGTTATTTACTGCTTTTGAAAATCCACTCGGGGGGGGGGCAGGGAGTGCAGCTAAGAGGTTCCAACTCGATGTTACACAGCAGTAACAATAAGAACACACTGACTGGCCTTAGACCTCTTGAGAACATCGAATGTCCCAATGTCCCTGCCTCACTGTTTCTCTTTCCCTGTCCTCTTGTCTCAAGCTGAGGTTGAGTCTGAGAGGATGGGGCCTTCTAAAGTCAGAGATTCTCTTGGAAATTGGCTGAGTGCTGGATGGGCTGTCCAGCAGAGTGGAATGAGGCCTAGACTCCAGTCAGATTCCTGGTCTTGAAGCTCAGCTTTAACACATACTGGCTGTGTGACCCTTGGGAGTGTAACCTAGCCTCTCTGTCACCTCCATCTCCTCCTCAGTAAGATGGGGATAATAATAATGTCTGTTACATAACTCCGTTGGACATATCCATGGAATGATAAGCACACAATTCTTGTCATAGTACCTGGCATGTCCTCAGTGAATTATGATTAACTATTTGCTTTCCAAGAGGAGCTCTTCTTCCCCCCACCCCCCACAGTAAGAAGTCTGGAGACAGAGAGGGGAGGAGGTGGCAGGGGGCCTGAAGGTCCTGCCAGTCTTGTTTGGAATCTTAGGTCAGCAAAGTCAACAGACTGGGGGCTGGAGCAGGCAGACAGGGACAATGGCCTGGATGGAAATCTCACTGACCTCTCTACCCAGCTCTTATAGCTGGGGATGTCCTTGGCATAGAGCAGCTTGTTGGAGGGCGAGTCCTTGCCCAGCCGATGCTCTGACGTGGAGCAAGAATCCATGAAGGTCTGGGCCACCACCGACAGGCAGGCGTCCGTGATGCTGCCCTTGTGGATGTCAAACACAAACTGGGGGTTCTTGATCACGTTCACCCAGAACCGCAGAGGGAGGCTGTGGGAAAGCAGAGCAGGCCGTGAGGGTGCTTCTCGGCCCCCCTGACGCGTCCACTGATATGCCCCCCTCTCATGCCAAGTGCAAATTCTGGCCTCCTCATGTCGGCAGGGCAGGGAGAGAAATCACACAGGCCCAGCTGGAGGCTGCTATTATAATTTAGCCAATGCCGCTGCTGCCCCTGGGAGACCAGGAAGGCGCCATTGTACCCTAACAGGGCACCACCACTGAGGAATGGGTGGGTGGATTTTGTTCTTGTCTAGCAGTTGTTTCTAAAGACCTCCTGCCCCAGGGAAGCCCAAGCGCTGAGGACAGCACAATTTTCTCAGGAGGGCTGACAAAGCCACCAGCTCCCCAGGCCTCTTCACAGTGCCTGCCCCTGGCTACCATCCGGAAGGCCGCCCCAGAGTGGGCACAAAGGGCCCCACCTGTCTCCCCGCCCAGCCTGGCTGTCCAGGGCCCCTTCCCAGAGCTGACCCGCCCGGCTGGGCCATGGAACAGACTCCCCTGGGGACAAGCCTTTCAGGCCTCTCCCCAGGGCACCCTTGTGTCTGAGCAGGGGCAGAGGGAGATGAGGAGGCCATTGTTGGTGTCTTGGGAACGGCTCACTGGAACTCTGAGGGTGTCCCATCCCAGGGGGAACTGACTGGTGGCTAGAGCCTGCCTTCCGCTGCTCAGAAGTTTCTAAGTGGAGGAGAATGGATTTTTCCTTCTCCTTTGACTACAAGGAGGATAAGCTCATTTATTCCCCTTTGAAACCAGAACAGCTGCTGCTCTTGCTTCCTTCCCAACCTTTGCTGCTCCTCCAGCTGCCTTCAAGGCCTTAACTCCTCTGTGGACCGAGCCCTGCCCCTGCCTGTCCTTCCCTTCTGGGTGCTACATTCCAGAGGCCTCCCCTCCTCTTTCATTACCTGCTCTAGACTCTCAATGACCCTAAACTTCCCCAAATGTCTCAACAGCCCAACATCTTAAGAAAGCTCAGTCCTGGTCACAGCTGGGTCTTCAGTCCCTCATACAATGGGTCACTCATTCCCAGGGTCCTGGGAGGAACTATATCCGCAGAGAAGTTGACCCAGCTCACAGTTCTCTGTTCCCACCCTCCCTCTGGCGGCGTCTGTGAGCTCGCCTTGGATGTGTGCTGTCTGAGGTCTGGATAAGAGGACTCTTTCAGCCCACAATTCCAGGCTAGAGCTTGTCTGTGACCAAGCTCTGGCCAGCACAGAGATGAGGAGAACCCAGAACTTCCTCTTGGTTTCTCCGAAATCACCGACCCTTGGTGATGAATTGGGGAGTCTCCAAAATCAACCACACAAGCCCAGCTTCTGTTTCTGGGGATGCAGATGAAAGGCCTGGCTGGCTAACCTGAGGACTTCTCCCCACAGCGGACCACCCCATTCTCTCTGTTTCCCTCCACAACGATCAAAGCTGGCGAGTTACGAGGGCTAGGCAACCACAACACCCCGCAGAGGGAGGGGGCCACTAGGGTTGGGGTTTGGTTTTCCCACCATGTTTTGCTCGTTGCTAGGACTCTGGATTCCCAAATAACAGCCTGGGCCCATCTGTGTCAGCTCTGTTTTCTGAGGAGACCGCTGACTCCAGACAGCTGTGTGGGCTGTCTGCCCAACCCCAGGGCTTGGGCCTCCTCTCGCCCCTCTGTGCTCCCTCCACAGGAAGGCTTGGGCTCTGGCCGGGTCTTGGCTGGGCCTTGGGAGACCTGAAAGGCAGTTCTGAGCTTGTTGTGCAGCCCAGGTTCAAGGTCACGGGGAGAAGTCTCTGGCTAGGGGCCTCAGGGAGCTGCTTCTCCTGCAGCTGGCCTGGTGGAGGGGACTTTGGGGAAGTTATGCCTGCGGCCTCCTGCCTGCTGCTTCCTGAATGGCGCCTGGGTAATAACTGGGCCTTAAGGGATCAACTTTTCAATGAAATACTCATAGTCTGTGGGCTCAAGTTTGCAGCAGGTGCAAACTCTCTGCTCAGCCTTTCCCGAGAGCTGGCCAGCTCCACCAGGGGTCTAATTCAGGACTTCTGCATTTCAGGAAGTGCCTTAGATTCTTCGATTTTGCCCCCCTCAATGTGCCCTACAATGCCTGGCTTTGATCCACTCCTGCTAGATTGCAAATGTAGCTTCCTTGTTTTGGTTTCTAGACTCTCTTTCCCCACCCTGAGAACCAGGGATCTCAGTCAGGATGAGGAGAAGAGGGGCTGGCTAGTGACATGTCTAGCCTAAAAGGGCAGAGCCCACGCACAAGTTCTAGTGCCAGCCTGGCCCTTGGCAGCGGAGGCAGCCCCGGGGACACGCAGGCTCTGCAGAGCATATGTGTGATGTTTGTCCTCAGATTATCCGGCTACAGCCGGGACAGGCTGCCCTCCTCCCACCCGTCTCTGGGTCCCAGTGGGTCCTCATCTCCCATCGGCCTCCCCTAGGGATTTTTACCAGTTGCTTTTCCAGGTGTGCCGCACATCTGTGTCATGGATGCTGTGTCTGTCTGCCTGCTCATCCAGAAAGTCAAACATGTACTTGATGGCCAGGGGGAGCGCGCTGCCCCGGTGCACAGTGCTGAACAAGGTCTCAAACAGGTCGTCCACGAACTTCTGCAGGGTGCCCTGGGGGTGGGGGGTGGAGCAGAAGATGGAGTGATGGGTGGGAGCAGGCGGGCAGGCCAGATGGTGTTTGGACCCACACGGCCTTGGAAATTTGTCTGCAATGTGAAGCTGGGCAGATTGGCAGCAGGGGAGGGTGAAGGGGACTCTCAGGGTGTCAGGGATGAGGGAGAGGCTGAATGGGCAGTTGCCTAAGCAGCATCTCCTCCCCGGCCTGCAGCCCCATGCTGGGTATATGACTATCCCTCTCTGCTGGGTGGAAGTGGGCTCAGGACAGTTGATGGGACCGTGAGCACAGAGTCCAGGCTTCCCAAGGGTGAGTGGGAAGGATGGGGGGCCAGTCAGAGAAGGTGTCTGAAGAACAAGTTGGAGCACATGGCAGGAGCACATGGCAGGATGGGGAGTGTCTTGTAGGAAGATGTGAAAACATTGAAGGTCTTAGTAGCTTGCCCTGAGTGATGTCTCTTGTGGTTGTGGGTGAAGAGTCTAGATTCGAGACCACCCAGGTATAACCCTGAGCCCCAGACCCTTGGAGGGTCTCCGGGGCAAGGATTAGACTAGGTCTAGTTTGCAGATTCTGGGCACACCTGCAGCTTTGCGGTGCCTCTGTTGGTCTCTCATGGATATGGTGAGCGCACGGGGTGAAGCAAGAAATTACAACCTGTGGTCAGACAGAGCATTTTGGTGCCACTTCTGGGAGCATGTCTGGGAGCTGTAATTGGTATGCCGCCATGTTGGAATTTCAGCAGTATTTTTGTGAGATCAGAGGGTGAGAGAGTATTTGAAATTTCACTTGGCCTTTCTGGAAAATCTGGCTCCAAAGGTCCCACACTTCTAGACATATTCTGTTCTCTGCTCGGGAAGCTGAGAGACAGCTTGAGATCACAGCTTCGACAATTGCTGCTGCCTCATCCCGTCAGTGTCTGGGATGTGAGGGGGGTGGAGAATGGGGCGGCTTGGAGCTTTCCCTCAGGTTACTGGCAGGGCCGAGTCTCAGTGTAGCATCTTTGCCCCCTTCTGCAATGTGGCCAGAAGGGGCCATGGTGGTGCAGCTGGTAGACCCATTTAACTTAGCGTGGCAGAAAACCTCACCCGTTTTCTTTGGGGTGAGAGAGTGGCTCCTGGAGGAATGGTGGTGGTCGTGGGAGGAGTGAACAGCAATGCCACTGCTATCTTTTCAAAGATTTGAGAGCAGCCGTATTGAGCCCCTTGTCTGAATCCCTTTGGCCTTGAGCCCCTGGAAGCCTGGCCCGGGGACCTGGCGTCTAGGTCATCCTAGTGGGTCTTAAAGGCATGCACAGGACCTCCTTCCTGTGCTGTAGAGGGGCAGAGAGGACCCTTCTGAGGACCACACCCCTGCTGCCCTGGTCAGGGCAGAGTAAGAGTTACCTTGGTGGCCAGCAGCCGGGTCAGGTAGATCTCGGACACCATCTTGCTGCCCCGGTCTCCTTCCTTCTGGTCCCCGTGGTCATGGTTCTTCACCAGATGCCACACCTTGACCCCACTCTCCAGGTCTGGGGTGATCATGGGGGCCCGGGACCGCAGACTGTCAGGACTGCCCGTGTACCTGAAGGAAGAGTCTGGGGGACAGGTAGGGGGATGTCTGAGTAGGGGGCTCACCACCTTTGCCTGCAGAATCCTTGGCCGCCCACTGCCCTTATTCAGAAAAAAACTCATTTCAATCGGAAGGGGACTCCAGGGACTTCATCTTCGGTGGGTTATTTTAGGCATCCTTGAATGGTATGAGGACAGAGGAGACAAAAACCCTTGTAAAAAGAGGATTTAGAAATTCTGTGAGCTGGAAAGATCCCTGGGGACTTGGGGGCCCTCTTCCTCTGTTTCCAGCAATGAATAATCAATAGGTAAAATGTCAACTGGATTTTTTCACTGGGACTTTAATAAAAATCAAGATGCTAAGGAGCTTTAAGCTGTACAATCTCTCTTGGGGGGTTCAAGGGTCCTTTCCTTCTTGGGGTCTAGAATACAGAATTTCCTAAGCTGTTTTTGCAGCGACTGGCCTCAGTCTTGTGAGAGCATCCCTGGCCACAGTGTGTACACTAAATCAGAAAAAAAAATTAGAATAAAATAAAAGAGAATTAAAGAAAAGTGCCATAACCTCATGGCCCAGAGATACACCCCAGGAGGGTGAAGGCGCCAGAGGGGCTGCTAACCAAAATCTGAGGTTCAATCCCATCAGCTGTTCCTCGGGATAAAGATGGGCAGATTCTTCCCATGAAACTATACAACCTCAGAAACCTTCTGAACTGAAAGTGTTTATTAGTGGGTATAAACGAGACTGGCCCAGAAAAGTTGGGATAGGATTGCCTTATCTAGTACCTCCCTGGTTCGGGGCCTCTCAAACTCCATCACTGTGCCTGGACTATCAGAGAGCACAGAGTGCCCCCTGCAGCCCGGGCCCGTGGTTCTGAGAAGACAAGCTGCTCCGGGAGTGACTGGGTGAGGCAGGAAGGGAGACAAAGGAGGAAGGTGGTCTGAGTACAGGCCAGGCTGCCTGTTTTCAGAAGGGGTGGTGAGCAGTCCAGGCTGGCCACACACGGTGCTGCCCGAGTGCCTCCCAGTCTCACCGTATCTGCTGATGGATGTCCTGGAGATGCTAGCTGAGGCAGGGATGTTGTAGGAAGAAGTCTGTTTGGGGACTAGAGCCACCACTGATCGGTCTGACACCTGAGGAGGGAACAAATAGTACACAGCAGGTAAGCATAAGTATCTTGGGAATCTGAGTAGTCAAATATTTCTAGAGGATTATGGAGTAGATGTAGGGAGCTCTTGCGGCTCCGTGGTAAGGAACTGCGCTGCAAATGCAAAGGTATGTGGTTCGAATACATCAGCTCTTCTGCAGGAGAAAGATAGGCAATCAACTCCCGTGTGATTTACCGCCTCTGAAAATGCACTGGAGGGTCAGCTATGGATTGGTTCTGACTCTGTGGTACATAACAACAGCAGAGACTAGATGCAGAATAGGGCGCTAGGAATTCAGGATTCTAGAAAGCACAATTACTCTTGGGTTTTCTGTGGGTGTTTTTTTTTTTTTTTTAGCTTTTATTTAACCAGAGTCCAATATAATAACTAATAACCACATGTGTCTATTGAACATTTGAAATGTGGTTAGTCCAAATTGGCGATACACTGTTAAGAGTCCAGATAGAGATGGGCTGTAGATTTACAATGCAAATCAGATTTCCATGAGTTCGTATGAGCAGAAAGAATGGAACTAATCTTGTTGATAACTTTTATATTGATTACATTTTGAGAGAGAGTTGTTTTAGGTATATTGGGCTAACGAAAATATATTACCGGCATTAATTTCAACTGTTTACCTAATAGAAAAGTTTAATTTCGCAATGGTTTGCATTTGTGACTTGTATCGTATTTCTATTAGACAGAGCAGGGCAAGACAAGCAGCCCACCAGCTTGGTGTGTTACATACAATTATTCCCATTTTACAGATGAAGAAATGCCTCCAGGGCACGTGCTTAATACACAGCAGAGTCTAGATTTATGGCCAGGCCTGGCAGGCTTCAGAGCACATGCTCTCTTCATTATATCCTGATTTGGGACTTTGTTTCGAGTCATGCTGCTCCGAAGTCGGCTTCTTTTAGCTTTGATCTCTTGCTGGCCTGGGTCCTCTGAAGCCAGAGCCACTCTGAGCGGCTTCAGGAAAAGGGTACCCAGCAGCTCATGCCCTGGCAGGGAGGGCCCCTCGCAGGCTCCACACCCAGTCTGGAGGGCGAGGGCTGATAAATAAGGAGCCATATTGAAGACATTTGGGGCCATTTTGATTTAAGATTACCTTCCATCCAATAAAAATGGAGAATCCCCAGAATTGTGGCGATCCAATTAAACCCCTAACGCAGAGGGAATAAAACAGCTATAATAATGTTATGGGCCATAAAACATTCCTATTAAACCATTTTTTATTTTAACAATTTTTATGAACTTTATAAGTTTGATTTATAGCTGCACCAGTCATAAAGCCATCTTTCTGGGTCTTAAATTGTCAGTCCCTCTCTCCCACCAAAAAAGAATTAAATGTTGGGAAGTCAAACTATAAATGAATATTAGTGCTAACGAGATTCCCTGATAGCCGGTTTTAGTGGTGGTGGTTAATTTTACCCTCCTTATAAATCTGCAGGAGCCCGGGACATTTTTTAACATCTCTTTGTTAATTAAGATTATGCAGATTTTTCTCCTGTAGGGGCTCTGAGAACCTTTGACTCCTTGGAGGGCAGCAGAGGGAGATGCTCTGACTTAGAGCAAGCTCGAGGGTGCAGCAATCATCCTGGTACCATCCTGTCCCTGGGCTGTGCAGAAGGCCCTGGGAGTTCCCAGAGGGGAAGGGGCCTCTCCACCTCTGCCTTTCAGGGAATTCTCCTTCCACCAACAGCCCAGAAGTGATCCCTGAAGGCCTGGCAGGGTAGCTTCACCCACCTGTGGACATCATGTTGTGAGGAAAGACCGGTCCTTGGAGAGGAACATCATGCTGGGTAGAGTGGAGGGACAGCGCAGGAGAGGAGGGCCCTCTATGAGGTGGATTGATTCAGTGACTGGGATAATTGGGATGGGAGTGTCAGAGACGGTGCGATTGGCACAGGACAGAACGGAGTTTAGGGCTGTTGTACATAGGGTCGCTATGAGTCGCAAGTGCCTCGACAGCACATAACAACAACAACAACAACAACAACAACATTTTGTTGTTATCTAAGAAGGATCCTGGTAGTACAGTGATTAAAGCTCAGCTGCCAATGGGCAGGTTGGCAGTTCAAACCCACCAGCTGCTCTAGCAAGGATATCAGTTTAGAGACAAAGGTACAAGGATGTCAGTTTAGAGACTAAGGTGGGCCTGACCCAAGCCATGGTATTTTTCATTGCTTCAGAGACTTGTGGAAGTTGGCCAATAAATAAGGAGGACCAAAAAAGCATTGATGCCTTTGAACTGTGGTAGTGGGGAGGAGGACTGACGTTACAAGGGACTGCCAGAAGAACAATGAAATCTGTCTTGGAACAAGTACAGCCAGGAGGATGAGACTTTGTCTCACATACTTTGGGCACAGTGTCAGGAGGCATCAGTCCTTTACAAAGGACATCACACTTAGAGGGGCAGCCAAGTGGAGAAGGACTCAATGAGATGGATTTGCATAGTGACAGCAATAATACACTTAAGACAGCAGAGATTATGAGGATGGCAGAAAAAAAAGCAAGGGTTCCCGTCTTGGAACATAGGCATGGCTCAGTGGATGGCCCACTGCCAATCCAAAGGCACGAGGTTCAAATCTACCAGTTGCTCCACGAGGGAAAGATGGGAGATCTGCTCCTATGCAACTGATTGTCTCTGAGGGTCAGATGTGAATTGGTTCTGACAAAACGAGTTGGTTCTGACCCAATGGTACAAAGCCAACATGAGCTGGAGGGGATTTCAACCAGCTACATCAACCACCACCGACAACAACAATGATTTACTGCCTTAGAACCCGTGGGGAGCAGTTCTATTCAGTCCTATGGGGCCACTGTGACACAGAATGGACTCAGTGTCAGTGGGTTCTGGGCTTGTCACCTGCAAGTAGGTTCACAAGTCAACTCACATGACTGCAGTTCAAGCCAGTTTCAGGTCTGGCCTTTAAACTTGTCTTTCAGCCACAAACCCACACTATCTATGAGTTACGCTGTGATGACTTGTACACTGCTAAGATGCTGGATGCTAGGCTATTCATATCTCAAACTTAAGGAGGACCCCCTACGTTAAACAGGTTACAGTGAAGCTTCCACACTAAGACTAGGAAGAACGGTCTAGTGATCTACTTCCAAAAATTAGCCGATGAAAACCTGATGGAACACAACAGAACACTGTTTGAGGCAGTGCTGGAGAGGAGCCCCCTGGGTTGGAAGATGCTATAAATGCACAACTATGGACTCAAACAGACCAACAGTCATGAAGGTGGAGCAGGACCAGGCAATGGCTCATTCTGTTGTATGTGGGGTTTTCCTAAATCAGAACTGACTAACACCAGTAACAATCAACACAGCACAAATCTGATCGGGTTGTCCAGCTGGGTACGAACCCTGACTCTGCCATTTATGAGCTGTGTGACCTCAGGAAAAGAACTTACCCTCTCTGTTTCCCAGCTTTCTCATTCATCATTGGGAATAATAACGGAATCTGCCCCATAGAGGAAGAGTAGAAAGTCAGCAAAAAGAAGACCTTCAGTGACACAATCTGACACAGTAGCTGCACCAATGAGTTCAAGCATACAAACAATTATGAAGGTGTTTGGTTCTGTTTACATAGCATCCTCATGAATTAGAACTGACTTAACAGCATCCAAAAATTACGGCAGTGAGGAACTCAAAAGATGAATTGCATTGGGAAAAATCTTCTGTCAGGGACCTTTCCAGCGTTCTAAAGAGCAACAATGTCAGTCTAGAGACTAAGGTGCACCTGACGGTCTTCACAATTACTTGTTATGCATCAGAGAACTGGACAATGACTAAGAATGATGGAAGAATCAATGTCTTTGAGTTGTGGTGCTGAAGAAGAGTATTGGAATATACCATGGACCGCCAAGAGAACAAACAGGTCTGTCCTGGAGAGGGTGAAACCGAGTTGCTCCTTGGAGACAAGGGTTTTGAAGCTCTATCATGTACATTGGGCATGTGGCCAGGAGGGACCAGCCCTTGGAGAAGGACTTCATGCTCGGAAGGTTGGACGGACAGTGCTGGGGAGGGAGACCATGCATGAGATGGCTTGACACAGTAACTGGGGTAATGAAGGCAGGCGTGTCAGAAACAGTAAGACTGGCTCAGAATAGGCCAGGGCTTAGAGCTGTTACACATATGAGTTGCAAGTTACTCGATGACACAAGAACAAGAATCATAGCAGCACCATCTCACTGAGCTGTTGTATGGACTGCAGAGGTTAAGACGCCGAGGGCAGCACCCGGCAGGCACTTGGTGAGTATGACTGCTCGTGCTGCTATCATCACCATCATCATCATTGTTCCCTAGAGGAAGAAAAATTCCTGTTGTTCCCTGTCACTCAGGGCTAGTGTGTGGGAAGTACCTTGTACTCAGTTAAAGCTGGGTAAATATTTGAGGAATGAATGAATACATTAATGATAAATGACATTAGGGAATTGAAAGTGCTTTGTATTATGAGCACTAGAAAATAGAATATTCCATTCTTTCATCTGGGAGCCACAGGACAGAGAGTCCAGTAACAAGTGTTAAGGTCAGAGACAAAGAGCGAGAACTGCTCCGTATCTGCTCTTTAGAAATTTAAACTTGAGGGGCATAAAGCCATTGCCATTATCTTTTCCTGTTCATCTCTAATTGATTCATCATAACAGTTGTGCTGGATGTGTGAAATACCTTGTGTATTGTGGATACATCTAATTGAACAAAACAAACAAACCCCAAAACAAACTGTTGACATTGAATTCATTCTGACTCATGGTGACCCCACGTATGTCAGAGTAGAATTGGGCTCCAGGGCTTTTCGGTGGATTTGATATTTTTGATGTAGTTCACCAGGCTTTTCCTCTGAGTCACCTCTGGGTGAATTCTAACTGCCAATTATTCGGTCAGCAGTCAAGCACATAACTGCTTCCGCCACCGAGGGGCTCTGTGTATGGAATTAGAAGGGAGTAGGTGTGTTGGCAAAGAATAGACTAGTCCACGGACTGGCAAAAGAACAAGCAGATCTGTCTGGGAAGCAGCGTAGCCACAGTGTTTGTTTCATAGACACGCAGATGGTGAGAAGGGGTCCTACGTACTTTGGGGATGTTATCAGAAGAGGCCTGTCGCTGGAAAAGGGTGTTATGCTTGGAAAAATAGGAAGTCAGTGAAAGCAAGAAAGACCTTCAAGGACTCGGACTGACACAGTGATTGCAGCTTTGAGCTTAAGGACAGTGGGGAGTGTGAAGACAATGCAGGATCAAACAGAGGCTTCGTTCTGTTGTATACAAGGGTCACTGAGTTAGGGCAGCCTCAATAACACCTGAGAACAACAACAGGTCGGAGGTAAACATCCTGGATACCTCATCAGTATCATCCTGGATACCGCATCTTTTCGACCACGTTGCAAGGTGAAAAGCTCAAGTGAGCGCAGTGAGGAAAAAGCGATACGGCATGGCATAGAGCATATCATACTTGCAGCAGAGGCCTAGACAATGAGGAGGCTGAGGGATGCAGGACAGAAGTACTAGAGTCAGAAGGGAAGGTGCTCTGAGTATCCCCAGGAGGCACCCCGTTCCTACTTCAGCTGTGCCCCTAGCAGCCAGCCCTTGGCAACTCGGTACCCGCCAGACCCCGTCTGTGAGTCAGGGACACAGGCAGATGCTAATCAGGAGATCCCATAGGGTCTTGCAGCCTGAGGCGCTTCCTCTGGCTGGTTTAATTTCCCTCAGTGTCTCTCATTTCCAGTTTCTATTTTAGTATCTTTCTAGACTCCAAACTGCCTACCTGTGCTTAATCTTACAGAGGCCCCCAGCAGTGTGCGCTCCCCTCTGGAAGGGAAGGGAGGTGGGAGTGGATACCGCCAGAGGACTTTTTGTTCTTTGAGCTGGGATTTTGTTTTGACTGTTCATTTACTGTGTCTGTCAGTGGGCTCACTATCACATGACACATTCCATCTACTTCACAGATGCTTACAGGGCAGGGGTCATATTAACCCTATTTTATAGATAGAAGAGAAAGACAACATGAGTCATTTCCCTAAGGAAAGGCCTGAAGACTATTTTTGCCTTGTCATTGTTGAGCATCATCAAATTGATTCTAACACATCGTAACTTCTGCTCTGGTGGCCTAGTGGTAAGAATCTGTGCTTCAATCCCAAAGGCACCTGGTTCAATTCCACCAGCTACTCCACGGGAGAAGGATGGGCAATCTCCTCCCATACAACTACTTCCTCTGAAAACCTGCTGGAGGGTCAGCTATGGGTCAGTTGCAACTCAATGGTACTCAACAAAAACAACAACAGGACAGAACAGAGCTAGCTCATAGAGTTTCTAGGCTGTAATTGCCACAATTAGTTAGGGTTCTGAGAGCTGGACAATGAATGAGGATGACAGAAGACCTGATGCCTTGAACTGTGGTGTTGGAGAAGAGTACTGAGGATCTCATGACTTGCCAAAAGAATGAACAGGTATGTCCTGGAAAAGGTGAAACCACAGTTGTGCTTGGAAGCAAGGATGGTGAAGCTTCATCTCTCAAGGGATCTCACACTTTGAAAGGTGGAGGGTCAGTGAAAGAGAGGCGGGCCTTTAATGAGATGGATTGACATGATGACTGCAGCAATGGGCTCAAGTGTAGAGATGATGAAGAAGGCACAGGATAGGACAGGATTCAGGTCTGTTGTTCATAGGGTTTCCATGAGTCAGGGACAGATGACCAAGTCTTTTTTTCCCTTGGAGATGTTATTGAATTTGAATCACTGACCTTTTGGTTAGCAGATTAATGCTTAAGCAGTTTACCACCACCACCAAGTATATTATCAGTTGCATTATTATTTGCATACAACAGGTCAAAATGATCAGTTGCATTATTAGTTGCACCAAGGAGAATGTGGCAGAAACCTGACAGTAATCATCTTTTTGGAGAACTTTACAAATGGGTCTTTTTCCCCCTGGAAACTCATAATTAGAAATAGTGGAAATGCCTCATATTTAACACAGCCTGGCTAATCAGAATCTGTGAACTGCGTATGGTAAATGATGTCTTTTATAAATCTCCTCAGTTAATTCTGATGGATAGCAAGGCTGTAAATCTCTAGGCTCCAGGAGGAGGAAGCCAAGAGAGGTAAGAAAACCCCTATTAGATTTCTGAGAGCCTATCTATAGTTTAGCTGCTGTCAAGTTGACCCCATGAGCCACGTAATCACATTTGTCCATTCCAGTCCCATTCTCATACTGGCTAAAGAACAGACAGATGTGATTCCTTTTGTTGCCATTTGCTGATATGAGGTTACAGAGGAACTCTTAGGAGAGGACAAAGCCTTCAGGGAGTCAAAGTTTCCTGTGTCAAAGTTCCAGGACACCCCGGAGTCTGGCTCACCTGGTAATGCATCAGTGTGTTGAGTCTCTTCCAGTCGCCCTCGATCTTCGTGGTGATGTCCTCGTCCTGAAGCACGACCCGGGCGATCCGGCCCTGGCGCCACTCTGGGTGGAAGGGAGTGGTGCGGGGCGAGGGTGAGAAGGGCGGGGTTGAAAACCAGCATCTCCCCGTGCCTCCTCTGAGACCGGGCAGGCCCAACTCCCTCAGCCCATGCCCCTGGTAATGCTTAAAAGATCTGAGAGCCCAGGGACAAGTGCAGGCCTCATTGAGGCAGCCACGTCTGGTTCAACCCCAGGCCATTAGAACAAGCTGTTTGCAGGGCAGACTTCCCTTCTGCTCATCCCACCCCACAGCCTGAACCCCCATGAGCAAGCAGCTTATCCATTCTTGCCCCGTGCGCCAATGCCTGGTGTCCTACCCAAGTCCATGTCCACGGCCCTCGGCCGCTGGGAGTAGGGCACATTCTTATACACGGCATCCAGGATTTTCTCCTTGACCTGCGTGATGGTGTCACAGTTTAACACCTTCACTGGGATCTCTGGACTGTTCTCGTTGTCGGGGTTGACACAGTTCAAGATCTAAAAGTGAGAGACAGAGGGTGCGCAGGTTGAGATGGGAAGAAGCAGTTTGAGGAAGGGGACAGACCCTTCGGAACCTTATCTTTCCAAGTTTTCACCTTCCTTAAATCCTCTACTTCAGTTTCCCAGTTTTGTCATCCCACCACCTGCCAAACAAGAACCCTGTCACTGTGTCCACCTCTTCTCTCTCAGCAAATCAGGACTCTCTGCTCTAGATCCTGGATGGCTAATGGTGCAGGATAATCCTGGAAATAGGCGCACTCGGGCTGGCAAGATGATTCCAGGTGCACCAAGGGCTGGCCTTCCACAGAGCCTCTGCATTAGAAACCAGCATTTTTGTGTTCCTTCCTGTAATGCTTACTTTTAGCTTTCATCTATTTTGCCTGTGATGCCTACACAGCAGGGCAACACAATGCCGTCCCCTGCGAAGGTGCAGACACAACCTTTGTGACATGCAGGGTTCTCACTGGCTGATTTCTGAAGGAGCTTCATTGACTAGGCTTTTCTTCCAGGTCTGTCTTAGTCTGGAAGCACTACTGAAACCTTTTCAGCAGCACAACAAACATGCAAGACTCAGCTGATAGTTGGGTAATAGCTATAAATAAATAAGGGGAACTGGCTGGGAATTGAACCTGGGTCTCCTGCATGAGGGGTGAGAATTCAACCATTGAACCACCACTATCCTAAACAAGGGTAGATGAAACAGCAACCTCTTTCCCTTCCACCAATACTACAAAAGGTCAACAGAGGCACAGGGAGTAATTTGGGCCCAGAAATGGGAAATCAGGGGAGGTCAGAGCCCAAGCTTCTGACACGGTCAAGTCATCCACACTCTCAACACTTGGTGTAGCCTTCGGACTGCCCACTCGGCGGACCTCTCAGGCTCTGATTGCTTTTATGGACAGGTGAATCAAAGCAGGGGTGTCAGCCCTGTCCCTGAGCTCCCTTACCAGAGTCTTGTACTCAATCTGCTGTCGGATGAGCTTGTCCTCGCTCAGCGAGTAGCGGGCCTCGCCGGTGATGGCGTCGATCGGGCCCTTCTCCATCTGCTGCTTGATGGCGCAGTACAGCATGAAGAGCGGCTCCCCTGCACACTCCTGCGGGCACAGTGGGGGCAGTGAGGGGGGATCCACCTCCTGGGTACTCGCCCTCCCTTTCTCTCTAGACCCCGGGGCTGTGGCGAGGGGTTCCCTGGGTCTACTCTGCTTAGGAACACCCAGACAAGGTAGGATCCCCTTCCTAAAGGCTGGGGAGTTGTTGGCACAGTCCCAACAGCCAGGCTCAGAGGGGCACCCTCCCTTCTCCCTTTCAGCTTCGGGCCCCACTTGCTCCCTTTCTCACCTTCAGGAACTTGTGCAGGAGGAAAGCAAACCAATTGGTTAGCATCTTCTCAGCCACTGACTCTGTCCTGGAGAAGGAATGAGAGGGATGAGGGTGGTCCTCTCCCAGGGCCCTTGGTGGTGGGATGTAGACTTTTTATGTGAGCTGTCACCCCAGAGAATAACAGGGTAGCAGAGGGCACAGGGCAGGGAGCCACCTGGTTGCAGCCCAGCTCTGCCAGTGACTATGGTGTGACTGGGACAGGGCATGACTTGCAGGTCCCAATTTCAATCTATGAAGAAGGGACGGGTACTGTGAGCTGTTCTCAGGCTTCACCTGAGATAGGGTGGGGTCTGGACCTTAAGGTAATTCAAGACGAGCTCTCCCCATTCTCCACTGGCCTCAGAGGGACTGAGGAGAGTTTCTTGTCCCTCTGGGCTCCTCTCAAGCCTGAGCACTCTGCTTTACATGAGAGGCACCTGGCACAGACCCTGCAGGAACTCAGAGTCAGTGAGCTGGCGACTTACTGTCCTGAGCCCTCAGGCTCTGGACTCAGACTCTGACTGCCTGGGTTCAAGTCCTGGCTCTGGCTATGTGATCATGGGCAAATCATTTAACCTTGCCTGGTTTAACTTCTCCATTTCTGAGGTGGGACACTAACAACAATATCTCTCCAGAGTGTTTTTCTAAGGGTTGCATGAGTTCATACAGGGGAAAGTGCTAAGAATAGGGCTTGGCCTAGTATTAGCGATTGTTGTTGCTGCCACTTGGGGTCTTGAATTCCCGCCCTCCAGGTAGAGAGCAGCCGCTGGGGAGAAGAATGAGTGAGGGTTTAGCTGACATGCGATCAGCTTTGGCAAGCTCTGCCCATTCCTCCCTCCCAACCACCTTCTTCCCAACCCTCCTTCCTGGACTGCAGATTTGGGGATTTGGGAAGGAACAAAGCGGCTATGACAGACCCTCTGTGATGGGGATGCCGGAGGGGTATTTTAACTCCCTGCACGTGGTGCAAATTATACCCTCTGGTTGCAGTAAATCCCAGGCATTTGCCAGCACTGCTCAGCAATCAGGGCCTGGGCCTGAGAGCAACAATGGCAGAAGAAATTGTAGCTTTCTCCCCAGGCCCCTCCCAGCACCCTCTCCCTGCATTGTGCCTGAGATTAGCTCTAATTTAAATACAACAGTGCTTAATGAGAGTTTCTAATGCTCAGATTGGCAGAAGGGGGGCTCAGCGCTCATATAAAAAAGCCCTTCTTTCTCCTGCGCTTCCTCCCTCCTTATCCCAATTGGAGCCTGGTAGCCTGAGCCCTTCTGGGAGCAGAGAAAGGGGAAGGTGTGGCGTGGGAGTGGATTATGACATTTGGCTCCACTGGGGCCTCTGTGGGAAATGACAGCTCGGGTGTGGCAGGTGCTAGGGGTGCAGCCCAGTGCTGTCCCACAGAACATTCCATGGTGACAGAAATGCTCTTTATCTCTGCTGTCCAGTACGGTGAGCATCAGCTGCATGTGGCCATGGAACTCTGGAGTTACTAGGGCAACTGAAGTGGTGAATGTTTCATATTTTGTGGCCTAGTGGCAAGAAGCAGCGCTGCAATCCCGAAGGCACGTGGTTCCAATCCACCAGCTGCTCTGCAGGAGAAACATGGGCAATCTCCTCCCATGCAATGAAACCCGCCAGAGGGTTGTCAGCTCTGGGTTGCTTCCAACTTGATGGTACAACAACAACAAAAACAATACTCATTAAAACCCGCATGTGTCTGGTGGCTACTGTTTTGGACAGTGAAGCTTTTGAGGAATGGGAAGGGAGATGGCATGAGAGGGGTTCTTTTCATTTCGTGGATGAGAAACAGAAATACCAGGGAGGTTCAAATGACTGGCCCAAGATCACACAGCTGTCAGGCCACTGTGGCTGACCTGGGACTGCTCAGACTTAGGCTGCTCTACCACAGGCTGGTGGCTTCAGATGCTCTCCACTGTCCTCCCTGGGCTGAGGGAAGATCAGACTGTTCCCCAAGGAGAGTCACAGACCAGGCCATTCTGCCCCAGTGACATCTCGGGGCAGCGGGGAACTCTCTCCTGCTGCTTCTGGAGTTTGTTCTGAGGACCTGCAGCCCTGTTCAGAGCCACCCCCGTCCACCCCTGTTACAAGTCAGACCTCCTGAGGAGCAGCTTGGGGTGGTTCTTGTTCTCCAAGTTCTTATCGATGAGGTCTGAGAGCAGCTGCTTGAGGACATCGGTGGCGTACTCGAGACGGCCCTGCAGGCCGGTCATGATGAGCGAGGCCACGTTGCCGCGGTCTCGCATGGAAAAGCTGCGCTGAAGTTCCAGGGTGCGGATGAAAGTCAGCAGGAACACCTTGTTGTTGATGAGCTGGGCGAAGAGCTTGAGGGCTTTCTCCACGTGCTGCTGCCCGTTCCCCTGCACCTGTGGAGACAAGAGCGGTCAGCGTGCTCAGGGACCACCTTTCAGCCTCTCATCCTCAGCCTTCGCTGAAGTGAAGACATTGTTGGAGGAAATGCCAAAGATAGGACCCTCTCCACGATGATGCCTGTAACGGCCCACCACCACCACCACAGCCAGGGTGGCCTGCCAGGCACTGAGTGGTGGGTTATGCCTCTATAATTGGCTTTGACCTTGCCCTGGGCGGGGGGAGCTGGACTCTGTGCAAAGCAGAATCCTTGGAGGGGGGGATGCAGACTGGATTTCCCAAGGATTCAACAGGAGATGTCCCATTGGACTTGCTTTGTTTACTCGTCCCCTCTCAGAATCATAGCCTTTCTCTGTTTTTGGAGGTGACACTGGTTTGGTCCTGACTCCCAGAGACCCCTGTACAACAGAAGGCACCACTGCCCAGTGGGTCCTGCCTCAGCCGCACCACTTTCGTTGTGCTGAGTTCACTGGTGCAGACACCCTGTCTCTGGCTTTCTTTAAACTGCCTCAAATCCATTTTCAAATAACATAGGATCTTAGTTAATGAACTCAGTTATTAATTGCAAAAAGGAATCATCCCAAAGAGCCTGCTCCACTCTAAGGTTGTGTCCCTTCTGATCAAAGACTTCCTCCCGCCTGCGATGCTGAGCTGAGAGCCCTGCCTCTTCACTCTTGACCTGGCTCTCACCTCTCGGCTGCACCTGGATTACTTGGGAAGCCCGGGCCTTACCTCCAGTTCCCTCAGCACAGGGTGGTCCTCGATGCCCGGGAACAGGACTCGCATGGCATAGGTGCGGTAGTCCAGATAGGGGATTCCTGAGCGGTCCAGGTCACTGGTCAGTTCATTGATGTCCGTCTGGAGCTCGGCAAAAGCTGTGGGAAGACAGGGGAGGCAGGGAGGTTCAGGATGGGAACCACAAGCTGAGGAATGATGAGGTGGAGAAGACTGAAGGGAGGTCGGGAGGGAGGGAGTGTACAGGCAGGTAACTCGCAGGGATTCATGTCCAGAGAGGAATGTGGTGACCTCTAGTTGATCCTCCTTAGTTGGTATCCCTGGGTGGTGCACAGTTAAAGAGCTCATCTTTGTGTCTACTCAAAGGTGCCTCAGAAGAAAGAGCTGGCTATCTCTGCCCAGAAGTTGACAGCCACTGGGACACAGTTTTACTATAGAGCACACTCCTCCTCAACCCAAGGGTGGCCAAGAGTTAGAAGTGACTTGACACAACTGCTCCTTTGGTTTCTGGGGTAGATATGGTGACTTTTTGGTATTAATTTCTCCTTTTTGCTTACTTATTTTTTTACATTTTCTTTCTATGCATTACTCCAAACCACCCAGCCCACTACCTTTGAGTCCATTCCGATGCACGGGGACATTCCACTAGGGTTTCTGAGGGTCTAAGTCGTTATGAGCGGGGACAGTGGATCTTTCATCCTAGGAGCAGTCAGTGGACTAGAACTGTCCACCTTTCTGTTGGCAGCCCAAGATGTAATGCAATATGACATTACGGTTCCTTTCTTTATGACAACAGAAGGAAAGAGAGATCATGGGTATTTCAGTAAAGACCCTGCTGATGCTGGGATGTGGTGAGAGATTGGGGCTTAGAGTGTCAGGAAAAGACCAAAATAGGCAGCTTGGTTTCCGATTTTCAAGTCAGTGAACATGCCAAGGTGCAATGATCTTGTGGGGAGCCCTGGTTTGACTCCCGCCCCATAGTGAGTTTGGACTTCAGAGGCTCCCCCAAGGGACAGGTCCACCTTCCTGGTGCCTGCTCTCCCCTCAGCTCCAGCCCCAGCACCAGCGGCCTTCATCACTCTGCCTTTGTCAGCCCAGCTCTCCTTTCACCCAGCAGTTGGTTTCTGATCTTGATGTTTGCAGTAAAAGAGAAATGTTTTGATTCCTAATTGAGATGTTTACCCAGAGAGCCTGCTGGGTCCTCAGCCTGGAAGGGACCAGGGACACCCATCACCTTGTGGCTGTGGTTGCGTGGGAGATGAAACAAAACACAATCTCCACTCCCACGCACGCACGTTTACAGCCAAGGACGCCAGTAAGTGAAGTCTGCACTCAGCTTCAAGCACCAGAGAAAACACTGCCTGAGGAGGAGGTGCGGTGCCCCCCGCCCCCCAGGAGGTGTGCCTTCCCGCCCCAGCTCAGACTCCAGACTCCTCTCCTATGGAGACTGAGGCACTTGTTGTTGTTGTTGTTGTTGTTATGTGCTATCAAGTCGCTTGCGACTCATAGCGACCCTATGTACAACAGCCCTAAACTCTGCTCTGTCCTGTGCCAATCGCACCACCTCTGACACTCCCATCCCGATTATCCCAGTCACTGAATCAATCCACCTCGTAGAGGGTCTTCCCCTCCTGCGCTGTCCCTCCACCCTCCCAACCATGATGTCCCTCTCCAAGGACCGGTCTCTCCCTCCTCACAACATGTCCAAAGTATGTTAGATGGAGCCTCAGAATCCTTGCCTCCAAGGAGCCACCCCGTTTAACCCTTTCCAGGACGAATCTGTTTGTTTTCCTAGCAGTCCATGGTTCTCTCAATACTCTTCTCCAGCACCACAGCTCAAAGGCATCAATTCTTCTTCTATTCTCCTTGGTCATTGTCCAACTCTCTGATGCACAACAAGTGATTGAGAAGACCATGGCCTGTATCAGACGCACCTTAGCCTCCAGAGAGACACCATTGCTCTTCAGTACTTTAGAGAGGTCCCTAACAGCAGACTTTCCCATGGCAATATACCTTTTAATTTCCTGGCTACTGGTGACAAGAGTGTTGACTGTGGAGCCAAGCAAACTAATGCTGTGAACAATCTCAATCTCTTCACCATCCATCCTGATGCTGCCAATTGGTTCAGTGGTGAGGACCTGATGCTCCTGCTGCAGAGGGTCAAGGACTGCAGCCTCTAATATGGATTGAGGCTCAATGTCAAGAAGACAAAGATTCTCACCACTGGACCAATTGGCAGCAATCACTTGTTATGCATCAGAGAGTTGGACAATGACCAAGGAGAATAGAAGGATAATTGATGCCTTTGAGCTGTGGTGCTGGAGAAGAGTCTTGAGAATACCATGGACTGCTGGGAAAACAAACAGATTCATCCTGGAAAGGTTTAAATGGGGTGGCTCCTTGGAGGCAAGGATTCTGAGGTTCGGTCTAACATACAACTAACAATAGCAAGAGCTTAAAAGGGTTGTTCCACACCTCACAGATGGAGCAGACTGGATAGCATCTTGGCTGTTGTGCACGGGGCACCTGCATCTGGGTGACTTGACGTCAACTAACAACAAGATGAAGCAAAGGTCTCTTGGGACAAAAGATGTCTAAGTGGAGTTACAGGGAGCTCTGGTGGCTTAGTGGTAAGGAGCTGCACTGCGGACTCAAAGGCATGCAGTTTGAATCCACCAGCTCCGCAGCAGCAAGCAAGCTAAGGAGTCTCCTCCTGTGTGATTTCCTGCCTCTGAAAACCCACTGGCAGTTTAGCTATGAATTCTGACTTGATAGTCCACAGCAACAACAACTGAAATAACGACTCAGGGTGGAGGGAATGGGAAAGACCACGAGAACAGTTAAGGGGAGGAGCAGAGGGCGGCAGGTGAAGAAGGAGGGGTCCTGGACACAGGGGCGCACCTCCACTCACCTTCCTTACACTCCAGGGCCACGCGGGACTCCAGGTTGTCCATCTGCATCTGGAGCCTCTTGAGGGTGAGATCGTTCTCCCGCGACTTCCGCTTGTAGGCAATGAGGACGATGATGACGATGATGAGCAGGAGGCTGCCGCCGGCCGCGATGCTGACGATGGCTGGCAGGGTCAGCAAGCTGTCTGAGATCACGCTCACCGAGCCCGGCGAGAACACCATCCCGCCCACGTGAACCTGTGCATTGTACACACACAGACACACACGATGCACACGGGTGTAGAGCCCTGGCATGCCACCAGATCCTTACCGCTTCAGGAAGGACATCACAGACCAGACCCACACAGTGCAGACCTCGCTACACAGCCACCTCCTGCTGATTGTCTGCCTGCCATTTCTTGTGCTCTCAATTCCTATCTATCTAATGCCGACCATTCACGGGAGGAGAGACAGAGGGTGAGGGTCAGGCCATGAGGCAGGGAAGAGTGTCTTCACTAGAAGAGAGATTTTTTCTTTTGACAGATCATGCCAATGTGGTGAGGAGAGGAAGAAGCAGAGAAAGAAGAGGGGTTCACTCACCATGACTTTGTGCTGCCCTGTGAGGTTGGGGGGCTCACAGAGGAGCTGCGTCTCAGACACGGTGACAGCACAAGGGGTCTCTCCAATCAGCACCGTGTAGTTGAGCTTGGCACCTCCAGAGGCGGGAGGGCAGAGGTTTTTGCCCTGTATAAAAGAGAAATCTTAATAAGAACAACTGACATGCATACAGAATTAATTACCTACTTAGAAAGAGATTAACATGTGGAAGGACAGTAATGCAAAAACCAGTAAATGGTCCCATTATCTAGTTATTTTTTTTACAAGACATAATAATCAGGGAGCTCCGGTGGCCTAGTGTGTAAGAAGCTGTGCTGCCAATGCAAAGTAGGCACTTCGAATCCACCAGGGGCTCCCTGGGGGAACCTCCTATGTAATTTACAACCTCTGAAAACCTGCTGGAGGGTCAGCTATGAGTTGATTCTGATTTGAAGGCAAAGAGTTTTCTAATAATTACAATTTAGAGAAAGAAAATGAAGGAAGAGGGAATGAAAAGGTGGATATTATGGTGAGTGAAAGATCTCAGTCACAAAAGGACAAATACTGCATAGTGCCACTGTTGTAGAACAGGACTGACATCAGGGTCAGGGTGAGACTGAGAAAAAGTGGATAAATTATGTATACTGCATTGAAACAGATGAAGGAGAGAACAGTTTAAAAGCGACATATGATAGGGTATTATGGTTATCACTAGAGTCCAGATGAAGGCTGTATAGTGGAGTGTACTGGGGGTGCAGTGGGGGGAGGATTGTATACCAATGAAGGAATTTTACTTTTCAAAGAGAAGAGCGAACTGGATGGGAGGGGTGGGTAGGGAGAAAAATACAGCAATGAATGAATGGAAATCCAAAATCCCTGTAAATGTTCATTAAAATTAATAAAATAAAAAAAGGAAAAGGTGGAGTAGGAGAGAGACTATTACTGAACAAGTAATATTTTGGGAAAGATTCAAACCAATCCAAATTTTTGTTTTTAAGGCTGTTCCTATTTACAGAGACCCTAGAAGACAGCAGGGCTGCCTCTTGGGGTTGCCAAGGCTGTGCTCTCTGTAGAAACACAATGCCACATCTTCTTCCCAGTGAGTGACTAATGAGTTTGAACCACTGCCTTTTGGTTAGTACCTAAGAGCTTAACCACTGGGGCACCAGGACTTCTTGAAGGGAGGATATAAAGTGTGTAAGTGAAAGTGAGTAAAAACCATTGGAGTGACTAGAACCTGTGTGCTGTGATCTCTAAATGTGCTCAGGTTGCTGTGGTCACAGAAGGAACTAGTAAAAAGGGAACGGTTTTCTCTGACTCATCACAGAACTTGTGGCTTCCAAAGCTCATGAGAGCAAACAGAAATATGTGAGAATATGTGGACGCATTTCTTGAGAATATCCAATGTAAGATACATTGCTTGACAGGTCAAAATCTATAAATAGCCTGCTTTCATAGGAAGGGAACAGTATTGGGAGTCCGGAGAATAGAAAGGAGAACAAGGAAGGTCAAGAGAGTGGGGGGCACCCTCCCCAGGAACTCCACAGGGGCACACTCCCACCTTCAGAATGATGGGAGATCCTGGCTTCTGATCCAAAACTCCGGTGGGGCTGAGCAGTTCAAAGGTCGGGTTGGGGTAGTAGATGAACTTGGTGTCGTTGTAAATCAGCAAAGACTGGACATTGTTAAAGACGAATCCAAACTCGTCTGGCCGTTCCACAGTGTCCAGGCCGGGCCGGTAGTCCGTGGTCAGAGAGGGTGCCAGGCAGGTGAGGGTGGTGGTATTCACCACTTTGCATACCTATGAGGGTCGGAGAGCAGTGTGGTCAGAGGGTGAGCGCCCACTCTTCTCCCTCACACTTGTGCTTATTCACACCTGTCATCTTTCAGTGACCTGTCCTCTTCATTACACGGTCAGCCGCTGGAGGCCAAAGGCTGGACACTTCCTCATTCATTCATTCATTCATTCAGTTGTTTCCCCAAATTGTTCAGGCTCTGCTTTAGGAGCTGAGGCTCCAATAGTATAATAGTCACCGTCTAGAGGGGAAAGGTGTGACTAAACAAGCAATTCCATCCCAGTTCTGGCAGAGGCCCTGGAGCGTAGAAGGGACCTACACACTGTTGGGTGTGTGCACGTATGTGATGGACGCCCTCCTGGGGACACAGCACCACATCCGTGTGTGTGTGTGCAGTGTGCAAAGGGACCTGAGGCAGCGGGCGGGCTCATGGAAGTTTTCCAGGGCAACAAATGCAGGAACACTGAAGTTAAAGGATGAACAGTGGGACATAGCTAGACAAGGCGAATGAGGAGGGGGAAGCAAGTTTCCAGGCAGAGGAAAGAGCAGTGCCTGGGGAGGAGGGGGCATGGAATGTTAGAGGCAAAAATAGAGCAGAAGCAGCTTAGGGGGTGTGGGTGTGTGGAGGGGGCGGCGGACTGTAGCTGAAAGGACTGCAGGATGAGTACTCTGCATAACACACAGTTGGTGTTCAGTAAATGTTTATTGAATAAATAATTGATGACTAAAAAGGATCTTGCAAGTCTTTAAACATTTTTCTCTCCTTTCTTCTGTAGCCAAGCGCTCTTTAGCCTTGTACTCATTGACACCGAGTTCATGTTGACCATTCTTTCTTGATGGACTTGTACCTCCCAAAGTCAAATAAATCCTAGCAGGCCAGGCCCTGCTTAGCATGGGCTGCGCCATTCTCTCCTCTGAGGGTTTCTGTTGGGGCTACCCAAGGCTCCAGCCTGGCTGAAGGAATCTCTAAAGGACCCGCATACGGCTTGAGAAGAAAACCTGGCCGCCTCCCCGCTTTCCTCCTGGCTCCCACTCAGCGTGGCTGGATTTCAGCTTTGGGAACGACGGTGTCCCAGCAACAGCCAAGGGCATCTGTGAGAACTCAGACGGCTCGAGTACACGCTGTCCTGGCAGGTCCACACATGTGGGTCTGGTCAACACACACACACACACACACACACACACACACACACACACACACGTACAGGCTTCACGTTCAGAAAACAAAATAGTGTGTAATGGAAAATAATAATAAAAACAGCTGAGACTTGCAGAAAAGTTATGTCAGAGCCTCATTAAAAAGCTCATTGGAGGCTTAAACTGTATTAGGGGGCCACTGCCCAGTGCAGCCCTTTTAATCTCAGTTTGGTTCAGCAGCCCTAAGGAACTTAACGTCCTTTTCATGTGACAGCTGGGGACACTGAGGCAGGAGGGCATGAGGGCCGGAGTAGAGTTGAGCCCAGCCAGTTTGCATCCCTGCCCCCAGCCCAGACATTACCCTGCTCTGCCCCAGTTCCTCTGGACTGGACTCTGCTATGAATAAGCAAATCACTCCCAAACAAGCGGACTCTGTTTGCTTCCTGCCCGGTGCTGCATCGGCACTTTGTTTGCCAAGCATTCCTTTGGGGTTTGTGGCTTTCAGCTTGACCCTTCTCACTACCCACTGGTGCTGCTTTGAAATCCAGAGTCAAGAGCAGCCCCAGGTGGGCTGAGGATGCAACAAGGCTCAAGCAGGGCTGCAGGGTGCGGGGCTTCTTATCCCACCATTTCTAGGAAGAGCAGGCACAGGGCAGAGCACCCATTCTGGAGGCAGGCGCGAGGGAACTCTGTCACACCTGAGGGGACTCTGTCACACCCTTATGCTTCTCCTCAGGAGTCCAGCATGGAGACTGCAGGTGCTGGACCAAGGGTCCCTGGCTCTCCATGATGAGGGGTGTTTTAACCCCCTGAAACACTGAGCTCCCGGTGGAGTGGGGTGAAGGACTACATGGGAGATCCCCTGTGCGATTCTGGGATCTCAATCTTCAGAGTTTCCCAAGGATGCAAGCCACAGCTGTTGGAGGTCGAGCTTGTCAGTCAGATGGCCGTTCCCCAGAATTCTCTCTGTACCAACGTATGTCTGGGTGGGTGTACGAGGTCTTTATCTTTCTTGGATATGAATTTACTCTTCCTATTTCTGCTCCAACCCTCCTTTCCTTCTTTTGCTGTTGATTGCCTCTGAGTTGAGCACAACTCATAGTGACACTATGAACAGAAGGCTTGAAGCCCCTCTCCAACTATTGGCGTTTATCAAAGTTCATAGGGTTTCTGGAGGCATGTTGTTTAGGAAGTGGATGCCACTCTGCTGCCTTTTAGACCCTGGAATTTCACAGACTGGAGGTGGTGGGGAGCTACTGGGTGCTTTTTCACTCAGTCTGGGAGTGGGAGCAGAGACTCTTGGGCTAGGGATGATGCCCCAGATGTGGGATAAGATGGCATAAGGTCAAGGACTGCAGCCTTCAATATGGACTGAAGCTCAACATCAAGAAGTCAAAGATTCTCACCACTGGGCTAACTGGTAGCACCAATGATGAATGGAGATTGAAGTTGTTAACAATTACAACTTGCTCAGCTCCACAATCAACAATCTTTGCACAGCAGTCAGGAAATCAAACGATGGACTACTATACTGGGAAAATCTGCTATCAGGGACCTCTCCAGGGTACTGAGAAGCAACAATGTCAGCCTAGAGACTAAAGTGAGCTTAATCCAGGCCATGGTCTTCACAATAACTTGCTATACATCAGAGAGCTGAACAATAACTAAGGATGACAGAAGAAGAATTGATGCCTTTGAGTTGTGGTGCTGGAGAAGAGTTTTGAACATTCCATGGACTGCCAAGAAAACAAATAGGTCTGTCTTGCAGAGGGTGAAACCAAGTTCCTCCTTGGAGGCTAGGATTTTTGAAGCTATGTCTCACATACTTTTGGCATGTAGCCAGGAGGGATGATCTTTGGAGAAGGATATCATGCCTGGAAGGGTGGAGGGACAGCACTAGAGAGGAAGACCCCAATAAGATGGATTGATAGAGTAACTGGGGCAATGGGGGTAGGTGTGTCAGAGTCAGTGAGACTGACCCAGGACAGGGCTGGCTTCAGAGCTTCTGTACATAGGGCCACTATGAGTCGCAGGTGACTCAACAGCACATAGCAATAGCAACAACAACAACAACAATGCTCATTTAGCCCAAAGATCTATGTCCATGATGAGTATCACGGGCATGATGCAGGTGTCTTATGGCTCTGCCATGGGGGAAATGCCCAATCCATCTAAGTGAAGAACCATACAGCTGTTTGGGCTCTAGCCTGGCTCTGCCATCAGCCACCTTCATGAGTAGGGCAAGACATTAATTTTTTTCAGCTCTTCGCTTCCCAAGTTGGACCTTGAGGGACCTGGCCCAGCTGATCTCTGCCATTCTTCCAGATCCTTCTGGCTCTCCATCCTTTTGTGCTTTCTGTGTGTTTCCTACGACATCCTCAAGCACACAGGAAATGTGTCAAGGGTAACAGGGCAGCTACAACACCATCCTCCCCATCTCCATCTCTGCCTAGTTAATCCCCTGAAGGTCAAAGCTGTAATAACAGTAATTCACATGAAAAATAATGGCTATAATAGCATCTTCAGGACTGTAATTATGAATGCAATAATGCTCCAGAAAATATTGGCTGAAAATAGTAAGATGGAGCCAGTGGAGCAAATTAAAAAAATTAGGACAACATAGCAGTCATTCTGCTCTTAGGGTACTGCGAGAGCTTCTTTAAAAATCACACAACTCCACAGTGAGAAAAAGAATAAAATTACACAGCTCATTCAGGTGGAGTGAGGTAAAATGTTTACAACTCGGCCATCTCAGCAACTGGGGCGGAATTATCTGCACACAGCGACTAACATTTATGGAGTGCCACCGTCCTGCCAGACGCAGACACGTCAGGAATCTGTGCGAGGAGCCTCATCACCATTTATTTGTAAAGGCGCCCTAGAGGTTAAGTGACTGGATCACGGTTTGTACAGCTAGTGGATGGCAGAGTCCTGCTTCAAATCCAGACATGTGAATCGGGAGCAAGAACTTCCCCAGCCTCCTCACGGTGCTCTCACTGGATTCCAAATCAAAGACACTTTAAAACAGGAGACACTTTTTAAATCATAAACTTCAAAGCTTCTCCTTTTAAGCACGGGTATGTCACCTGACAAAAAGTGATTATACTGTTACACAAACTTTGTAAGTAAACTACCACTCCTCCTCCTCCTCCTAAAAAGAACTTATTTTGCTGGAATTAGAAAATCTTTGTACTACTCAGGTGTGTGGGACCATGATTCCAGGCTCAGAGTCTGGAGTCAGCTTTCTTCCCTGGTCCCCCAAGGGCCTAACACAGAGGTCCTCATGCTGCAAAGTGCACACACACACACACACACACACACACACGTGTAAGTTGTGCTGACCGAGAGCTGGAAGCAACCAGTGACTACTCACATTGACAGATTCTTTGCCATTAAACTTGACTCGAATTCTTGGTTCCTGAATGACATCCAGGTTGAAGCCTGTGATGGTCAGGGGTGTGTGGCCACTGAGAACAAGTAGAGAGTGAGTTAGGTAGAAACCCTTTCAAACAGCTGCCTCCATAAGCAGTTAACCATTCGCCCTCAAGCCAGTTCAGGCTCGTGAAGACCCCATGTATGTCACAGCAGAAGCACGCTCTATAGGACTTACAATGGCAGATTTTTATTTTTATTTATTTTAAGCAGATTGTCAGGATAGACTCGAACCTCCAGCCTTTTGATTAGCTGAGCATATAAACAGCTTGCACCTCCAGGTGAACCTGAATCCCTGAGATTCCCCTCAGAGCTATGCTTGGGGTCGACGGGATCGTGCCATGTGGCAGCAAGGGCACGTCTCCACCGTCAGCTCACCTGGCAATGCTCCACTCTGGCTCAATGCGCTGGACACGGGGGTCATCAATGTACTCAAACTGCAGACTGTTGTCCACGCGGGCTCGGTCTACGCTCACGGAGACAGGGACCAGGCCCAGTCCGTTGGACGATGGCGGTGAGACACACACGATCTCATTCATTGACCGCCTGCCAGGAAGACAGCAGGAGAGGGTCATGAAGAGAAGCATGCTCACAGGAGCGCCCTCTGCCTTGGAAAGGGGCATTGCTTGGCTTGGGAATACAGCTCAGGAACTGTTCTACCCTTTCATGGTCTACACTGCAGACAAATCTCCTATCTGTGCACATTAATATCCTTCTTGTACCTGAGACCCCAGCTCTGCCTGGATCGGTGGGGGGAGAGGTCTTTGGGGATCTGCTTGTCTCTGGGTTTTCCTAGAAAGTAAACAGTTACTAACTGGTATTTAAAGTTAGCTCAAACAGACTGACAAATATTTGTTGATCTACTATTCAGAGAGCTGAGCATAAAACCCTAATCTTTGCAATTTTTTTGTCCAAAGAGATAAAAAAACAATATCAACCAGTTGACCCCGACTTACAGGGGGACCCATGGATGTCAGTGTAGAACTTTGCTCCATGGGTCTTCAGCAGCTGATTTTTCCCAAGGGGATCACCAGGCCTTTCTTCCAAGTCACCTGTGTGTAGCCTTGAACCACTAATCTATTTTCAGTAGCAAAGCATGTTAACCGTTTGTACCACTCAGGGACTCCAAAGAGGAGACTAAGAGGTAATACTGACCAAATCAGGGGCTCACTCAGGAATTCTTTCAGCAGAGTGTTAATCAATAGTAGGTGTCTGAAAACTTTTTGTCCTGCAGAAGAGGAGGGGTGTGTGTGCTTGGGGAGGAGGACCATGTAGTCTCCACATTGGTTAGTACGCCCCGTAGTTGTGGCTGTCAGGTCATTGAGTCCATTTTAATTCCTTGAGACTTCATATGACAGTCTAGAAAGGTCCTGTAGGATTTCCTGGGATATACTCTTTCGGGAAACAGGCCTCCAAATCTTTTCTCCCATGGAGTAGCTGGTGGATTTGGACAACCAGCCTTCTGGTTAGCCACCAAGCAAATAACCACTCTGCCACCAAGGCAAGCCTATGCTTGACGCTGACTGGAACCTAAGAGCGCAGGTAAATGAAGAATGCGGGTAAGTTTCTTCATCTAGACTCTTCACGGCCTCACTTACGGACTTTATAATTCTTTTCAGAATTATCCAGTCCTTCTGATACACAGACTAGACACTGATGTGGTTGTGTACCGTCGAGCTGGAACCAACCTATAGCTGAACCCTCTAGTGGGTTTTCGGAGGCTGTTAATCTCATGGGAGGAGATGGTATATATTTCTCACAGTGACGGAAACTCTATTTGCATCCAAGATGTGGCAAATGACACGGCAGTGATGGGTGGCGGATGTACAAGTGTGCACAGGAAGCCCTGAGCACACGCCTCGAACGGGCCCTGCAGTGCAGCTATCTCACCCGTAGAACTCGCAGGTCTGGTTGCCCAGGTACACGGTCACACTGCTCCCAGCGCCCAGGTGATGGCCTGCGATGGTCACCATGGTGCCTCCTGACTCTGGCCCTCGGATGGGGCTGAGCGACAGCACTGAAGGGTTCTTTGGGAGGAAGCAGAGACATGATCAGAGCTTAGGCTTAGTCCAAAGGGCAGGGTCAAGGTTATGGTTAGGGATAGAGGGGAGGACTGTGTGCGGTCTAGAGGAGGTACTGTGTTCAATTTTACAACCCCAAGGGCTCTCTGCATATGCTGGAGCTGAGACCCTGCCGAAAAGAGGCTCGGGGCACGTCCATGGAAGGCAGAGGGCCACGTGGTGGAATTAATTAACTCCCTAGAGACGATCGTGCTCATAACGCTGATGGGGAGGCAGATGTGACACTGACTAATCTATCAATTAGTTTACAAATTGAGAACAACTTGAAAATGCTTCTCTATCTAGAGCTTGCACTGATTTTTTTGGCACAAAATCAATCGGGCTGAATAAAGTGTCCCTGCTTGGGCTGGGCCACCAAGAAGCTAAAGTCCTCTGTTAATGGCCTTGCACTTGTCCTTCTGTCCCTCCCTTAGCCTGGGAAGGGCACAGCATGGTGTCTGGTGCAGGGAACTGTCAATAAATGCTAAGCATAGCTTTCTAGCCTTTACCAAGGGGGGGGGGGGGATTGCTTTGCGGCCTGGACCTTTGAACAAGCTAATGAAGTTGTAGAATTAAGCTGGAAGCTTAAAAGAAAGGTCAGCTAGGCAGCACTGCATCAGGAAGTAGACCTAAATCAGAAAGGAATTGACCCCGCCCAGAAGGCAGTGTGCGTAGTGGAAAGTGCAGAATTGAGTAACCACTGTGGTGGTGCTAGCTGCTGCTGGGACATCCCAGCTAATAATGACCCTTTGAACAGTGGGATCAAACGATGCCAGGTCCTAACCTGCTCCCATGACTAGTAGCAGGTCAGAACGCTGTGATCCGTTGGGCTGAATTTCTTGGAAGTAGATTGCCAGGGCTTTTGCCTAATTTGCCTTGGTCTGGAAGCTGTGGTAGCTCTGGTGTCATCTGTTCAGCACTGTAGCAACACACAACTTGCAGACGTGTGGTTTGTGAGGTGCATCGGCCAAGACTCAAAGCTGGCATCCTACATGGCAGGTGAGAAGTCTACGACTGAACTAGCAGCTACACGGCAAGGATTCTAGTTTGTACACGGTGTTCACTAGCTGTGTCCTGAGGGAAGGCTCTGGGTCACCCTGACCTTGTTTCCTCTTCTGAGAAATGAGGAGGTTGGCTGAAGTCTTGATAAGCCCCTCTCAGCTCCAACTGTCTATAATTCTCTCCTCATTTGGTGTTTGCCTCTTATATACGTAAGCACGTGTCTGCACTGGCTAGGTGATGGAGTTGGCTGGCTGGAGACAGTCAGCAGCACTCACCCATCTAAGAGAGTTTAAAAAAAGAAGAACTCCCAATTAAAAAAAAGAAGAAGAAGAAGAAGAAAGAAGAAGAAGAAGAAGAAGAAGAAGAAGAAGAAGAAGAAGAAGAAGAAGAAGAAGAAGAAGAAGAAGAAGAAGAAGAACTCCTCTCTCAATGCTGTCAAGTTGGAAGTAACACATAACTAGCCCTCTAGTGGGGAGTTCTGGTGGCTTAGGGGAGAGGCATTGTATTGCTAATCCAAAGGCACATGGTTTGAATCCACTAGTTGCTCTGTGGGAGAAAGGCAGACATTCTCCTCCCATATGATTTACTGACTCTGAAAACACACTGGAGGGCCAGCTGTGGGTAGGCTCTGACTCCACGGTATACAACAACACTAATTACAGTGGGTTTCTGAGGCTGTAAATCCCATGAGGGCAGATTGCCCATCCTTCTCCCTTGGAACGAACACAGAGGCTTAACCTCGGAGTTCAGAGCACAGCTCTCTACAGAGCTCCCTGCAAGGAGGAGGAAATATCGAATAAGAAGGCAGCAGCTTGAAAACCTAGGCTGAGCAGTAAAATACTTTTGGGAGAAGAGAATTTCCTAGTTTGATGAGTTTTCAAAGCTCTTAGCAAGGCTGGTTTGACCCCATCCGCTGGTGTTAATGTTTCCTAGTGAAGAATTCAATGTGGCTACACTGTAGGTATGTGTCAGAAAAGGGCCATGTGGCACTGTAGGTATGTGTCAGAAAAGGGCCCTAGGGCCTGAGGAGCAAGTTATTGATTCACTATAAACACAGTGCCAGCTTTAGAGGAGCCCGGTGTGATTCTACCTGTTACCTGAGCCCGATGAGGTGTTTCCAGGTGTGAGTGTGGCGCTATATGTGTGTGTAACCACACATTCACACCCAGCTGCTCACAGGCACGCCCCATTCTTGTGGTCGCATGTACAAACACACCTTCCCTCGCCCCGTGCAGGATCTTAGTAACTCTTTTAGCTTCCCACTTACAACATCCTTGGCCGAAAGTAAAGCAAAGCATGTGGATATATATAGACCCGTTTAATTAGGTCCCTCAGGCGATGTGTCCTCACTCAGCTGGAACCGGACTAAGTAAGATATCACATTGATGGGACAAGGGACAGCCTCCCTGCCCGACACTCCTTGTTGAGGCTGCTCTTTCTAAGAAAGGCTCAGTGTTGCCACATTTAGAACTTTGTCCTGTGGCCGTCTGAGACTCCAGTATTCCCATCATCCTGCTTCAGAATAACCAAGTTGCAAAGAAGCAATGCCAAGCTCGCCACTTTGCCCTCCAGCATAGTTTTAAAGAAGCTGGGTGCAGCATGCTGGGGAGAGGGCATGTGGAGCCTGGATGGGTAAGGACTGGGGCAGAGGTAGCCAGCTCACCTAGGCTGGGCCTCCCAGGCTGGCTCTGCCCCCCCCCCCACTCACCACAAAGGTGTACTGCTGGTGGGACTTGGTCATGAACTCCGGCTTACACTCGCCGATGCACAGGCGCACAGGCCCAGAGGTGGTTCCCACGAGGGCATGGCTCATCTCACAGACGATCCTGCAGACACAAGTGGGAGGGTTGGTGAGAGCAGCTACTCTTGCCTTGCTTCTCCATCACTTTATCAGTGAGAATCCGCAGAGTCTTGAACTATGACTGGACCAGGACTCAGCTGTGTGACCTGGGGCACACTGCCTTCCCTCTCTGAATGTCAGTCACTCATCCCTAACACCTTATGTTCAGACCACACGTTGGGCAGGTGGTTAGTATGATTGGCTGCTAACTGAAAGTCTGGAGGCTCAAGTCTAGCTAGATAGGGGCACACTAGAGGAATAGGGAGGAGTGGCCTCAGGTGACCCTGTCACAGGCCGACACAAAAATGACTGTCTGTGAAATTTTGGTAGTGTTTTCAGCAGAAATTTATTCTTCAGAAAGCATTTCTATAGTTAGTCAGACAAAACCGTTTTTGGGTACCTTTCTTGTTGTTTTGTTATGTGCCATTGAGTCGCCTGTGACTCATAGTGACCCCACGTGCAACAGCTCTGAACCCTGCTCTATCCTGAGCCAGCCTTATCGTCTCTTAAAAACTTATGCCCATTAGCCAGTCATTGAGTCCATTCATTTTATCCAGAGTCTTTATTCTCTCTCTCTCTCTCTTTTTTTAAATTGTTGTTGTTTTGTGCTGTTGAGTCAGATCCGACAGGCACAGGAGATGGCCCCTCCTTCTCAAGGGGAGCATCTGATGAATTTGAACCACATGCCTTCTGGATTGCAGGGCAGGTTCTTGCTGCTAGGCCACGAGAGCTTCCTGGGTCTTCCCCTCCTGCGCTGTCCCTCCACCCTCCCAGGCATGATGTTCCTCTCCAAGGACTGGCCCATCCTTGCAACATGGCCAAAGTATGTCAGACAGAGCTTCAGAATCCTTGTCTCCAAGGAGCAGCCTGGTTTACACATATCAATATACCAATAAGGCTGAAACTCTCATGCTTATTTCCTCTCTGAACCTGCTAATGGGCTCCATTCAGAGCTGTCCTTATTACAAGTTCCAGTGACACTTCAAGTTGCATGGTTTCATCAGCTGCAAGTACGCACTGCTGATTTTAGTGCTGCCGTGTTTTATGGTCACTGACTGTCACATTTTCTGGTTTTTTAGCGACAGTATTGTTTTATGTAGTAGTTGTGAGCCTGACCAACAATTTTATGAGAATGAAGTAGTAATTAAAAAGAAGGGAAAACAATGTCCAAAGACTTCTAAACTTATTTATAATGCAACTAAATGTAATCAACATAGAAAGATTTTAGAAAAGAATTTTGTTGTCAGTACCAATAACAGGTGGGCTCTGGTGGCCTAGCGGTAAGAAGCTGTGCTGCAATCTTACACAGTTCAAATCCCCCAGTTGCTCTGCAGGAAAAGGATAGGCAATCTCCTCCTGTGAGGTTTCCTGCCTCTCAGAACCCGCTGGAGGGTCAGCTATAAGTTCCAACTTAATGGCACACAACAACAGTATGAATAATATAGTGTTGTTATTTTTATGTGCTATTGACTCATTATGGCCTTGTGTTCAATGATTCTGAACTCCACCCTATCCTGAATCACTCTCACTGTTTCTGACACACCTACAGCCATTACCCCAGTCACTGAGTCAATCTGTCTCATCCAGGGTCCTCCTCCCCGGCACTGTCCCTCCACCCTTCCAAGCATGATGTCCCTCTCTAAGGACAACTCCTGGCAACATGTCCAAGGTATGTGAGACAGAGCTTCCAAATCCTTGCTTCCAAGGAGCAGCTTGGTTTTATCCTCTCCAGGCCAGACCTGTTACCTGTTTGTTCTCTTGGAAGTCCATGGTACGTTCATTAATAACTATTACTAAGGATTCTGTATGGCCTGGTATGGGAGAAAGTACATGTGGGTGACATCATGAGCGACAGCAATGGGTGGCACCAAGCCTAGCCACAATACTGCCCCCCAGAGGCCATGCAGAAGAAAGGTTTGATGATCTTGGAAGAACACAATCCCCAAAGCAGCCACAGAAAACCCAAGGGAGCACAGTTCTACTCTAAAGCACTCAGGGTAGCTGTGAATTGGAAGCCACTCAGTTGCAACTGAAAAACCTTCGGCACTTCTGATATATTCTGTTACCTAATTCTATGAGCAAGCTGGCAGTGCCTAAGAGCTAGTACATTGCCAAGAGCCATCAAATCAAAACCGAACCAAACCTGTTGCCAACTTATGACGATCCTCCCTTAGGGTTGTACATGTTAACGGGAGCAGACCACCTCACCTTTCTCCCATAGATAAACTCGAATTTCCAACCTTTCAGTTATGCCCTGTGCTACCAGGGTTCCTTAGCATTGGATAGGTATGCAGTAGATGCTTGTGGAATAAATGAAAAAGAGATATAGGGGCAACAAATTTCCTTGGCATTCTTTTTCTGTGACAAATAAACATTGCAGCTCTCCCTAAAAGAGGCTGAGAGGCCCTTTGCCAAGCTGATTCAATTGTTCCTTGTTTCCTGCAGAGAGCTTAAAAAAGGGAATAGATAATCTGGAGAGATAGTGAGATCCCCAAACAGGAGCTCCCAGCAGACAGTGGGGAGTGGCGAGTAGTGGTTGGCTTGTGGTTGTGGGGAAAGGGGTGGGATGTGGATGAATTCATTAGATGTCAGCTGACACTGGACTCCCACTTAATCAAACGCAGGGCACACTAAGCTGGTGGGCCCCACTGTGACAGACACAGCGTCAAGGCTGGAAGTCACGTTTTACACTCACAGGCGAGCTGGAGGAAAGAGAGGTGTGTAGCATTCTTTCTCAGGAAGCCCCGATCAATACCTCCAGTGATGACTGCTGGTGTCGCAGATAAACTCCAAGAAGCACATTTAGATACGGGTTACCTTAGCTGTAGCAGCATTCTAAACAGTGCAGGCAGCTGGGGGACAGGCGAGGCGCTGGGCACCTCATCGGGTTCTTGGGGACACCTCCATCTCAGAATTGCAGGGTAAGGAGCCCCACAAAGCTTAGCAAAAAGGAGCCTGGAAGGAGAGGGAAGATTTTCCTCGACTTCTAAATGCCATTTAAGATAGTCTGGTAGCCCTTGTAGGTTTGCTGAGTGGGGAGTCAGAGAAACAGACCCCTCTACACTAATCCTTGGCATTATCCTGGCACGGTGGGGAAGATCCGTGTTTAACCGAGCGATGCTTATCTCAACAGCTTCTCCAGGAAGGAAGGTAACTAAACAGAGATTTCATTTTGATGTAATATAACTTGCATTAAACAAATACGCCGCACGCTCACCCACACGGCATGCCGCTCATCTCTGGCTCCTTCCTAACAGTTAATCCCAAATAAGTACTTTCACTCCCGGCGAATATTTACTTAACATGCAATAACTGTCTTATTACGTTTAGCATATTAGATTCAACAAGAAAGTACCGAGTGCGCGTGGAAGACTCTCCTCCCCTCCCTTTCAATCTGAATAAAGAAATTAATTATGAAACCAGAGTAAACGCAATCGGGAGGATCAATTAGCGTTTCCTCCACCTAACTGTCTCCTTAAACCTCATTAGGGGAGCATTTGAAGAGCTTAATTTAAGATGCTGCGTGTGGCTATATTCACGCAACTACCTACTCGGCACTTGACTCGATGTCACCCAACAACAACAACAACAAGTCCCTGCTCTGGAGTCCTGAGGTGGCACAAATGGCTAAGTGCTTGGCTACTAATGGAAGGGCTGAAGGTTTGAATCTACCCAGAGGTGTCTTGGAAGAAAAGACTGGTGATCTGTTTCTGAAAGGCGCCAGGCACTGAACACTCTGTGGAGCACAGTTTGACAGCCACGGGGTCACCGTGAGTCAGAGGAGACTTGAAACAACATGTAGTATTACTGCACCTGCTGCTATCAGAAGACCAGAGGCCCTAGCTGTCCAGCAGACATTCTCCGATCTGCCTCTCATGTCCTCTGGAGGAGAATTAGTAATCCATCATGGGTAGAAGGAAGAGAAGAAGAGAAGGTACACCCCTCTCTTTCCCTCACTTTGTAATTAAACCCTTCTTGCCCCCCTCTCTCATCCTTATCTCCTGCACATACCAGTGGAATAAGCCTCAAGAGGAAAAGAAGGAAGAAATAACGATGGGTTTGAGGTAATGGAATATGAAAAGCTGAGCACACCCAAAGGTCATGGGTGACACTGAAATTATCCTTCAGGACTATGAGGTCACCTGAGGAAAGGAGACCCAGGAGGTCTCAGCAGGGGATTAACAATGAGATTGTCTCTTGACTCATTGCCTTTTCTTAAACCTTCTTTTGCTCAGGGTTCACTTAAAAAGGCACGCTGCACATGTCAAGGCCCTGGGATAAGGGCAGTTGGTGAAAGGCAGGTACTAGCTGAGTGTCAGGCTGGTCACCTGCAATTGGCTTGAGAGACCTCTGCCTAGAAGGACACAGCACAGGGGTTACATTGGATCCTCTCTCAGCATGGCTGCTGACCCCTCAGGTCAACAGTGGAAAGAGGGTCTGCTCCACAGGGGGGAGTGTGAAGAGGGGCTGGGATGAAAAGTGAAGACCAGAACAAGAACTTGAACAATCTCTAACTCTTCTCTTTTTTCCTGGGATTCAGTGCTTACAGGGAAGGGCTGAAAGGCCTTAAGTATATTTGTCATAGGCATTTGTTCTCTGAGCTCAAGGAGGTAGAGAGCTGGAGGCAGACACAGCCGCAGCTGCAGGGTTATATTGAAGAGTGAATATTAGGCTAAAGCAAAGAGCTGCAGTTTACTGAGCTATGACCGTGCCAGGGACAAGGCAAGAAAGGGTCGCATGCCAACTCACGCTCTCCTAGCCGGCAGGTTTCTCTCTCTCTTTTCAACAAGTAGAAATTCTGACTGTGACCTCTAAGATTTATTTCTTAAATTAGGTGAAAGTTTACAAAACAAATTTGTGTCACGCTCAAAAATTTATTTAAAACTTTGGGCTGTTCCCACGTTCTTGCGATGGTGAATAATGCTGCTATGAACATTGGTGTACAAATCTCCATTTGTGCCTCATTTCTCATTCTCTCAGGGTATATTCCAAGTAGTGGAATAGCTGGGTCATATGGAATTTCCATGTTCAGCTTTTTTGAGGAAGCGCCAAACTGCCTTCCAGAGTGGTTGTACCATTTTACAATCCCACCAATGTATAAGAGTTCCTTTCTCGCCACATTCTCTGCAACATTTATTACTTGCTGTTTTGTTAAATTTAGCCACTCTTACTGGAGTGAGATGGTACCTCATTGTTGTTTTGATTTGCATCTCTCTTTATTGCCAGGGATTTGAAGCATTTCTTCATGTGTCTGTTTGCCATTTGAATATCTTCCTCTGTGAAAATTCTTTCCATGTCTTTTCCTCATTTTGTAATTTGCCTTGTGACATTGGCTGGAATTCCTTCACCATCACAACACTCTCTCAGGTTCCTCCCTGAGTGTCCTGTTTCCATTTGTCCTTTTCTCCTGTCCCTCAGCTTTGCTTTTAGCAAATAACGTCCTTCGGGTCTTATCTGGTGTTGATCATTTTGAGGAGTTGTTGTTGTTGTTAAGTGCCATTGAGTTGTCTGCAATTCATAGCGACCTTATGTACAATAGCTCTGAATCCTGCCTTATTCTGAGCCAGTCTCACTGACTCTGACACCCCTAATCCCACTGCCCCAGTTACCATGTCAATCTGTCTCATCTGTGGTCTGAGGAGTACGTTTCTCATAAATTCTACTGTTCATTTTACAGGTCTGGTTCTTTGACTCCAAAGTAATCTCCAGAGACGGGTTCAGTCCTGGGCTTGAAGTTCTGAGCCTAAAGGCCTCAGTCTTGGGAATTCCACTGATCTCAAAGGGAGCTCTGGTGGCTTAGCGGTAAGGAATTGCACTACCAGAATGAAGGCATGTGGTTAGAATCCATCAGGTGCTCCATGGGAGACAGATGGGCAATCTCCTCCTGTGCAGTTTACAGCCTCTGAAAACCTGGGAGTGGGTCAGCTATGCATAGGCTGATGTTGACTTGATGGTACACAACAACTACAACAACAACAACAAAGTATCAGGCCAGAAACAAGTCAGTCTGATTTTTCTGATTTTGAATTCTGTTCCACACTTTTCTCCTCACTCTATCCAGAACTTTCTGTGGTCCAGAGCCGACGGGCTGATAGTGGTCGCTGGACATTCAAGGCAGGTCTTGTCATCTTCATTTTATACATTATATAACTAAGTTCCAGAGGTACTTAGTGACTTATTTAATGCCGTGAGAGCCAGGATGCAATGCAGTTCTTCCTGACCCTAAAGAGTAGGTCTTGGATCACTCACCTCTGTGGAGTCCACTGTGTATGTAATTAGGTGCCCTGTGTGTCTTTTGGGAAGTGAGTGGGGTGGTCAAGGCAGCATGCTGGAGCAGAGTTGAAGCTGTTGGCTGGGGCAGTGGAATTATCGAGCTGGACTCCTAAGGTTCTGACAGCCAGTCAGTCAGCCCCCCATCCTCACCATCTTCCTGGCTGTATGACTTCGGGCAATGTCTGTATGTGTGTGACTTCATCTTTAAGCCGTCAAGTCTGCACGGTCCCTGTAATTTGCCTTCTGGAGGCTCCCATTTTCTCAGCCTCCTAATGTCTCTCTGTGTAGTACCAGGAGACAATAGCTACAGATGCCTGCACTTTCTACTTTCCCAGTGAGGAATCAGGCAACCATTCCAGCCTTCACATTTGAGACAGTGATCCTAGTACTGCAGATTAAATTTCCTTCACTGGGAGCTGCACAGAACTTCTTCTGGCATCTTTGCTGTTGCTAGCCGCCACTGAGTCGACTCATAGTGACCTTGTGAACAACAGGTCTGAACCTCTGACAGACTCCAGCTAAATGTCACGGTCGCTGTGCCAGTCCATCTTGAGTGGGATCTCCCTCTCTTTTTCTTTCTTCAAGGAGTGGAGTATCCTGACAATATGCCCAAAGCATGTGAGATCAAATTTCATTATCCTTAGCTCTGAAGAGCACTATTGTACAGCCTTCAAGACAGACCTGTTTGCAGTTACGGCAGTCCACAGACACTCTGCACTCGGGACTGACACCATCGTTCTTCTTCCATTATCCATAGTCATCTTGCTTGGATGCGTCAGAGGTGATTGAAAATACCACAGCCTGGATCTGCGCATCCTACTCTTTAAAGTGTCACCCCTGTTCTTTTGCACTTTGGAGAAATCCTTGACAGGACCCAAAGCAAAACATCTCTTTCTCTTTTTCCTTTTCCTTTTCCTTCCCTTCCCTTCCCTTCCTTCTTTTTTTTCTTTTTTCTTTCTCTTCTCTTCCTCTCCCCTCCCCTCCCTTCTCTTCCCCTCCCCTCCCCTCCTCTCCTTTCCTCTCCTCTCCTCTGTTCTCTTCTCTTTTCTTCTCCCCTCTTGCTTTCTTGACTGCTGGTGCCATGGGTGTTAATTGTGAACCATCCTTTCCTATATAAATATTTTCCAGATAAGGATTTTGAAAAGCAGGGAGTAAAATTCCTTTCCTCCAGTTATCCATCTTGTCCGTAGCTCATCTAAGGCTTTGCTCCCCTTCTCCCGACGCACACTCTCTACACACCTGCACAACAGTGACCAGCCACTGCTGAGTCAACTCTGCCTGGTGGTGACCTTACAGTGCTTCATAGAACCTTCAGCAGCTCGTTCTTTTAAGATACAAATTGCCAGGCTTTCCTTCTGAGGTGCCTCTATGTGGGCTCAAACTTCCAACCTTTTGGCTAGAGGTCAAGCACTTAACTACATCACCAAGGACCACACAGATAGCGTAGGCTATGCATACCCGGGGGGTGGGGGGTGAGAAGCACATGCATCTACTATCCCTCCGACAATGGATGAGTGCTCTGGTATAGCAGATGAGAGGGGGAGGGTCTGACTCTCACTCAGAGCCCCCAGACCCAGGCTGAGCTGCAGCATCCCACTGCCCTAGAATGTCCTGTTCTGGAATCATCCGACCCTCTGCAGACCAGTGGGGTGCTGATTGCAAGACTAAGCGGGGCCCTTTAACCAACATTAACCTAATTGCTGAGTGATAGATGGGGAAGCACCAGCATATGGTGAGCCATTACCATGCCCGCTAAGCCTGCCGGGGCCCGGGTCTCTGCACCGCGCCTGGTTAGCCAAATTCATCTCTCAGAGACATCTGTAACGATTGTGCCTGCTGCTCCCTGCCCAGGATGGAAGCTTTAATGATGTTAGCAAACTCTGAAACCTCAAGAGCAGTAATGAACCTGGCACGGCGGGGAACCAGGGCTGCATCAGGCCAGCGTCCAGGGTGCCCGCACCCTCCTGTCTGCCCTTGTGCCTGAGGAGACACGGAGGTGGTCTCCTAAGGTAATTGTGGTCTTGGCTGGGACTAGAGATGGCTGTTCACCTCCCCAGGCTCCAGCTGTGGCCTCACTTCCATCTTGCTGCCTTTCTGTACTGATCCTTCCTGTGGTGCAGGTGTGGAACATCTGCCTTCTGAACGCAGCAGAAATGCCTTCGTTCCTTTAGTCTCCGTGTTCTCATCATATCCATGTGTCCTCGAGACCCCGTGTCACAGAAAACAGGGTCTCTATTTGCCTGATGAGGGTCCAAGAGACCAAAGGGCTTGCTACAGTCTCAGGGTGGGCACACAGAGGCTCCAGGACAGGAAGAACTTTTAATACCACATCTCTTGATGTTTTGATGTCCAGCTATCATTATTGCTTGGCTGTAGCCCCTTTCCTCTGGGTTTCTGTACCATCCCAGCAAATACATGACTGGGCTCTCTGGGGACCCAGGGCAGGCCCTTGAGACCAAGGCAGATGCGAATCAGTGAGCCTCGAACCTTGGCCATTGGGGGAGCATGCTGGACTCTGGAAAGACCTCTCCCCTCAGGGATCTCTGCAGATGCTTGCACTTCCTGCCCCAGGTTATTCTGCCTCCTTTTCTGGTTCACATGAACTACTGATCTACTAATATTTCCCTTTCTGTCCCTGAGCGACCCAAAACAGTGGGCACACTCAGTGGCTTAACGTAAAGGTTGGTGGTTCAAGTCTACCTAGATGTGCCTTGGAGGAATCTACTTCTGAAAATAACCTTGTGAAGCACATTTCCACCCTGACGTGCATGGAGTGGCTATGAGTCAGAGGTGCCTGGACAAGAACTGAGTAGTTCTTTTTATGTGGACCTGATTACCCTTCCTCTGAGATTGACTCTTTGTCCGGACACGGTTCTAAATGAAGGAACAGGCCTGAGGCCATCTTCTGCCCTCATGTGTCCACGGAGTCACTGCAGGCCCCTCCCCAGGTCTTGGTGTTCTCTCTTCTTGTCTCCCACCCTTATGGAGGCTACCCTGGGGGTTATCCATCATCCTACATGATGGACAGGAGGTCTCTGGCCCTCAGAGCCAAACACTTGGGAACCACGACCTCTCCAGGTCACCCCTGCCCAGGAGTTGTGTCCCATCACCACTGTGGAATGCAATGAGCAGGAATCGGGAGACCAGAATTCCAATTCTGCGTGACCTTGAGAGAGTCACCCCACTTCTCCAAGCCTTTGCTCCCTCTTGCTTTGAAAATGGAGATGCCGATATCTACTTCTCAGGGTCCTTACCAATTAATTAGAAGTGAGAGAATGGATGAGAGAGTGCTTGATAACGGATGAAGCGATGTCATTTTTATGGCTACAATGAATGGTTGGCTCTGGGGAGGGTGGGGGAGTGGGCCTGTGGCGGCTGAGGGGAATTCTGAGGGAAGGAGGCTCCTCCCTACAGGCAAGCCCTTGACCGTGTTCTTAGCGCCTCTTATTGGGCTGTGTTCTCCGCAGGATGAGGGTGACCTGACCTGCCTTTCTGTGACAGATCATGCTGGATGAGCCTGCTGCACCCCACCTCTTTCCTTTTTTGAGGGAAGAGGCCTCCCTGCCTGCACCCTCCCACCCCCAGCTTCATGCCCACCTTCTGCCCACCGACTCCACAGTGGCCGCCGCTGCCAAATGAACACCCCAAATTGGAACATATGTCACTCCTGGAGCCCCGTCCGCCTGTCCGCTGCTGCATGCCTATTTTCTAATTTCCAGCTGACATTTCCCTTAGTGAAATAAATGAATTTGCTCCGGCGGAGGCCCTGCTCGGATTAAGCTGCTGTCAGAGCCCCATGCGCCAAACAAATTGTTGCCCGCAGCCCACCATGCCGGATGCATGCCAATGGGGGCCGAGGAGGAGCCAGGTCTTGTCGGGGAACTGGCTCAGTCAGGCCCGCGGGCAGGCGGAGGACGAAGGAGTGGCAGTGTCACTGCTGGGAGCCCAGATGCCAGAGGCGGCAGGGAACAGGGCCCTCGACAGAGCAGACCTTCTGAGGGTGAAGGTGGAGCAGGAGAGGCTGCTGGGAAGGTTTTGTGGGGCAGGGTCCATGAGAAGAGCAGGACCCAAGGTGAGTCCTGGGAGAATGCAGGCTAAGCCCCCACCCCCTGCCCTAGGCTCCCATGGGAAGCAAACCCCCTGGGTAAGAAGACCAGGGCTGTGGGGTGGACTCACTGCTCAGCGACGATGTACTCCCCCGGGAGGGGCGTGCAGGGCACCCCAGCCACCTGCACGTGGTGGGCGATCTCAGAGAAGTCCAGGCCCAGGTTCACACCGTGGATGGTCACGCGAGTCCCTCCTTCTGGTGGCCCCGACACGGTCAAGATCTGCAGGAGGAAGAGGGGTTAGCAGACTTGGGTGGCTACAGGACCAGAAACGGCAGTGTCTTCTCCCTGGAGGGAAACTTAGACCTCAGAGGGACAACAGAGTGCAGAGGAACTGTGATGTGCTCTGCAGCTTTTAGCTTATCTGTTGTTATGTATTGTCTAGTCAGACTCGACTCACAGCGGACAGCCCATGGTTTTCACAGGGAGCTGGCAGCACAGGCAGAGAGTGCCCATCCTTCTCCCGTGAGCAGCTGGTAGATTTGAACCATGTGTTTTGGGATTGCACTGCAGTTTCTTATCACTGGCCTACCAGAGTGCCCCTGTAGCTTATCTAGGATCCTAAAATAATCTGGTTTACACTATCTCCTCAGTTCTTTAGTTCAATTGTCCGTCATTCATCATTCATTCACTTATCCATCCATCCATCCATCCATCCATCCATCCATCCATCCATCCATCCATCCTTCCATCTGAAGTAACAGATTGTTAAAAACAACCTATTTATCAGGAAAAGGACTGGATTCAGAGACAGAAAAATCATTGTTTCAGATGTGCTTCTAATTCACTGTCGCTGAATTTGTGAACTCAGCTGATTCCACTTGATTGTGACAAGTCACACAATCTCTCCAAACCTCAGCCCTTAGTTGTGACATGGGATAATCACCTCTACCAGCTTTATGGGGAAACTTGGGAGCTCCAAATAAAGTGGTGCATTTGGGTGCACTCCTTAAACCAGAAAGAGCTCTGTCACCAGTGATGTCATACATAGGAGGGGTGGGGCTGGGGTTGCAGGCTGCACTTGGTGATTCTGTTAGAAGTAATGACACCAAAGTGAGTGTCTACAAACTTTCTGTGCTGCGTTTCATTAGAAATTTAATATATGGGTTAAAATAAAAATGTCCCTGCAGTTAGTTATAACAATAATAACATTTATGTGTAAGCCCAGTGTACAAATGTAAGCCATACATCCATATAAATATCTGTATTCTTACAAGGCTAAGCCTCTGTTAACTTCTTTTTTTAAGTTCCTGAATGTGCTGTTCTGGGAGCTGGCAGTATCATCCAATTACAAGAAGGACCCCTGGAATCACGTGCTTGTAGCTCCAGGTGCTACAACACACGCTGTTGCTTTTGTTGCTGCCGGGGGGTTTATCATCACTGATACTGTAAAATTTTCCTCATTTTAGATACAATAATACAACACTGAATACAGCAAGGAGGTTGGCCCAAGATAGGACATGGTTCAGATGTGTTGTTCATAGGGTCTCCATGAGCTTGTTTTTGACACTATCTACAATAGGTTCAGTGTTGTGGTAATTAGTTGTGAACCTATATTGTGTTGTTGTTAGGTGAGGTCAAGTTGAGAATGACTCATAGCAATCCAATGAACAGCCAGTCTGAACCCTGTTCTATCCTGCTCTAGCCATCATCTTTAACAAATTAGCCCATTGCTGAAGACACAGTGTCCATTCATCCAGTCAATCTCAGACAAGTCCAAGCCCAGGTTCACACCAGGGTCTGCACTGACCCTACATCTTTCCAAGCACTGATGTCTCTTTCCAAGGAATAGCCTAGCTACGTGTCCAAAATATGAAAGACAAAGCTTTGCCATCTTTACCTCCAAGGAGCACTCTGGCTGCACTTTCCCCAAACATATCAGTGAACCTATAGCAACGACTTTTACTTGGGGGCTGGGGAGAGTGATCCTTCATTGCCTTCATGCCAGCACTGACTCATAGCTGACCCTCCAAAGGATTTTCAAAGACAGGAGGAGACGGCCCTTCTTGCTCCCAAAGAGAAGCTGGAGGATTCAAACCACCAGTTTTTAAGTTGGCAGTGCAACTCCTCACCTGCTAGATCACCAGTGCTCCCCAATAATTTAACAGAGAAAAGTTATTTAAAAAGTCACCCACTCAGTTACAAGAATGTTATAATGTTATAATTCACTGTAGAAGTATTTTATAAAACTATTTTGTCGTTAGTATTCATATACTATTATATGCCACATCCCATCAATTTGCAGCTATATTCATTACATATTATTGATTGAAACGGATAAACATTCCTAAGGATTCTGTATGGTCTGGTGACACCACGAGTTACATGGCTGAATGACACAGACTCTAGTGACGGGCCTGTAATGGTGAGGTGTGATCAATGCTAATTGAGTCTAGAACTTATGGGGGGGTGGTTACTGTGAGAAATGGGGCTGGAAATTTGCCCTCAAGGAACATACAGTCAACTAGAACGAGATAAAAGAAGTGTATAAATAATGCCGATGCTGGGATGCAGTGATAAGATAGGGATAAGGAGAAAGCTGTGGGAGCTCCCAGGAGTGTGGGATTATGGCTGGCTCGAGGGGGGTGGATCAAAGAAAGCATGCTTGACGTTTGGTGTTCTGTAGGGGGGGAAAAGTTCCTGTGACATATGCTAGCAACATGAAGAAACAACTTTAGGGTTTTCTGAATCTCTGTTGCCTTTCTGTGAGTAAAGATCATTTCTTTTTTCATTCCATAATTCAGTCATTAAATGCTGACACAGCCTCACGTAGCTTTGACCCAATAGGAAACAGAACTGCAGAATCAGGCTCCCCTAAGGTGGAAGCTTCCGTGTGGGCATAGACCAAGTTCTCAGAAAAACTCAACTCTTTGCAATCCAGCAGATCCCAGAGAAAAATCTACACTTTGTGGTATCAAGTTCTCTTGAAGCCAAGGGCTCTAGGCAACCCTAGGCAACAGGGAAACACATAAATCCAGAATGAACAGAGGGCCCAGTGGGATCTTGCCCCAAGATCGTGATTTTACTGTGAGAAAAATGAGTAGTGGTGAAGTTGTGGGTGTGATTACAGCCTTGTTCAGGGTGCACACATGTTGTTGTTGTGTACCGAGTTGGAACTGACCTAGAACTGACCCTCCAGCAGGTTTCCAGAGGTAGTTAATCACACGGAAGGAAACTGCCCAACCTTCTCCCACAGAGCAGCTGGTGGATTTGAACCGTGTGCTTTTGAGATTGCAGTGCAGCTTCTTGCCACTAGGCTATTAGAGCTCTGCTGGTGTGCACATAGTCGTGAAAAGCTCTAGTGCATGAGGAGCAAAGCAATGCCTTGACGGAAGGATCTAGGAGCTCAGGAAGCCACTGGGACCTCCCTGATGGGGTCTCTGAGAAGGTCTGCAGTCTATGTCCCTGGGCACTTATGGAGAACTTTCTCCTGAGTCTCGCACATGCTGATGGGGTGGTCCTGCAGGCTTTGGGGTCAGCTGTCCTCAGGACCAGAGAAGGATGGATGAAGATGTTGTCAAAGGGCCTGGAGGCATCCTATCAACTTTCTTCTCCTCTAAAGGGACATCCTTCCATCTGTGTGACAGACACCATGAGTTTGGCCATGAACTTGACCACCAATCTCCACGTGACAATGAGCAGAGAAGAAGGTGACAGTGCTGGTGAAGCCAATTCTCTCCTTCTCATGCTGCTTGCATTGTGGACTGTAAGGAAGCTGGCTGTGAGACTTGAAGTCAGAGCTTCAACCTTCCATTCTTGCTGATCCTCCCTGTAGAATTTGCACGGCACATCCCCTTCTCCCCTCAGCCAGCCCAGGATAAGAACACTCTCATCTGGGGCCCCCATCATCTTGTCTGTGCTCGGATGTGGAGGTGCCTCAGAGGCATCTTCAAGTTCCGGGGTGGATGTTGGGGGCGCAAGGACCACTTAGAGGAGCTGATATGATAAACCCATGGTGCCCCCGGCTTCTGGGTCACTGAGGACTTTAAAAGCACCAGGCAGTTCCAGACTGTGGCTGTTCTGTGCTCCCTCGGTGTGATTTCCCCTCAGGTCCTTGGATCTTGGGCTCTGAGGGATGGGCCTCCGTTAATGAGAAACAGAGGGGCAGCTTCCTCCTTCTGCTGCAGGAGAGCGTCATTGGTGAAAATATACTTCTGGCTTCAGACATTCCTTTGATCTATGAGGAATACGCTCTCCCCACCCCTCTACTCCCCTCCCCTTAGCCACCTGGATACCATGATCCCACCTCCCTCAACAATGACAGAAAAACGGTGATTGGCTCTCTGTCTTCCCCCACCTTTATTTATAAAACTGCATTCTTTGTGCTCACTGAAGTTAATTACAACCTTTCAGAAAAACTGTGAAGTGAAATCTTTCTGGAAAGCCTAAAAATATTTCCGTCTCACAGGTAGCATGTGGGGCTTGTATTGTGGGGACTCCTCTGTGGCATTCGTAGGTTCCTTGGGGTAGCGCCCTCCTGCTGGAAGGGGAGTCGTAGTATTTATTCCCTTCTGACATTCTAGGGCAGGTGTCAGAGACATGGCTTCAGTGCTGGAAGGCAGGAAGGCTGGCTGGTTACTACAGATCTGGTCAGAAGTCAGCCAATACGGTTTCAAGAAGGAAGATCATTTCTATAGTTCTAAAATTATTAGATAGATAAATAACAGCTGCCGAGTTGACTCTGATTCTTAGTGACTTATGTTCAAGAGAGCAGGATGTTGCCCAGTCCTGCGTCATCCTTCCAATGAGTATATTTGAGCCCACTGCACTGGCTACTGTGTCCATCTATCTCACTAAGGAGGTCCCTTGTCCTTGCTGGGCCTCTGTGCCATCAAATACAATCTCTTTGGCCAGTAAATTTATCTCTTCTGATGACATGCCAAAAGCAGGTGAATCGGACAGTGTCATCCACGGTGTTTTCGCTGTCTGCGTTTTGGAAGTTCCTCACTAGGCCTCTCTTAGTTCAGAAGGTCCACTGAAATGTGTCCACCATGGGTGATCCTGCCGGTATTTCAAATACTAGTGGTATAACTTCCAGCTTATGCAAAAATAACCAGAACAGCACATTGGCTGAAAACTACCAGAAATACAAGCTGGGTTTAGAAGAGGCCATGCTACTAGAGACATTATCACCAATTTCAGATGGATCTTGGCAAAAAACAAAGAGTACTAGATGAATGTCTGTCTGTGTTTCAATGACTCAGCAAAGGCATTTGACTGTGTGGATCGCAACACATCATGGCTAACATTGAGGAGAATGGGAATCCCAGAAGACTTGATTGGGCTCATGTGAAACCTATACTTGGGCCAGGAGGAAGTTGTCAGAATGTTGTTGTTGTTGTTGTTATGTGCCATTGAGTCGCTTGCGACTCATAGCGACCCTATGTACAACAGACCTAAACTCTGCTCTGTCCTATACCTATCACAATGTCTCTGCCACTCCCATCCCGATTATCCCAGTCACTGAATCAATCCACCTCATAGAGGGCCTTCCCCTACTGCGCTGTCCCTCCACCCTCCCAAGCATGATGTCCTTCTCCAAGGACCGGTCTCTCCTCACAACATGTCTAAAGTATGTTAGACGGAGCCTCAGAAT